>NW_027207217.1:1842435-2149507 GCF_963455315.2 Globicephala melas
CGCCGTCTCCTTTTGGCGCCCGCGGCGTTGGCGGCTATCTCCGCCACCCGCCGGGTACAGCTGCAAGCCCCACCTCCTCAGGCCCCTCCCACCACAGCAAGCGTCTTATGAGGCGCTCCCCGCCTGCCTGACCGGCCAGGCGGCCAGAAGGCGTCCCTGGAAGGCAGAGGCACACCAGACGCTCCAGGGGTGGCCTGACGGAAACCAGACGTGGCCGCGGACCCGGGAGCCGTCCGTGAGTCCCGCGAGCCCCTCGACCTGCACCTGGCCGCCCCCACTGGAGCCCAGCCCCGGCGCCGCCACCTGTCTGCCGGGCTGGCTCTCCACAGCTCCATACGGAAAAAGCCGCCCCTCCGCCGTTTCGCCATGGCCGGGGGCGGGAGCGGGATCGAGGGCCCAGGCCGCTTCCCCGGGCCTGCCGGCCACCTGGGGCGGGGTCCTGAGCTCGGACGGTGGCGTGGGGGCAAGGGTGGCGTTGCTGGGTCTAAGGGGCTTTACCAACACAATGCTGGCTCCCACTGGCTTCGGGCCACCTGCTGTCGGGCAGGAGGGCCGGCCCGGTCTGCGGTTGGGCTTCGCCTAACGCAGCGTGGGCCGGCTACTACTATTGCTCTTGCTGATTCTTCTACTTCTATTTCTGGCCCTCTGCAGGTCAAATATGCTGCCACTATTACTGCTGCTGATGCCACTTCTACTGCTGTTTCTACCACTACTACTACTACTACTAGGCCAGTGCATGGCAAATACTACTACTATTACCACCACTGCTGCCATTACTACTACTGCTGCTACTACTACTGCTGCTGCTACTTGTACAGGTGCTGCTGCTACTACTACTACTACTAATAGCCCAGTGCATGGCAAATATTAACACTACTACTACTGCTGCTGCTTCTACTATTGCTACTACTACTGCTACTACTAGTAGTCCAGTGCATGGCAAATTCTACTACTATTACTACAACAGCTACTGCTGCTAATAGTAATGTTACTACTACTGCTAATGCTAGTAATCTAGTATATGGCAAATACTACTACTATTACTACTAGTGCTGCTGCTGCTACTTCCGCTACTACAACTATCAATACTATTAGCCCAGTGCGTGGCAAATATACTACTATTATTGCTGTGCCTGCTACTTCTACTACTATTCCTGGCCCACTGCAAGTCAAATATGCTGCTCCAATTACTCCTGCTGCTGCCACTTCTACTGCTATTGCTACCACTATTACTACTACTACTAGCCCAGTGCATGGCAAATACTACTACTATTACTACTACTGCTGCTGCTTGTACAAATGCTACTACTACTGCTACTACTAGTAGTCCAGTGCATTGAAAATACTACTACTACTCCTCCTGATGCTGCTACTACTTCTACTACTAGTATCATTACTACTAGCCCTGTGTATGGCAAATCTACTACTACTACTGCTATGGCTGCTACTTCTATTATCACTACTGGCCCACTGCAGGACAAATCTGCTGGTACTATTACTGCTGCTGATGCCACTTCTATTGCTGATGCTAACTCTACTACTACTGCTACTACTAGCAGTCCACTGCATGGCAAATCTACTACTACTACTTCAATTGCTGCTACTGCTACTACTACTACTGGCCCTCTGCAGGGAATATACGGTGCTACTACTCCTGCTGCTGCAGCCACTTCTCCTGCTGCTACTACCACTACTATTACTACTAGCCCAGTGCATGGCAAATACTACTTCTATTACCACTACTGCTGCTACTTCTACTGCTGCTGCTAGCTCCGTTCCCCGGCCTAGGCGGGCGGCGGGGCCCTGCCGGGACGGGCGGGCCGCTGGGCTGGCGGTAAGGCCCAAGCGCCCGCTAAGCTGCGCCTCAAGAGGCAGCCCGCGACCCCGCCGGCATCTACTGCCAAACCAGCCTACAAGGGCCCGATCTCGCCGCGATCGCGGAAGCTAAGCAGGGTCGGGCCTGGTTAGAACTTGGATGGGAGCCCTCTAGGGAAGACCGGGTGCTCTAGGCTTTTTGCCTCCCGCTCCGCCGTCTCCTTTTGGCGCCCGCGGCGTTGGCGGCTATCTCCGCCCCCCGCCGGGTACAGCTGCAAGCCCCACCTCCTCAGGCCCCTCCCACCACAGCAAGCGTCTTATGAGGCGCTCCCCGCCTGCCTGACCGGCCAGGCGGCCAGAAGGCGTCCCTGGAAGGCAGAGGCACACCAGAAGCTCCAGGGGTGGCCTGACGGAAACCAGACGTGGCCGCGGACCCGGGGGCCGTCCGTGCGGCCCGCGAGCCCCTCGACCTGCACCTGGCCGCCCCCACTGGAGCCCAGCCCCGGCGCCGCCACCTGTCTGCCGGGCTGGCTCTCCACAGCTCCATACGGAAAAAGCCGCCCCTCCGCCGTTTCGCCATGGCCGGGGGCGGGAGCGGGATCGAGGGCACAGGCCGCTTCCCCGGGCCTGCCGGCCACCTGGGGCGGGGTCCTGAGCTCGGACGGTGGCGTGGGGGCAAGGGTGGCGTTGCTGGGTCTAAGAGGCTTTACCAACACAATGCTGGCTCCCACTGGCTTCGGGCCACCTGCTGTCGGGCAGGAGGGCCGGCCCGGTCTGCGGTTGGGCTTCGCCTAACGCAGCGTGGGCCGGCTACTACTATTGCTCTTGCTGATTCTTCTACTTCTATTTCTGGCCCTCTGCAGGTCAAATATGCTGCCACTATTACTGCTGCTGATGCCACTTCTACTGCTGTTTCTACCACTACTACTACTACTACTAGGCCAGTGCATGGCAAATACTACTACTATTACCACCACTGCTGCCATTACTACTACTGCTGCTACTACTACTGCTGCTGCTACTTGTACAGGTGCTGCTGCTACTACTACTACTAATAGCCCAGTGCATGGCAAATATTAACACTACTACTACTGCTGCTGCTTGTACAAATGCTACTACTACTGCTACTACTAGTAGTCCAGTGCATTGAAAATACTACTACTACTCCTCCTGATGCTGCTACTACTTCTACTACTAGTATCATTACTACTAGCCCTGTGTATGGCAAATCTACTACTACTACTGCTATGGCTGCTACTTCTATTATCACTACTGGCCCACTGCAGGACAAATCTGCTGGTACTATTACTGCTGCTGATGCCACTTCTATTGCTGATGCTAACTCTACTACTACTGCTACTACTAGCAGTCCACTGCATGGCAAATCTACTACTACTACTTCAATTGCTGCTACTGCTACTACTACTACTGGCCCTCTGCAGGGAATATACGGTGCTACTACTCCTGCTGCTGCAGCCACTTCTCCTGCTGCTACTACCACTACTATTACTACTAGCCCAGTGCATGGCAAATACTACTTCTATTACCACTACTGCTGCTACTTCTACTGCTGCTGCTAGCTCCGTTCCCCGGCCTAGGCGGGCGGCGGGGCCCTGCCGGGACGGGCGGGCCGCTGGGCTGGCGGTAAGGCCCAAGCGCCCGCTAAGCTGCGCCTCAAGAGGCAGCCCGCGACCCCACCGGCATCTACTGCCAAACCAGCCTACAAGGGCCCGATCTCGCCGCGATCGCGGAAGCTAAGCAGGGTCGGGCCTGGTTAGAACTTGGATGGGAGCCCTCTAGGGAAGACCGGGTGCTCTAGGCTTTTTGCCTCCCGCTCCGCCGTCTCCTTTTGGCGCCCGCGGCGTTGGCGGCTATCTCCGCCCCCCGCCGGGTACAGCTGCAAGCCCCACCTCCTCAGGCCCCTCCCACCACAGCAAGCGTCTTATGAGGCGCTCCCCGCCTGCCTGACCGGCCAGGCGGCCAGAAGGCGTCCCTGGAAGGCAGAGGCACACCAGAAGCTCCAGGGGTGGCCTGACGGAAACCAGACGTGGCCGCGGACCCGGGGGCCGTCCGTGCGGCCCGCGAGCCCCTCGACCTGCACCTGGCCGCCCCCACTGGAGCCCAGCCCCGGCGCCGCCACCTGTCTGCCGGGCTGGCTCTCCACAGCTCCATACGGAAAAAGCCGCCCCTCCGCCGTTTCGCCATGGCCGGGGGCGGGAGCGGGATCGAGGGCACAGGCCGCTTCCCCGGGCCTGCCGGCCACCTGGGGCGGGGTCCTGAGCTCGGACGGTGGCGTGGGGGCAAGGGTGGCGTTGCTGGGTCTAAGAGGCTTTACCAACACAATGCTGGCTCCCACTGGCTTCGGGCCACCTGCTGTCGGGCAGGAGGGCCGGCCCGGTCTGCGGTTGGGCTTCGCCTAACGCAGCGTGGGCCGGCTACTACTATTGCTCTTGCTGATTCTTCTACTTCTATTTCTGGCCCTCTGCAGGTCAAATATGCTGCCACTATTACTGCTGCTGATGCCACTTCTACTGCTGTTTCTACCACTACTACTACTACTACTAGGCCAGTGCATGGCAAATACTACTACTATTACCACCACTGCTGCCATTACTACTACTGCTGCTACTACTACTGCTGCTGCTACTTGTACAGGTGCTGCTGCTACTACTACTACTAATAGCCCAGTGCATGGCAAATATTAACACTACTACTACTGCTGCTGCTTCTACTATTGCTACTACTACTGCTACTACTAGTAGTCCAGTGCATGGCAAATTCTACTACTATTACTACAACAGCTACTGCTGCTAATAGTAATGTTACTACTACTGCTAATGCTAGTAATCTAGTATATGGCAAATACTACTACTATTACTACTAGTGCTGCTGCTGCTACTTCCGCTACTACAACTATCAATACTATTAGCCCAGTGCGTGGCAAATATACTACTATTATTGCTGTGCCTGCTACTTCTACTACTATTCCTGGCCCACTGCAAGTCAAATATGCTGCTCCAATTACTCCTGCTGCTGCCACTTCTACTGCTATTGCTACCACTATTACTACTACTACTAGCCCAGTGCATGGCAAATACTACTACTATTACTACTACTGCTGCTGCTTGTACAAATGCTACTACTACTGCTACTACTAGTAGTCCAGTGCATTGAAAATACTACTACTACTCCTCCTGATGCTGCTACTACTTCTACTACTAGTATCATTACTACTAGCGCTGTGTATGGCAAATCTACTACTACTACTGCTATGGCTGCTACTTCTATTATCACTACTGGCCCACTGCAGGACAAATCTGCTGGTACTATTACTGCTGCTGATGCCACTTCTATTGCTGATGCTAACTCTACTACTACTGCTACTACTAGCAGTCCACTGCATGGCAAATCTACTACTACTACTTCAATTGCTGCTACTGCTACTACTACTACTGGCCCTCTGCAGGGAATATACGGTGCTACTACTCCTGCTGCTGCAGCCACTTCTCCTGCTGCTACTACCACTACTATTACTACTAGCCCAGTGCATGGCAAATACTACTTCTATTACCACTACTGCTGCTACTTCTACTGCTGCTGCTAGCTCCGTTCCCCGGCCTAGGCGGGCGGCGGGGCCCTGCCGGGACGGGCGGGCCGCTGGGCTGGCGGTAAGGCCCAAGCGCCCGCTAAGCTGCGCCTCAAGAGGCAGCCCGCGACCCCACCGGCATCTACTGCCAAACCAGCCTACAAGGGCCCGATCTCGCCGCGATCGCGGAAGCTAAGCAGGGTCGGGCCTGGTTAGAACTTGGATGGGAGCCCTCTAGGGAAGACCGGGTGCTCTAGGCTTTTTGCCTCCCGCTCCGCCGTCTCCTTTTGGCGCCCGCGGCGTTGGCGGCTATCTCCGCCCCCCGCCGGGTACAGCTGCAAGCCCCACCTCCTCAGGCCCCTCCCACCACAGCAAGCGTCTTATGAGGCGCTCCCCGCCTGCCTGACCGGCCAGGCGGCCAGAAGGCGTCCCTGGAAGGCAGAGGCACACCAGAAGCTCCAGGGGTGGCCTGACGGAAACCAGACGTGGCCGCGGACCCGGGGGCCGTCCGTGCGGCCCGCGAGCCCCTCGACCTGCACCTGGCCGCCCCCACTGGAGCCCAGCCCCGGCGCCGCCACCTGTCTGCCGGGCTGGCTCTCCACAGCTCCATACGGAAAAAGCCGCCCCTCCGCCGTTTCGCCATGGCCGGGGGCGGGAGCGGGATCGAGGGCACAGGCCGCTTCCCCGGGCCTGCCGGCCACCTGGGGCGGGGTCCTGAGCTCGGACGGTGGCGTGGGGGCAAGGGTGGCGTTGCTGGGTCTAAGAGGCTTTACCAACACAATGCTGGCTCCCACTGGCTTCGGGCCACCTGCTGTCGGGCAGGAGGGCCGGCCCGGTCTGCGGTTGGGCTTCGCCTAACGCAGCGTGGGCCGGCTACTACTATTGCTCTTGCTGATTCTTCTACTTCTATTTCTGGCCCTCTGCAGGTCAAATATGCTGCCACTATTACTGCTGCTGATGCCACTTCTACTGCTGTTTCTACCACTACTACTACTACTACTAGGCCAGTGCATGGCAAATACTACTACTATTACCACCACTGCTGCCATTACTACTACTGCTGCTACTACTACTGCTGCTGCTACTTGTACAGGTGCTGCTGCTACTACTACTACTAATAGCCCAGTGCATGGCAAATATTAACACTACTACTACTGCTGCTGCTTCTACTATTGCTACTACTACTGCTACTACTAGTAGTCCAGTGCATGGCAAATTCTACTACTATTACTACAACAGCTACTGCTGCTAATAGTAATGTTACTACTACTGCTAATGCTAGTAATCTAGTATATGGCAAATACTACTACTATTACTACTAGTGCTGCTGCTGCTACTTCCGCTACTACAACTATCAATACTATTAGCCCAGTGCGTGGCAAATATACTACTATTATTGCTGTGCCTGCTACTTCTACTACTATTCCTGGCCCACTGCAAGTCAAATATGCTGCTCCAATTACTCCTGCTGCTGCCACTTCTACTGCTATTGCTACCACTATTACTACTACTACTAGCCCAGTGCATGGCAAATACTACTACTATTACTACTACTGCTGCTGCTTGTACAAATGCTACTACTACTGCTACTACTAGTAGTCCAGTGCATTGAAAATACTACTACTACTCCTCCTGATGCTGCTACTACTTCTACTACTAGTATCATTACTACTAGCGCTGTGTATGGCAAATCTACTACTACTACTGCTATGGCTGCTACTTCTATTATCACTACTGGCCCACTGCAGGACAAATCTGCTGGTACTATTACTGCTGCTGATGCCACTTCTATTGCTGATGCTAACTCTACTACTACTGCTACTACTAGCAGTCCACTGCATGGCAAATCTACTACTACTACTTCAATTGCTGCTACTGCTACTACTACTACTGGCCCTCTGCAGGGAATATACGGTGCTACTACTCCTGCTGCTGCAGCCACTTCTCCTGCTGCTACTACCACTACTATTACTACTAGCCCAGTGCATGGCAAATACTACTTCTATTACCACTACTGCTGCTACTTCTACTGCTGCTGCTAGCTCCGTTCCCCGGCCTAGGCGGGCGGCGGGGCCCTGCCGGGACGGGCGGGCCGCTGGGCTGGCGGTAAGGCCCAAGCGCCCGCTAAGCTGCGCCTCAAGAGGCAGCCCGCGACCCCGCCGGCATCTACTGCCAAATCAGCCTACAAGGGCCCGATCTCGCCGCGATCGCGGAAGCTAAGCAGGGTCGGGCCTGGTTAGAACTTGGATGGGAGACCTCTAGGGAAGACCGGGTGCTCTAGGCTTTTTGCCTCCCGCTCCGCCGTCTCCTTTTGGCGCCCGCGGCGTTGGCGGCTATCTCCGCCCCCCGCCTGGTACAGCTGCAAGCCCCACCTCCTCAGGCCCCTCCCACCACAGCAAGCGTCTTATGAGGCGCTCCCCGCCTGCCTGACCGGCCAGGCGGCCAGAAGGCGTCCCTGGAAGGCAGAGGCACACCAGACGCTCCAGGGGTGGCCTGACGGAAACCAGACGTGGCCGCGGACCCGGGAGCCGTCCGTGAGGCCCGCGAGCCCCTCGACCTGCACCTGGCCGCCCCCACTGGAGCCCAGCCCCGGCGCCGCCACCTGTCTGCCGGGCTGGCTCTCCACATCTCCATACGGAAAATGCCGCCCCTCCGCCGTTTCGTCATGGCCGGGGGCGGGAGCGGGGTTGAGGGCCCAGGCCGCTTCCCCGGGCCTGCCGGCCACCTGGGGCGGGGTCCTGAGCTCGGACGGTGGCGTGGGGGCGAGGGTGGCGTGGCTGGGTCACAGGGGCCGTGCCAACTCAATGGTGGCTCCCAGTGGCTTCGGGCCAGCTTCTGTCAGGCAGGAGGGCCGGTCCGGTCTGCGTCTGAGCTGCGCCTAGCGCAGCGTGGGCGGGCAGGTGGGATGCCCAAGGGACCGCGGTCCCCGGGCCCGGAAGCCTCCTGGGCCACTTCCCCGTGAGCGGCCTGCGGGATCTGTGGCGGGGCGCCAAGCGCCGAAAAGTTTGCTGGCTCCCGCCCGCCCTGGGCTGGGTGGTCGCCAGCACCTCCGCCACCCCCAGGTGCCCGAGACCTCCGATCCCCGGCCTAGGCAGGCGGCGCGGCCCTGCCGGGACGGGCGGGCCGCTGGGCTGGCGGTAAGGCCCAAGCGCCGGCTAAGCTGCGCCTCAAGAGGCAGCCCGCGACCCCACCGGCATCTACTGCCAAACCAGCCTACAAGGGCCCGATCTCGCCGCGATCGCGGAAGCTAAGCAGGGTCGGGCCTGGTTAGAACTTGGATGGGAGACCTCTAGGGAAGACCGGGTGCTCTAGGCTTTTTGCCTCCCGCTCCGCCGTCTCCTTTTGGCGCCCGCGGCGTTGGCGGCTATCTCCGCCCCCCGCCGGGTACAGCTGCAAGCCCCACCTCCTCAGGACCCTCCCACCACAGCAAGCGTCTTATGAGGCGCTCCCCGCCTGCCTGACCGGCCAGGCGGCCAGAAGGCGTCCCTGGAAGTCAGAGGCACACCAGACGCTCCGGGGGTGGCCTGACGGAAACCAGACGTGGCCGCGGACCCGGGGGCCGTCCGTGCGGCCCGCGAGCCCCTCGACCTGTACCTGGCCGCCCCCACTGGAGCCCAGCCCCGGCGCCACCACCTGTCTGCCGGGCTGGCTCTCCACAGCTCCATACGGAAAATGCCGCCCCTCCACCGTTTCGCCATGGCCGGGGGCGGGAGCGGGATCGAGGGCCCAGGCCGCTTCCCCGGGCCTGCCGGCCACCTGGGGCGGGGTCCTGAGCTCGGACGGTGGCGTGGGGGCAAGGGTGGCGTTGCTGGGTCTAAGGGGCTTTACCAACACAATGCTGGCTCCCACTGGCTTCGGGCCACCTGCTGTCAGGCAGGAGGGCCGGCCCGGTCTGCGGTTGGGCTTCGCCTAATGCAGCGTGGGCCGGCTACTACTATTGCTCTTGCTGATTCTTCTACTTCTATTTCTGGCCCTCTGCAGGTCAAATATGCTGCCACTATTACTGCTGCTGATGCCACTTCTACTGCTGTTTCTACCACTACTACTACTACTACTAGGCCAGTGCATGGCAAATACTACTACTATTACCACCACTGCTGCCATTACTACTACTGCTGCTACTACTACTGCTGCTGCTACTTGTACAGGTGCTGCTGCTACTACTACTACTAATAGCCCAGTGCATGGCAAATATTAACACTACTACTACTGCTGCTGCTTCTACTATTGCTACTACTACTGCTACTACTAGTAGTCCAGTGCATGGCAAATTCTACTACTATTACTACAACAGCTACTGCTGCTAATAGTAATGTTACTACTACTGCTAATGCTAGTAATCTAGTATATGGCAAATACTACTACTATTACTACTACTGCTGCTGCTTGTACAAATGCTACTACTACTGCTACTACTAGTAGTCCAGTGCATTGAAAATACTACTACTCCTCCTCCTGCTGCTGCTACTACTTCTACTACTAGTATCAATACTACTAGCCCTGTGTATGGCAAATCTACTACTACTACTGCTATGGCTGCTACTTCTATTATCACTACTGGCCCACTGCAGGACAAATCTGCTGGTACTATTACTGCTGCTGATGCCACTTCTATTGCTGATGCTAACTCTACTACTACTGCTACTACTAGCAGTCCACTGCATGGCAAATCTACTACTACTCCTTCAATTGCTGCTACTGCTACTACTACTACTGGCCCTCTGCAGGGAATATATGGTGCTACTACTCCTGCTGCTCCAGCCACTTCTCCTGCTGCTACTACCACTGCTATTACTACTAGCCCAGTGCATGGCAAATACTACTTCTATTACCACTACTGCTGCTACTTCTACTGCTGCTGCTAGCTCCGTTCCCCAGCCTAGGCGGGCGGCGGGGCCCTGCCGGGACGGGCGGGCCGCTGGGCTGGCGTTAAGGACCAAGCGCCCGCTAAGCTGCGCCTCAAGAGGCAGCCCGCGACCCCGCCGGCATCTACTGCCAAACCAGCCTACAAGGGCCCGATCTCGCCGCGATCGCGGAAGCTAAGCAGGGTCGGGCCTGGTTAGAACTTGGATGGGAGACCTCTAGGGAAGACCGGGTGCTCTAGGCTTTTTGCCTCCCGCTCCGCCGTCTCCTTTTGGCGCCCGCGGCGTTGGCGGCTATCTCCGCCACCCGCCTGGTACAGCTGCAAGCCCCACCTCCTCAGGCCCCTCCCACCACAGCAAGCGTCTTATGAGGCGCTCCCCGCCTGCCTGACCGGCCAGGCGGCCAGAAGGCGTCCCTGGAAGGCAGAGGCACACCAGACGCTCCAGGGGTGGCCTGACGGAAACCAGACGTGGCCGCGGACCCGGGAGCCGTCCGTGAGTCCCGCGAGCCCCTCGACCTGCACCTGGCCGCCCCCACTGGAGCCCAGCCCCGGCGCCGCCACCTGTCTGCCGGGCTGGCTCTCCACAGCTCCATACGGAAAAAGCCGCCCCTCCGCCGTTTCGCCATGGCCGGGGGCGGGAGCGGGATCGAGGGCCCAGGCCGCTTCCCCGGGCCTGCCGGCCACCTGGGGCGGGGTCCTGAGCTCGGACGGTGGCGTGGGGGCAAGGGTGGCGTTGCTGGGTCTAAGGGGCTTTACCAACACAATGCTGGCTCCCACTGGCTTCGGGCCACCTGCTGTCGGGCAGGAGGGCCGGCCCGGTCTGCGGTTGGGCTTCGCCTAACGCAGCGTGGGCCGGCTACTACTATTGCTCTTGCTGATTCTTCTACTTCTATTTCTGGCCCTCTGCAGGTCAAATATGCTGCCACTATTACTGCTGCTGATGCCACTTCTACTGCTGTTTCTACCACTACTACTACTACTACTAGGCCAGTGCATGGCAAATACTACTACTATTACCACCACTGCTGCCATTACTACTACTGCTGCTACTACTACTGCTGCTGCTACTTGTACAGGTGCTGCTGCTACTACTACTACTACTAATAGCCCAGTGCATGGCAAATATTAACACTACTACTACTGCTGCTGCTTCTACTATTGCTACTACTACTGCTACTACTAGTAGTCCAGTGCATGGCAAATTCTACTACTATTACTACAACAGCTACTGCTGCTAATAGTAATGTTACTACTACTGCTAATGCTAGTAATCTAGTATATGGCAAATACTACTACTATTACTACTAGTGCTGCTGCTGCTACTTCCGCTACTACAACTATCAATACTATTAGCCCAGTGCGTGGCAAATATACTACTATTATTGCTGTGCCTGCTACTTCTACTACTATTCCTGGCCCACTGCAAGTCAAATATGCTGCTCCAATTACTCCTGCTGCTGCCACTTCTACTGCTATTGCTACCACTATTACTACTACTACTAGCCCAGTGCATGGCAAATACTACTACTATTACTACTACTGCTGCTGCTTGTACAAATGCTACTACTACTGCTACTACTAGTAGTCCAGTGCATTGAAAATACTACTACTACTCCTCCTGATGCTGCTACTACTTCTACTACTAGTATCATTACTACTAGCCCTGTGTATGGCAAATCTACTACTACTACTGCTATGGCTGCTACTTCTATTATCACTACTGGCCCACTGCAGGACAAATCTGCTGGTACTATTACTGCTGCTGATGCCACTTCTATTGCTGATGCTAACTCTACTACTACTGCTACTACTAGCAGTCCACTGCATGGCAAATCTACTACTACTACTTCAATTGCTGCTACTGCTACTACTACTACTGGCCCTCTGCAGGGAATATACGGTGCTACTACTCCTGCTGCTGCAGCCACTTCTCCTGCTGCTACTACCACTACTATTACTACTAGCCCAGTGCATGGCAAATACTACTTCTATTACCACTACTGCTGCTACTTCTACTGCTGCTGCTAGCTCCGTTCCCCGGCCTAGGCGGGCGGCGGGGCCCTGCCGGGACGGGCGGGCCGCTGGGCTGGCAGTAAGGCCCAAGCGCCCGCTAAGCTGCGCCTCAAGAGGCAGCCCGCAACCCCGCCGGCATCTACTGCCAAACCAGCCTAGAAGGGCCCGATCTCGCCGCGATCGCGGAAGCTAAGCAGGGTCGGGCCTGGTTAGAACTTGGATGGGAGACCTCTAGGGAAGACCGGGTGCTCTAGGCTTTTTGCCTCCCGCTCCGCCGTCTCCTTTTGGCGCCCGCGGCGTTGGCGGCTATCTCCGCCCCCCGCCGGGTACAGCTGCAAGCCCCACCTCCTCAGGCCCCTCCCACCACAGCAAGCGTCTTATGAGGCGCTCCCCGCCTGCCTGACCGGCCAGGCGGCCAGAAGGCGTCCCTGGAAGGCAGAGGCACACCAGAAGCTCCAGGGGTGGCCTGACGGAAACCAGACGTGGCCGCGGACCCGGGGGCCGTCCGTGCGGCCCGCGAGCCCCTCGACCTGCACCTGGCCGCCCCCACTGGAGCCCAGCCCCGGCGCCGCCACCTGTCTGCCGGGCTGGCTCTCCACAGCTCCATACGGAAAAAGCCGCCCCTCCGCCGTTTCGCCATGGCCGGGGGCGGGAGCGGGATCGAGGGCCCAGGCCGCTTCCCCGGGCCTGCCGGCCACCTGGGGCGGGGTCCTGAGCTCGGACGGTGGCGTGGGGGCAAGGGTGGCGTTGCTGGGTCTAAGAGGCTTTACCAACACAATGCTGGCTCCCACTGGCTTCGGGCCACCTGCTGTCGGGCAGGAGGGCCGGCCCGGTCTGCGGTTGGGCTTCGCCTAACGCAGCGTGGGCCGGCTACTACTATTGCTCTTGCTGATTCTTCTACTTCTATTTCTGGCCCTCTGCAGGTCAAATATGCTGCCACTATTACTGCTGCTGATGCCACTTCTACTGCTGTTTCTACCACTACTACTACTACTACTAGGCCAGTGCATGGCAAATACTACTACTATTACCACCACTGCTGCCATTACTACTACTGCTGCTACTACTACTGCTGCTGCTACTTGTACAGGTGCTGCTGCTACTACTACTACTAATAGCCCAGTGCATGGCAAATATTAACACTACTACTACTGCTGCTGCTTCTACTATTGCTACTACTACTGCTACTACTAGTAGTCCAGTGCATGGCAAATTCTACTACTATTACTACAACAGCTACTGCTGCTAATAGTAATGTTACTACTACTGCTAATGCTAGTAATCTAGTATATGGCAAATACTACTACTATTACTACTAGTGCTGCTGCTGCTACTTCCGCTACTACAACTATCAATACTATTAGCCCAGTGCGTGGCAAATATACTACTATTATTGCTGTGCCTGCTACTTCTACTACTATTCCTGGCCCACTGCAAGTCAAATATGCTGCTCCAATTACTCCTGCTGCTGCCACTTCTACTGCTATTGCTACCACTATTACTACTACTACTAGCCCAGTGCATGGCAAATACTACTACTATTACTACTACTGCTGCTGCTTGTACAAATGCTACTACTACTGCTACTACTAGTAGTCCAGTGCATTGAAAATACTACTACTACTCCTCCTGATGCTGCTACTACTTCTACTACTAGTATCATTACTACTAGCGCTGTGTATGGCAAATCTACTACTACTACTGCTATGGCTGCTACTTCTATTATCACTACTGGCCCACTGCAGGACAAATCTGCTGGTACTATTACTGCTGCTGATGCCACTTCTATTGCTGATGCTAACTCTACTACTACTGCTACTACTAGCAGTCCACTGCATGGCAAATCTACTACTACTACTTCAATTGCTGCTACTGCTACTACTACTACTGGCCCTCTGCAGGGAATATACGGTGCTACTACTCCTGCTGCTGCAGCCACTTCTCCTGCTGCTACTACCACTACTATTACTACTAGCCCAGTGCATGGCAAATACTACTTCTATTACCACTACTGCTGCTACTTCTACTGCTGCTGCTAGCTCCGTTCCCCGGCCTAGGCGGGCGGCGGGGCCCTGCCGGGACGGGCGGGCCGCTGGGCTGGCGGTAAGGCCCAAGCGCCCGCTAAGCTGCGCCTCAAGAGGCAGCCCGCGACCCCGCCGGCATCTACTGCCAAATCAGCCTACAAGGGCCCGATCTCGCCGCGATCGCGGAAGCTAAGCAGGGTCGGGCCTGGTTAGAACTTGGATGGGAGACCTCTAGGGAAGACCGGGTGCTCTAGGCTTTTTGCCTCCCGCTCCGCCGTCTCCTTTTGGCGCCCGCGGCGTTGGCGGCTATCTCCGCCCCCCGCCTGGTACAGCTGCAAGCCCCACCTCCTCAGGCCCCTCCCACCACAGCAAGCGTCTTATGAGGCGCTCCCCGCCTGCCTGACCGGCCAGGCGGCCAGAAGGCGTCCCTGGAAGGCAGAGGCACACCAGACGCTCCAGGGGTGGCCTGACGGAAACCAGACGTGGCCGCGGACCCGGGAGCCGTCCGTGAGGCCCGCGAGCCCCTCGACCTGCACCTGGCCGCCCCCACTGGAGCCCAGCCCCGGCGCCGCCACCTGTCTGCCGGGCTGGCTCTCCACATCTCCATACGGAAAATGCCGCCCCTCCGCCGTTTCGTCATGGCCGGGGGCGGGAGCGGGGTTGAGGGCCCAGGCCGCTTCCCCGGGCCTGCCGGCCACCTGGGGCGGGGTCCTGAGCTCGGACGGTGGCGTGGGGGCGAGGGTGGCGTGGCTGGGTCACAGGGGCCGTGCCAACTCAATGGTGGCTCCCAGTGGCTTCGGGCCAGCTTCTGTCAGGCAGGAGGGCCGGTCCGGTCTGCGTCTGAGCTGCGCCTAGCGCAGCGTGGGCGGGCAGGTGGGATGCCCAAGGGACCGCGGTCCCCGGGCCCGGAAGCCTCCTGGGCCACTTCCCCGTGAGCGGCCTGCGGGATCTGTGGCGGGGCGCCAAGCGCCGAAAAGTTTGCTGGCTCCCGCCCGCCCTGGGCTGGGTGGTCGCCAGCACCTCCGCCACCCCCAGGTGCCCGAGACCTCCGATCCCCGGCCTAGGCAGGCGGCGCGGCCCTGCCGGGACGGGCGGGCCGCTGGGCTGGCGGTAAGGCCCAAGCGCCGGCTAAGCTGCGCCTCAAGAGGCAGCCCGCGACCCCACCGGCATCTACTGCCAAACCAGCCTACAAGGGCCCGATCTCGCCGCGATCGCGGAAGCTAAGCAGGGTCGGGCCTGGTTAGAACTTGGATGGGAGACCTCTAGGGAAGACCGGGTGCTCTAGGCTTTTTGCCTCCCGCTCCGCCGTCTCCTTTTGGCGCCCGCGGCGTTGGCGGCTATCTCCGCCCCCCGCCGGGTACAGCTGCAAGCCCCACCTCCTCAGGACCCTCCCACCACAGCAAGCGTCTTATGAGGCGCTCCCCGCCTGCCTGACCGGCCAGGCGGCCAGAAGGCGTCCCTGGAAGTCAGAGGCACACCAGACGCTCCGGGGGTGGCCTGACGGAAACCAGACGTGGCCGCGGACCCGGGGGCCGTCCGTGCGGCCCGCGAGCCCCTCGACCTGTACCTGGCCGCCCCCACTGGAGCCCAGCCCCGGCGCCACCACCTGTCTGCCGGGCTGGCTCTCCACAGCTCCATACGGAAAATGCCGCCCCTCCACCGTTTCGCCATGGCCGGGGGCGGGAGCGGGATCGAGGGCCCAGGCCGCTTCCCCGGGCCTGCCGGCCACCTGGGGCGGGGTCCTGAGCTCGGACGGTGGCGTGGGGGCAAGGGTGGCGTTGCTGGGTCTAAGGGGCTTTACCAACACAATGCTGGCTCCCACTGGCTTCGGGCCACCTGCTGTCAGGCAGGAGGGCCGGCCCGGTCTGCGGTTGGGCTTCGCCTAATGCAGCGTGGGCCGGCTACTACTATTGCTCTTGCTGATTCTTCTACTTCTATTTCTGGCCCTCTGCAGGTCAAATATGCTGCCACTATTACTGCTGCTGATGCCACTTCTACTGCTGTTTCTACCACTACTACTACTACTACTAGGCCAGTGCATGGCAAATACTACTACTATTACCACCACTGCTGCCATTACTACTACTGCTGCTACTACTACTGCTGCTGCTACTTGTACAGGTGCTGCTGCTACTACTACTACTAATAGCCCAGTGCATGGCAAATATTAACACTACTACTACTGCTGCTGCTTCTACTATTGCTACTACTACTGCTACTACTAGTAGTCCAGTGCATGGCAAATTCTACTACTATTACTACAACAGCTACTGCTGCTAATAGTAATGTTACTACTACTGCTAATGCTAGTAATCTAGTATATGGCAAATACTACTACTATTACTACTACTGCTGCTGCTTGTACAAATGCTACTACTACTGCTACTACTAGTAGTCCAGTGCATTGAAAATACTACTACTCCTCCTCCTGCTGCTGCTACTACTTCTACTACTAGTATCAATACTACTAGCCCTGTGTATGGCAAATCTACTACTACTACTGCTATGGCTGCTACTTCTATTATCACTACTGGCCCACTGCAGGACAAATCTGCTGGTACTATTACTGCTGCTGATGCCACTTCTATTGCTGATGCTAACTCTACTACTACTGCTACTACTAGCAGTCCACTGCATGGCAAATCTACTACTACTCCTTCAATTGCTGCTACTGCTACTACTACTACTGGCCCTCTGCAGGGAATATATGGTGCTACTACTCCTGCTGCTCCAGCCACTTCTCCTGCTGCTACTACCACTGCTATTACTACTAGCCCAGTGCATGGCAAATACTACTTCTATTACCACTACTGCTGCTACTTCTACTGCTGCTGCTAGCTCCGTTCCCCAGCCTAGGCGGGCGGCGGGGCCCTGCCGGGACGGGCGGGCCGCTGGGCTGGCGTTAAGGACCAAGCGCCCGCTAAGCTGCGCCTCAAGAGGCAGCCCGCGACCCCGCCGGCATCTACTGCCAAACCAGCCTACAAGGGCCCGATCTCGCCGCGATCGCGGAAGCTAAGCAGGGTCGGGCCTGGTTAGAACTTGGATGGGAGACCTCTAGGGAAGACCGGGTGCTCTAGGCTTTTTGCCTCCCGCTCCGCCGTCTCCTTTTGGCGCCCGCGGCGTTGGCGGCTATCTCCGCCACCCGCCGGGTACAGCTGCAAGCCCCACCTCCTCAGGCCCCTCCCACCACAGCAAGCGTCTTATGAGGCGCTCCCCGCCTGCCTGACCGGCCAGGCGGCCAGAAGGCGTCCCTGGAAGGCAGAGGCACACCAGACGCTCCAGGGGTGGCCTGACGGAAACCAGACGTGGCCGCGGACCCGGGAGCCGTCCGTGAGTCCCGCGAGCCCCTCGACCTGCACCTGGCCGCCCCCACTGGAGCCCAGCCCCGGCGCCGCCACCTGTCTGCCGGGCTGGCTCTCCACAGCTCCATACGGAAAAAGCCGCCCCTCCGCCGTTTCGCCATGGCCGGGGGCGGGAGCGGGATCGAGGGCCCAGGCCGCTTCCCCGGGCCTGCCGGCCACCTGGGGCGGGGTCCTGAGCTCGGACGGTGGCGTGGGGGCAAGGGTGGCGTTGCTGGGTCTAAGGGGCTTTACCAACACAATGCTGGCTCCCACTGGCTTCGGGCCACCTGCTGTCGGGCAGGAGGGCCGGCCCGGTCTGCGGTTGGGCTTCGCCTAACGCAGCGTGGGCCGGCTACTACTATTGCTCTTGCTGATTCTTCTACTTCTATTTCTGGCCCTCTGCAGGTCAAATATGCTGCCACTATTACTGCTGCTGATGCCACTTCTACTGCTGTTTCTACCACTACTACTACTACTACTAGGCCAGTGCATGGCAAATACTACTACTATTACCACCACTGCTGCCATTACTACTACTGCTGCTACTACTACTGCTGCTGCTACTTGTACAGGTGCTGCTGCTACTACTACTACTACTAATAGCCCAGTGCATGGCAAATATTAACACTACTACTACTGCTGCTGCTTCTACTATTGCTACTACTACTGCTACTACTAGTAGTCCAGTGCATGGCAAATTCTACTACTATTACTACAACAGCTACTGCTGCTAATAGTAATGTTACTACTACTGCTAATGCTAGTAATCTAGTATATGGCAAATACTACTACTATTACTACTAGTGCTGCTGCTGCTACTTCCGCTACTACAACTATCAATACTATTAGCCCAGTGCGTGGCAAATATACTACTATTATTGCTGTGCCTGCTACTTCTACTACTATTCCTGGCCCACTGCAAGTCAAATATGCTGCTCCAATTACTCCTGCTGCTGCCACTTCTACTGCTATTGCTACCACTATTACTACTACTACTAGCCCAGTGCATGGCAAATACTACTACTATTACTACTACTGCTGCTGCTTGTACAAATGCTACTACTACTGCTACTACTAGTAGTCCAGTGCATTGAAAATACTACTACTACTCCTCCTGATGCTGCTACTACTTCTACTACTAGTATCATTACTACTAGCCCTGTGTATGGCAAATCTACTACTACTACTGCTATGGCTGCTACTTCTATTATCACTACTGGCCCACTGCAGGACAAATCTGCTGGTACTATTACTGCTGCTGATGCCACTTCTATTGCTGATGCTAACTCTACTACTACTGCTACTACTAGCAGTCCACTGCATGGCAAATCTACTACTACTACTTCAATTGCTGCTACTGCTACTACTACTACTGGCCCTCTGCAGGGAATATACGGTGCTACTACTCCTGCTGCTGCAGCCACTTCTCCTGCTGCTACTACCACTACTATTACTACTAGCCCAGTGCATGGCAAATACTACTTCTATTACCACTACTGCTGCTACTTCTACTGCTGCTGCTAGCTCCGTTCCCCGGCCTAGGCGGGCGGCGGGGCCCTGCCGGGACGGGCGGGCCGCTGGGCTGGCGGTAAGGCCCAAGCGCCCGCTAAGCTGCGCCTCAAGAGGCAGCCCGCGACCCCGCCGGCATCTACTGCCAAACCAGCCTACAAGGGCCCGATCTCGCCGCGATCGCGGAAGCTAAGCAGGGTCGGGCCTGGTTAGAACTTGGATGGGAGCCCTCTAGGGAAGACCGGGTGCTCTAGGCTTTTTGCCTCCCGCTCCGCCGTCTCCTTTTGGCGCCCGCGGCGTTGGCGGCTATCTCCGCCCCCCGCCTGGTACAGCTGCAAGCCCCACCTCCTCAGGCCCCTCCCACCACAGCAAGCGTCTTATGAGGCGCTCCCCGCCTGCCTGACCGGCCAGGCGGCCAGAAGGCGTCCCTGGAAGGCAGAGGCACACCAGAAGCTCCAGGGGTGGCCTGACGGAAACCAGACGTGGCCGCGGACCCGGGGGCCGTCCGTGCGGCCCGCGAGCCCCTCGACCTGCACCTGGCCGCCCCCACTGGAGCCCAGCCCCGGCGCCGCCACCTGTCTGCCGGGCTGGCTCTCCACAGCTCCATACGGAAAAAGCCGCCCCTCCGCCGTTTCGCCATGGCCGGGGGCGGGAGCGGGATCGAGGGCCCAGGCCGCTTCCCCGGGCCTGCCGGCCACCTGGGGCGGGGTCCTGAGCTCGGACGGTGGCGTGGGGGCAAGGGTGGCGTTGCTGGGTCTAAGAGGCTTTACCAACACAATGCTGGCTCCCACTGGCTTCGGGCCACCTGCTGTCGGGCAGGAGGGCCGGCCCGGTCTGCGGTTGGGCTTCGCCTAACGCAGCGTGGGCCGGCTACTACTATTGCTCTTGCTGATTCTTCTACTTCTATTTCTGGCCCTCTGCAGGTCAAATATGCTGCCACTATTACTGCTGCTGATGCCACTTCTACTGCTGTTTCTACCACTACTACTACTACTACTAGGCCAGTGCATGGCAAATACTACTACTATTACCACCACTGCTGCCATTACTACTACTGCTGCTACTACTACTGCTGCTGCTACTTGTACAGGTGCTGCTGCTACTACTACTACTAATAGCCCAGTGCATGGCAAATATTAACACTACTACTACTGCTGCTGCTTCTACTATTGCTACTACTACTGCTACTACTAGTAGTCCAGTGCATGGCAAATTCTACTACTATTACTACAACAGCTACTGCTGCTAATAGTAATGTTACTACTACTGCTAATGCTAGTAATCTAGTATATGGCAAATACTACTACTATTACTACTAGTGCTGCTGCTGCTACTTCCGCTACTACAACTATCAATACTATTAGCCCAGTGCGTGGCAAATATACTACTATTATTGCTGTGCCTGCTACTTCTACTACTATTCCTGGCCCACTGCAAGTCAAATATGCTGCTCCAATTACTCCTGCTGCTGCCACTTCTACTGCTATTGCTACCACTATTACTACTACTACTAGCCCAGTGCATGGCAAATACTACTACTATTACTACTACTGCTGCTGCTTGTACAAATGCTACTACTACTGCTACTACTAGTAGTCCAGTGCATTGAAAATACTACTACTACTCCTCCTGATGCTGCTACTACTTCTACTACTAGTATCATTACTACTAGCGCTGTGTATGGCAAATCTACTACTACTACTGCTATGGCTGCTACTTCTATTATCACTACTGGCCCACTGCAGGACAAATCTGCTGGTACTATTACTGCTGCTGATGCCACTTCTATTGCTGATGCTAACTCTACTACTACTGCTACTACTAGCAGTCCACTGCATGGCAAATCTACTACTACTACTTCAATTGCTGCTACTGCTACTACTACTACTGGCCCTCTGCAGGGAATATACGGTGCTACTACTCCTGCTGCTGCAGCCACTTCTCCTGCTGCTACTACCACTACTATTACTACTAGCCCAGTGCATGGCAAATACTACTTCTATTACCACTACTGCTGCTACTTCTACTGCTGCTGCTAGCTCCGTTCCCCGGCCTAGGCGGGCGGCGGGGCCCTGCCGGGACGGGCGGGCCGCTGGGCTGGCGGTAAGGCCCAAGCGCCCGCTAAGCTGCGCCTCAAGAGGCAGCCCGCGACCCCGCCGGCATCTACTGCCAAATCAGCCTACAAGGGCCCGATCTCGCCGCGATCGCGGAAGCTAAGCAGGGTCGGGCCTGGTTAGAACTTGGATGGGAGACCTCTAGGGAAGACCGGGTGCTCTAGGCTTTTTGCCTCCCGCTCCGCCGTCTCCTTTTGGCGCCCGCGGCGTTGGCGGCTATCTCCGCCCCCCGCCTGGTACAGCTGCAAGCCCCACCTCCTCAGGCCCCTCCCACCACAGCAAGCGTCTTATGAGGCGCTCCCCGCCTGCCTGACCGGCCAGGCGGCCAGAAGGCGTCCCTGGAAGGCAGAGGCACACCAGACGCTCCAGGGGTGGCCTGACGGAAACCAGACGTGGCCGCGGACCCGGGAGCCGTCCGTGAGGCCCGCGAGCCCCTCGACCTGCACCTGGCCGCCCCCACTGGAGCCCAGCCCCGGCGCCGCCACCTGTCTGCCGGGCTGGCTCTCCACATCTCCATACGGAAAATGCCGCCCCTCCGCCGTTTCGTCATGGCCGGGGGCGGGAGCGGGGTTGAGGGCCCAGGCCGCTTCCCCGGGCCTGCCGGCCACCTGGGGCGGGGTCCTGAGCTCGGACGGTGGCGTGGGGGCGAGGGTGGCGTGGCTGGGTCACAGGGGCCGTGCCAACTCAATGGTGGCTCCCAGTGGCTTCGGGCCAGCTTCTGTCAGGCAGGAGGGCCGGTCCGGTCTGCGTCTGAGCTGCGCCTAGCGCAGCGTGGGCGGGCAGGTGGGATGCCCAAGGGACCGCGGTCCCCGGGCCCGGAAGCCTCCTGGGCCACTTCCCCGTGAGCGGCCTGCGGGATCTGTGGCGGGGCGCCAAGCGCCGAAAAGTTTGCTGGCTCCCGCCCGCCCTGGGCTGGGTGGTCGCCAGCACCTCCGCCACCCCCAGGTGCCCGAGACCTCCGATCCCCGGCCTAGGCAGGCGGCGCGGCCCTGCCGGGACGGGCGGGCCGCTGGGCTGGCGGTAAGGCCCAAGCGCCGGCTAAGCTGCGCCTCAAGAGGCAGCCCGCGACCCCACCGGCATCTACTGCCAAACCAGCCTACAAGGGCCCGATCTCGCCGCGATCGCGGAAGCTAAGCAGGGTCGGGCCTGGTTAGAACTTGGATGGGAGACCTCTAGGGAAGACCGGGTGCTCTAGGCTTTTTGCCTCCCGCTCCGCCGTCTCCTTTTGGCGCCCGCGGCGTTGGCGGCTATCTCCGCCCCCCGCCGGGTACAGCTGCAAGCCCCACCTCCTCAGGACCCTCCCACCACAGCAAGCGTCTTATGAGGCGCTCCCCGCCTGCCTGACCGGCCAGGCGGCCAGAAGGCGTCCCTGGAAGTCAGAGGCACACCAGACGCTCCGGGGGTGGCCTGACGGAAACCAGACGTGGCCGCGGACCCGGGGGCCGTCCGTGCGGCCCGCGAGCCCCTCGACCTGTACCTGGCCGCCCCCACTGGAGCCCAGCCCCGGCGCCACCACCTGTCTGCCGGGCTGGCTCTCCACAGCTCCATACGGAAAATGCCGCCCCTCCACCGTTTCGCCATGGCCGGGGGCGGGAGCGGGATCGAGGGCCCAGGCCGCTTCCCCGGGCCTGCCGGCCACCTGGGGCGGGGTCCTGAGCTCGGACGGTGGCGTGGGGGCAAGGGTGGCGTTGCTGGGTCTAAGGGGCTTTACCAACACAATGCTGGCTCCCACTGGCTTCGGGCCACCTGCTGTCAGGCAGGAGGGCCGGCCCGGTCTGCGGTTGGGCTTCGCCTAATGCAGCGTGGGCCGGCTACTACTATTGCTCTTGCTGATTCTTCTACTTCTATTTCTGGCCCTCTGCAGGTCAAATATGCTGCCACTATTACTGCTGCTGATGCCACTTCTACTGCTGTTTCTACCACTACTACTACTACTACTAGGCCAGTGCATGGCAAATACTACTACTATTACCACCACTGCTGCCATTACTACTACTGCTGCTACTACTACTGCTGCTGCTACTTGTACAGGTGCTGCTGCTACTACTACTACTAATAGCCCAGTGCATGGCAAATATTAACACTACTACTACTGCTGCTGCTTCTACTATTGCTACTACTACTGCTACTACTAGTAGTCCAGTGCATGGCAAATTCTACTACTATTACTACAACAGCTACTGCTGCTAATAGTAATGTTACTACTACTGCTAATGCTAGTAATCTAGTATATGGCAAATACTACTACTATTACTACTACTGCTGCTGCTTGTACAAATGCTACTACTACTGCTACTACTAGTAGTCCAGTGCATTGAAAATACTACTACTCCTCCTCCTGCTGCTGCTACTACTTCTACTACTAGTATCAATACTACTAGCCCTGTGTATGGCAAATCTACTACTACTACTGCTATGGCTGCTACTTCTATTATCACTACTGGCCCACTGCAGGACAAATCTGCTGGTACTATTACTGCTGCTGATGCCACTTCTATTGCTGATGCTAACTCTACTACTACTGCTACTACTAGCAGTCCACTGCATGGCAAATCTACTACTACTCCTTCAATTGCTGCTACTGCTACTACTACTACTGGCCCTCTGCAGGGAATATATGGTGCTACTACTCCTGCTGCTCCAGCCACTTCTCCTGCTGCTACTACCACTGCTATTACTACTAGCCCAGTGCATGGCAAATACTACTTCTATTACCACTACTGCTGCTACTTCTACTGCTGCTGCTAGCTCCGTTCCCCAGCCTAGGCGGGCGGCGGGGCCCTGCCGGGACGGGCGGGCCGCTGGGCTGGCGTTAAGGACCAAGCGCCCGCTAAGCTGCGCCTCAAGAGGCAGCCCGCGACCCCGCCGGCATCTACTGCCAAACCAGCCTACAAGGGCCCGATCTCGCCGCGATCGCGGAAGCTAAGCAGGGTCGGGCCTGGTTAGAACTTGGATGGGAGACCTCTAGGGAAGACCGGGTGCTCTAGGCTTTTTGCCTCCCGCTCCGCCGTCTCCTTTTGGCGCCCGCGGCGTTGGCGGCTATCTCCGCCACCCGCCGGGTACAGCTGCAAGCCCCACCTCCTCAGGCCCCTCCCACCACAGCAAGCGTCTTATGAGGCGCTCCCCGCCTGCCTGACCGGCCAGGCGGCCAGAAGGCGTCCCTGGAAGGCAGAGGCACACCAGACGCTCCAGGGGTGGCCTGACGGAAACCAGACGTGGCCGCGGACCCGGGAGCCGTCCGTGAGTCCCGCGAGCCCCTCGACCTGCACCTGGCCGCCCCCACTGGAGCCCAGCCCCGGCGCCGCCACCTGTCTGCCGGGCTGGCTCTCCACAGCTCCATACGGAAAAAGCCGCCCCTCCGCCGTTTCGCCATGGCCGGGGGCGGGAGCGGGATCGAGGGCCCAGGCCGCTTCCCCGGGCCTGCCGGCCACCTGGGGCGGGGTCCTGAGCTCGGACGGTGGCGTGGGGGCAAGGGTGGCGTTGCTGGGTCTAAGGGGCTTTACCAACACAATGCTGGCTCCCACTGGCTTCGGGCCACCTGCTGTCGGGCAGGAGGGCCGGCCCGGTCTGCGGTTGGGCTTCGCCTAACGCAGCGTGGGCCGGCTACTACTATTGCTCTTGCTGATTCTTCTACTTCTATTTCTGGCCCTCTGCAGGTCAAATATGCTGCCACTATTACTGCTGCTGATGCCACTTCTACTGCTGTTTCTACCACTACTACTACTACTACTAGGCCAGTGCATGGCAAATACTACTACTATTACCACCACTGCTGCCATTACTACTACTGCTGCTACTACTACTGCTGCTGCTACTTGTACAGGTGCTGCTGCTACTACTACTACTACTAATAGCCCAGTGCATGGCAAATATTAACACTACTACTACTGCTGCTGCTTCTACTATTGCTACTACTACTGCTACTACTAGTAGTCCAGTGCATGGCAAATTCTACTACTATTACTACAACAGCTACTGCTGCTAATAGTAATGTTACTACTACTGCTAATGCTAGTAATCTAGTATATGGCAAATACTACTACTATTACTACTAGTGCTGCTGCTGCTACTTCCGCTACTACAACTATCAATACTATTAGCCCAGTGCGTGGCAAATATACTACTATTATTGCTGTGCCTGCTACTTCTACTACTATTCCTGGCCCACTGCAAGTCAAATATGCTGCTCCAATTACTCCTGCTGCTGCCACTTCTACTGCTATTGCTACCACTATTACTACTACTACTAGCCCAGTGCATGGCAAATACTACTACTATTACTACTACTGCTGCTGCTTGTACAAATGCTACTACTACTGCTACTACTAGTAGTCCAGTGCATTGAAAATACTACTACTACTCCTCCTGATGCTGCTACTACTTCTACTACTAGTATCATTACTACTAGCCCTGTGTATGGCAAATCTACTACTACTACTGCTATGGCTGCTACTTCTATTATCACTACTGGCCCACTGCAGGACAAATCTGCTGGTACTATTACTGCTGCTGATGCCACTTCTATTGCTGATGCTAACTCTACTACTACTGCTACTACTAGCAGTCCACTGCATGGCAAATCTACTACTACTACTTCAATTGCTGCTACTGCTACTACTACTACTGGCCCTCTGCAGGGAATATACGGTGCTACTACTCCTGCTGCTGCAGCCACTTCTCCTGCTGCTACTACCACTACTATTACTACTAGCCCAGTGCATGGCAAATACTACTTCTATTACCACTACTGCTGCTACTTCTACTGCTGCTGCTAGCTCCGTTCCCCGGCCTAGGCGGGCGGCGGGGCCCTGCCGGGACGGGCGGGCCGCTGGGCTGGCGGTAAGGCCCAAGCGCCCGCTAAGCTGCGCCTCAAGAGGCAGCCCGCGACCCCGCCGGCATCTACTGCCAAACCAGCCTACAAGGGCCCGATCTCGCCGCGATCGCGGAAGCTAAGCAGGGTCGGGCCTGGTTAGAACTTGGATGGGAGACCTCTAGGGAAGACCGGGTGCTCTAGGCTTTTTGCCTCCCGCTCCGCCGTCTCCTTTTGGCGCCCGCGGCGTTGGCGGCTATCTCCGCCACCCGCCGGGTACAGCTGCAAGCCCCACCTCCTCAGGCCCCTCCCACCACAGCAAGCGTCTTATGAGGCGCTCCCCGCCTGCCTGACCGGCCAGGCGGCCAGAAGGCGTCCCTGGAAGGCAGAGGCACACCAGACGCTCCAGGGGTGGCCTGACGGAAACCAGACGTGGCCGCGGACCCGGGAGCCGTCCGTGAGTCCCGCGAGCCCCTCGACCTGCACCTGGCCGCCCCCACTGGAGCCCAGCCCCGGCGCCGCCACCTGTCTGCCGGGCTGGCTCTCCACAGCTCCATACGGAAAAAGCCGCCCCTCCGCCGTTTCGCCATGGCCGGGGGCGGGAGCGGGATCGAGGGCCCAGGCCGCTTCCCCGGGCCTGCCGGCCACCTGGGGCGGGGTCCTGAGCTCGGACGGTGGCGTGGGGGCAAGGGTGGCGTTGCTGGGTCTAAGGGGCTTTACCAACACAATGCTGGCTCCCACTGGCTTCGGGCCACCTGCTGTCGGGCAGGAGGGCCGGCCCGGTCTGCGGTTGGGCTTCGCCTAACGCAGCGTGGGCCGGCTACTACTATTGCTCTTGCTGATTCTTCTACTTCTATTTCTGGCCCTCTGCAGGTCAAATATGCTGCCACTATTACTGCTGCTGATGCCACTTCTACTGCTGTTTCTACCACTACTACTACTACTACTAGGCCAGTGCATGGCAAATACTACTACTATTACCACCACTGCTGCCATTACTACTACTGCTGCTACTACTACTGCTGCTGCTACTTGTACAGGTGCTGCTGCTACTACTACTACTACTAATAGCCCAGTGCATGGCAAATATTAACACTACTACTACTGCTGCTGCTTCTACTATTGCTACTACTACTGCTACTACTAGTAGTCCAGTGCATGGCAAATTCTACTACTATTACTACAACAGCTACTGCTGCTAATAGTAATGTTACTACTACTGCTAATGCTAGTAATCTAGTATATGGCAAATACTACTACTATTACTACTAGTGCTGCTGCTGCTACTTCCGCTACTACAACTATCAATACTATTAGCCCAGTGCGTGGCAAATATACTACTATTATTGCTGTGCCTGCTACTTCTACTACTATTCCTGGCCCACTGCAAGTCAAATATGCTGCTCCAATTACTCCTGCTGCTGCCACTTCTACTGCTATTGCTACCACTATTACTACTACTACTAGCCCAGTGCATGGCAAATACTACTACTATTACTACTACTGCTGCTGCTTGTACAAATGCTACTACTACTGCTACTACTAGTAGTCCAGTGCATTGAAAATACTACTACTACTCCTCCTGATGCTGCTACTACTTCTACTACTAGTATCATTACTACTAGCCCTGTGTATGGCAAATCTACTACTACTACTGCTATGGCTGCTACTTCTATTATCACTACTGGCCCACTGCAGGACAAATCTGCTGGTACTATTACTGCTGCTGATGCCACTTCTATTGCTGATGCTAACTCTACTACTACTGCTACTACTAGCAGTCCACTGCATGGCAAATCTACTACTACTACTTCAATTGCTGCTACTGCTACTACTACTACTGGCCCTCTGCAGGGAATATACGGTGCTACTACTCCTGCTGCTGCAGCCACTTCTCCTGCTGCTACTACCACTACTATTACTACTAGCCCAGTGCATGGCAAATACTACTTCTATTACCACTACTGCTGCTACTTCTACTGCTGCTGCTAGCTCCGTTCCCCGGCCTAGGCGGGCGGCGGGGCCCTGCCGGGACGGGCGGGCCGCTGGGCTGGCGGTAAGGCCCAAGCGCCCGCTAAGCTGCGCCTCAAGAGGCAGCCCGCGACCCCGCCGGCATCTACTGCCAAACCAGCCTACAAGGGCCCGATCTCGCCGCGATCGCGGAAGCTAAGCAGGGTCGGGCCTGGTTAGAACTTGGATGGGAGCCCTCTAGGGAAGACCGGGTGCTCTAGGCTTTTTGCCTCCCGCTCCGCCGTCTCCTTTTGGCGCCCGCGGCGTTGGCGGCTATCTCCGCCCCCCGCCTGGTACAGCTGCAAGCCCCACCTCCTCAGGCCCCTCCCACCACAGCAAGCGTCTTATGAGGCGCTCCCCGCCTGCCTGACCGGCCAGGCGGCCAGAAGGCGTCCCTGGAAGGCAGAGGCACACCAGAAGCTCCAGGGGTGGCCTGACGGAAACCAGACGTGGCCGCGGACCCGGGGGCCGTCCGTGCGGCCCGCGAGCCCCTCGACCTGCACCTGGCCGCCCCCACTGGAGCCCAGCCCCGGCGCCGCCACCTGTCTGCCGGGCTGGCTCTCCACAGCTCCATACGGAAAAAGCCGCCCCTCCGCCGTTTCGCCATGGCCGGGGGCGGGAGCGGGATCGAGGGCCCAGGCCGCTTCCCCGGGCCTGCCGGCCACCTGGGGCGGGGTCCTGAGCTCGGACGGTGGCGTGGGGGCAAGGGTGGCGTTGCTGGGTCTAAGAGGCTTTACCAACACAATGCTGGCTCCCACTGGCTTCGGGCCACCTGCTGTCGGGCAGGAGGGCCGGCCCGGTCTGCGGTTGGGCTTCGCCTAACGCAGCGTGGGCCGGCTACTACTATTGCTCTTGCTGATTCTTCTACTTCTATTTCTGGCCCTCTGCAGGTCAAATATGCTGCCACTATTACTGCTGCTGATGCCACTTCTACTGCTGTTTCTACCACTACTACTACTACTACTAGGCCAGTGCATGGCAAATACTACTACTATTACCACCACTGCTGCCATTACTACTACTGCTGCTACTACTACTGCTGCTGCTACTTGTACAGGTGCTGCTGCTACTACTACTACTAATAGCCCAGTGCATGGCAAATATTAACACTACTACTACTGCTGCTGCTTCTACTATTGCTACTACTACTGCTACTACTAGTAGTCCAGTGCATGGCAAATTCTACTACTATTACTACAACAGCTACTGCTGCTAATAGTAATGTTACTACTACTGCTAATGCTAGTAATCTAGTATATGGCAAATACTACTACTATTACTACTAGTGCTGCTGCTGCTACTTCCGCTACTACAACTATCAATACTATTAGCCCAGTGCGTGGCAAATATACTACTATTATTGCTGTGCCTGCTACTTCTACTACTATTCCTGGCCCACTGCAAGTCAAATATGCTGCTCCAATTACTCCTGCTGCTGCCACTTCTACTGCTATTGCTACCACTATTACTACTACTACTAGCCCAGTGCATGGCAAATACTACTACTATTACTACTACTGCTGCTGCTTGTACAAATGCTACTACTACTGCTACTACTAGTAGTCCAGTGCATTGAAAATACTACTACTACTCCTCCTGATGCTGCTACTACTTCTACTACTAGTATCATTACTACTAGCGCTGTGTATGGCAAATCTACTACTACTACTGCTATGGCTGCTACTTCTATTATCACTACTGGCCCACTGCAGGACAAATCTGCTGGTACTATTACTGCTGCTGATGCCACTTCTATTGCTGATGCTAACTCTACTACTACTGCTACTACTAGCAGTCCACTGCATGGCAAATCTACTACTACTACTTCAATTGCTGCTACTGCTACTACTACTACTGGCCCTCTGCAGGGAATATACGGTGCTACTACTCCTGCTGCTGCAGCCACTTCTCCTGCTGCTACTACCACTACTATTACTACTAGCCCAGTGCATGGCAAATACTACTTCTATTACCACTACTGCTGCTACTTCTACTGCTGCTGCTAGCTCCGTTCCCCGGCCTAGGCGGGCGGCGGGGCCCTGCCGGGACGGGCGGGCCGCTGGGCTGGCGGTAAGGCCCAAGCGCCCGCTAAGCTGCGCCTCAAGAGGCAGCCCGCGACCCCGCCGGCATCTACTGCCAAATCAGCCTACAAGGGCCCGATCTCGCCGCGATCGCGGAAGCTAAGCAGGGTCGGGCCTGGTTAGAACTTGGATGGGAGACCTCTAGGGAAGACCGGGTGCTCTAGGCTTTTTGCCTCCCGCTCCGCCGTCTCCTTTTGGCGCCCGCGGCGTTGGCGGCTATCTCCGCCCCCCGCCTGGTACAGCTGCAAGCCCCACCTCCTCAGGCCCCTCCCACCACAGCAAGCGTCTTATGAGGCGCTCCCCGCCTGCCTGACCGGCCAGGCGGCCAGAAGGCGTCCCTGGAAGGCAGAGGCACACCAGACGCTCCAGGGGTGGCCTGACGGAAACCAGACGTGGCCGCGGACCCGGGAGCCGTCCGTGAGGCCCGCGAGCCCCTCGACCTGCACCTGGCCGCCCCCACTGGAGCCCAGCCCCGGCGCCGCCACCTGTCTGCCGGGCTGGCTCTCCACATCTCCATACGGAAAATGCCGCCCCTCCGCCGTTTCGTCATGGCCGGGGGCGGGAGCGGGGTTGAGGGCCCAGGCCGCTTCCCCGGGCCTGCCGGCCACCTGGGGCGGGGTCCTGAGCTCGGACGGTGGCGTGGGGGCGAGGGTGGCGTGGCTGGGTCACAGGGGCCGTGCCAACTCAATGGTGGCTCCCAGTGGCTTCGGGCCAGCTTCTGTCAGGCAGGAGGGCCGGTCCGGTCTGCGTCTGAGCTGCGCCTAGCGCAGCGTGGGCGGGCAGGTGGGATGCCCAAGGGACCGCGGTCCCCGGGCCCGGAAGCCTCCTGGGCCACTTCCCCGTGAGCGGCCTGCGGGATCTGTGGCGGGGCGCCAAGCGCCGAAAAGTTTGCTGGCTCCCGCCCGCCCTGGGCTGGGTGGTCGCCAGCACCTCCGCCACCCCCAGGTGCCCGAGACCTCCGATCCCCGGCCTAGGCAGGCGGCGCGGCCCTGCCGGGACGGGCGGGCCGCTGGGCTGGCGGTAAGGCCCAAGCGCCGGCTAAGCTGCGCCTCAAGAGGCAGCCCGCGACCCCACCGGCATCTACTGCCAAACCAGCCTACAAGGGCCCGATCTCGCCGCGATCGCGGAAGCTAAGCAGGGTCGGGCCTGGTTAGAACTTGGATGGGAGACCTCTAGGGAAGACCGGGTGCTCTAGGCTTTTTGCCTCCCGCTCCGCCGTCTCCTTTTGGCGCCCGCGGCGTTGGCGGCTATCTCCGCCCCCCGCCGGGTACAGCTGCAAGCCCCACCTCCTCAGGACCCTCCCACCACAGCAAGCGTCTTATGAGGCGCTCCCCGCCTGCCTGACCGGCCAGGCGGCCAGAAGGCGTCCCTGGAAGTCAGAGGCACACCAGACGCTCCGGGGGTGGCCTGACGGAAACCAGACGTGGCCGCGGACCCGGGGGCCGTCCGTGCGGCCCGCGAGCCCCTCGACCTGTACCTGGCCGCCCCCACTGGAGCCCAGCCCCGGCGCCACCACCTGTCTGCCGGGCTGGCTCTCCACAGCTCCATACGGAAAATGCCGCCCCTCCACCGTTTCGCCATGGCCGGGGGCGGGAGCGGGATCGAGGGCCCAGGCCGCTTCCCCGGGCCTGCCGGCCACCTGGGGCGGGGTCCTGAGCTCGGACGGTGGCGTGGGGGCAAGGGTGGCGTTGCTGGGTCTAAGGGGCTTTACCAACACAATGCTGGCTCCCACTGGCTTCGGGCCACCTGCTGTCAGGCAGGAGGGCCGGCCCGGTCTGCGGTTGGGCTTCGCCTAATGCAGCGTGGGCCGGCTACTACTATTGCTCTTGCTGATTCTTCTACTTCTATTTCTGGCCCTCTGCAGGTCAAATATGCTGCCACTATTACTGCTGCTGATGCCACTTCTACTGCTGTTTCTACCACTACTACTACTACTACTAGGCCAGTGCATGGCAAATACTACTACTATTACCACCACTGCTGCCATTACTACTACTGCTGCTACTACTACTGCTGCTGCTACTTGTACAGGTGCTGCTGCTACTACTACTACTAATAGCCCAGTGCATGGCAAATATTAACACTACTACTACTGCTGCTGCTTCTACTATTGCTACTACTACTGCTACTACTAGTAGTCCAGTGCATGGCAAATTCTACTACTATTACTACAACAGCTACTGCTGCTAATAGTAATGTTACTACTACTGCTAATGCTAGTAATCTAGTATATGGCAAATACTACTACTATTACTACTACTGCTGCTGCTTGTACAAATGCTACTACTACTGCTACTACTAGTAGTCCAGTGCATTGAAAATACTACTACTCCTCCTCCTGCTGCTGCTACTACTTCTACTACTAGTATCAATACTACTAGCCCTGTGTATGGCAAATCTACTACTACTACTGCTATGGCTGCTACTTCTATTATCACTACTGGCCCACTGCAGGACAAATCTGCTGGTACTATTACTGCTGCTGATGCCACTTCTATTGCTGATGCTAACTCTACTACTACTGCTACTACTAGCAGTCCACTGCATGGCAAATCTACTACTACTCCTTCAATTGCTGCTACTGCTACTACTACTACTGGCCCTCTGCAGGGAATATATGGTGCTACTACTCCTGCTGCTCCAGCCACTTCTCCTGCTGCTACTACCACTGCTATTACTACTAGCCCAGTGCATGGCAAATACTACTTCTATTACCACTACTGCTGCTACTTCTACTGCTGCTGCTAGCTCCGTTCCCCAGCCTAGGCGGGCGGCGGGGCCCTGCCGGGACGGGCGGGCCGCTGGGCTGGCGTTAAGGACCAAGCGCCCGCTAAGCTGCGCCTCAAGAGGCAGCCCGCGACCCCGCCGGCATCTACTGCCAAACCAGCCTACAAGGGCCCGATCTCGCCGCGATCGCGGAAGCTAAGCAGGGTCGGGCCTGGTTAGAACTTGGATGGGAGACCTCTAGGGAAGACCGGGTGCTCTAGGCTTTTTGCCTCCCGCTCCGCCGTCTCCTTTTGGCGCCCGCGGCGTTGGCGGCTATCTCCGCCACCCGCCGGGTACAGCTGCAAGCCCCACCTCCTCAGGCCCCTCCCACCACAGCAAGCGTCTTATGAGGCGCTCCCCGCCTGCCTGACCGGCCAGGCGGCCAGAAGGCGTCCCTGGAAGGCAGAGGCACACCAGACGCTCCAGGGGTGGCCTGACGGAAACCAGACGTGGCCGCGGACCCGGGAGCCGTCCGTGAGTCCCGCGAGCCCCTCGACCTGCACCTGGCCGCCCCCACTGGAGCCCAGCCCCGGCGCCGCCACCTGTCTGCCGGGCTGGCTCTCCACAGCTCCATACGGAAAAAGCCGCCCCTCCGCCGTTTCGCCATGGCCGGGGGCGGGAGCGGGATCGAGGGCCCAGGCCGCTTCCCCGGGCCTGCCGGCCACCTGGGGCGGGGTCCTGAGCTCGGACGGTGGCGTGGGGGCAAGGGTGGCGTTGCTGGGTCTAAGGGGCTTTACCAACACAATGCTGGCTCCCACTGGCTTCGGGCCACCTGCTGTCGGGCAGGAGGGCCGGCCCGGTCTGCGGTTGGGCTTCGCCTAACGCAGCGTGGGCCGGCTACTACTATTGCTCTTGCTGATTCTTCTACTTCTATTTCTGGCCCTCTGCAGGTCAAATATGCTGCCACTATTACTGCTGCTGATGCCACTTCTACTGCTGTTTCTACCACTACTACTACTACTACTAGGCCAGTGCATGGCAAATACTACTACTATTACCACCACTGCTGCCATTACTACTACTGCTGCTACTACTACTGCTGCTGCTACTTGTACAGGTGCTGCTGCTACTACTACTACTACTAATAGCCCAGTGCATGGCAAATATTAACACTACTACTACTGCTGCTGCTTCTACTATTGCTACTACTACTGCTACTACTAGTAGTCCAGTGCATGGCAAATTCTACTACTATTACTACAACAGCTACTGCTGCTAATAGTAATGTTACTACTACTGCTAATGCTAGTAATCTAGTATATGGCAAATACTACTACTATTACTACTAGTGCTGCTGCTGCTACTTCCGCTACTACAACTATCAATACTATTAGCCCAGTGCGTGGCAAATATACTACTATTATTGCTGTGCCTGCTACTTCTACTACTATTCCTGGCCCACTGCAAGTCAAATATGCTGCTCCAATTACTCCTGCTGCTGCCACTTCTACTGCTATTGCTACCACTATTACTACTACTACTAGCCCAGTGCATGGCAAATACTACTACTATTACTACTACTGCTGCTGCTTGTACAAATGCTACTACTACTGCTACTACTAGTAGTCCAGTGCATTGAAAATACTACTACTACTCCTCCTGATGCTGCTACTACTTCTACTACTAGTATCATTACTACTAGCCCTGTGTATGGCAAATCTACTACTACTACTGCTATGGCTGCTACTTCTATTATCACTACTGGCCCACTGCAGGACAAATCTGCTGGTACTATTACTGCTGCTGATGCCACTTCTATTGCTGATGCTAACTCTACTACTACTGCTACTACTAGCAGTCCACTGCATGGCAAATCTACTACTACTACTTCAATTGCTGCTACTGCTACTACTACTACTGGCCCTCTGCAGGGAATATACGGTGCTACTACTCCTGCTGCTGCAGCCACTTCTCCTGCTGCTACTACCACTACTATTACTACTAGCCCAGTGCATGGCAAATACTACTTCTATTACCACTACTGCTGCTACTTCTACTGCTGCTGCTAGCTCCGTTCCCCGGCCTAGGCGGGCGGCGGGGCCCTGCCGGGACGGGCGGGCCGCTGGGCTGGCGGTAAGGCCCAAGCGCCCGCTAAGCTGCGCCTCAAGAGGCAGCCCGCGACCCCGCCGGCATCTACTGCCAAACCAGCCTACAAGGGCCCGATCTCGCCGCGATCGCGGAAGCTAAGCAGGGTCGGGCCTGGTTAGAACTTGGATGGGAGCCCTCTAGGGAAGACCGGGTGCTCTAGGCTTTTTGCCTCCCGCTCCGCCGTCTCCTTTTGGCGCCCGCGGCGTTGGCGGCTATCTCCGCCCCCCGCCGGGTACAGCTGCAAGCCCCACCTCCTCAGGCCCCTCCCACCACAGCAAGCGTCTTATGAGGCGCTCCCCGCCTGCCTGACCGGCCAGGCGGCCAGAAGGCGTCCCTGGAAGGCAGAGGCACACCAGAAGCTCCAGGGGTGGCCTGACGGAAACCAGACGTGGCCGCGGACCCGGGGGCCGTCCGTGCGGCCCGCGAGCCCCTCGACCTGCACCTGGCCGCCCCCACTGGAGCCCAGCCCCGGCGCCGCCACCTGTCTGCCGGGCTGGCTCTCCACAGCTCCATACGGAAAAAGCCGCCCCTCCGCCGTTTCGCCATGGCCGGGGGCGGGAGCGGGATCGAGGGCACAGGCCGCTTCCCCGGGCCTGCCGGCCACCTGGGGCGGGGTCCTGAGCTCGGACGGTGGCGTGGGGGCAAGGGTGGCGTTGCTGGGTCTAAGAGGCTTTACCAACACAATGCTGGCTCCCACTGGCTTCGGGCCACCTGCTGTCGGGCAGGAGGGCCGGCCCGGTCTGCGGTTGGGCTTCGCCTAACGCAGCGTGGGCCGGCTACTACTATTGCTCTTGCTGATTCTTCTACTTCTATTTCTGGCCCTCTGCAGGTCAAATATGCTGCCACTATTACTGCTGCTGATGCCACTTCTACTGCTGTTTCTACCACTACTACTACTACTACTAGGCCAGTGCATGGCAAATACTACTACTATTACCACCACTGCTGCCATTACTACTACTGCTGCTACTACTACTGCTGCTGCTACTTGTACAGGTGCTGCTGCTACTACTACTACTAATAGCCCAGTGCATGGCAAATATTAACACTACTACTACTGCTGCTGCTTGTACAAATGCTACTACTACTGCTACTACTAGTAGTCCAGTGCATTGAAAATACTACTACTACTCCTCCTGATGCTGCTACTACTTCTACTACTAGTATCATTACTACTAGCCCTGTGTATGGCAAATCTACTACTACTACTGCTATGGCTGCTACTTCTATTATCACTACTGGCCCACTGCAGGACAAATCTGCTGGTACTATTACTGCTGCTGATGCCACTTCTATTGCTGATGCTAACTCTACTACTACTGCTACTACTAGCAGTCCACTGCATGGCAAATCTACTACTACTACTTCAATTGCTGCTACTGCTACTACTACTACTGGCCCTCTGCAGGGAATATACGGTGCTACTACTCCTGCTGCTGCAGCCACTTCTCCTGCTGCTACTACCACTACTATTACTACTAGCCCAGTGCATGGCAAATACTACTTCTATTACCACTACTGCTGCTACTTCTACTGCTGCTGCTAGCTCCGTTCCCCGGCCTAGGCGGGCGGCGGGGCCCTGCCGGGACGGGCGGGCCGCTGGGCTGGCGGTAAGGCCCAAGCGCCCGCTAAGCTGCGCCTCAAGAGGCAGCCCGCGACCCCACCGGCATCTACTGCCAAACCAGCCTACAAGGGCCCGATCTCGCCGCGATCGCGGAAGCTAAGCAGGGTCGGGCCTGGTTAGAACTTGGATGGGAGCCCTCTAGGGAAGACCGGGTGCTCTAGGCTTTTTGCCTCCCGCTCCGCCGTCTCCTTTTGGCGCCCGCGGCGTTGGCGGCTATCTCCGCCCCCCGCCGGGTACAGCTGCAAGCCCCACCTCCTCAGGCCCCTCCCACCACAGCAAGCGTCTTATGAGGCGCTCCCCGCCTGCCTGACCGGCCAGGCGGCCAGAAGGCGTCCCTGGAAGGCAGAGGCACACCAGAAGCTCCAGGGGTGGCCTGACGGAAACCAGACGTGGCCGCGGACCCGGGGGCCGTCCGTGCGGCCCGCGAGCCCCTCGACCTGCACCTGGCCGCCCCCACTGGAGCCCAGCCCCGGCGCCGCCACCTGTCTGCCGGGCTGGCTCTCCACAGCTCCATACGGAAAAAGCCGCCCCTCCGCCGTTTCGCCATGGCCGGGGGCGGGAGCGGGATCGAGGGCACAGGCCGCTTCCCCGGGCCTGCCGGCCACCTGGGGCGGGGTCCTGAGCTCGGACGGTGGCGTGGGGGCAAGGGTGGCGTTGCTGGGTCTAAGAGGCTTTACCAACACAATGCTGGCTCCCACTGGCTTCGGGCCACCTGCTGTCGGGCAGGAGGGCCGGCCCGGTCTGCGGTTGGGCTTCGCCTAACGCAGCGTGGGCCGGCTACTACTATTGCTCTTGCTGATTCTTCTACTTCTATTTCTGGCCCTCTGCAGGTCAAATATGCTGCCACTATTACTGCTGCTGATGCCACTTCTACTGCTGTTTCTACCACTACTACTACTACTACTAGGCCAGTGCATGGCAAATACTACTACTATTACCACCACTGCTGCCATTACTACTACTGCTGCTACTACTACTGCTGCTGCTACTTGTACAGGTGCTGCTGCTACTACTACTACTAATAGCCCAGTGCATGGCAAATATTAACACTACTACTACTGCTGCTGCTTCTACTATTGCTACTACTACTGCTACTACTAGTAGTCCAGTGCATGGCAAATTCTACTACTATTACTACAACAGCTACTGCTGCTAATAGTAATGTTACTACTACTGCTAATGCTAGTAATCTAGTATATGGCAAATACTACTACTATTACTACTAGTGCTGCTGCTGCTACTTCCGCTACTACAACTATCAATACTATTAGCCCAGTGCGTGGCAAATATACTACTATTATTGCTGTGCCTGCTACTTCTACTACTATTCCTGGCCCACTGCAAGTCAAATATGCTGCTCCAATTACTCCTGCTGCTGCCACTTCTACTGCTATTGCTACCACTATTACTACTACTACTAGCCCAGTGCATGGCAAATACTACTACTATTACTACTACTGCTGCTGCTTGTACAAATGCTACTACTACTGCTACTACTAGTAGTCCAGTGCATTGAAAATACTACTACTACTCCTCCTGATGCTGCTACTACTTCTACTACTAGTATCATTACTACTAGCGCTGTGTATGGCAAATCTACTACTACTACTGCTATGGCTGCTACTTCTATTATCACTACTGGCCCACTGCAGGACAAATCTGCTGGTACTATTACTGCTGCTGATGCCACTTCTATTGCTGATGCTAACTCTACTACTACTGCTACTACTAGCAGTCCACTGCATGGCAAATCTACTACTACTACTTCAATTGCTGCTACTGCTACTACTACTACTGGCCCTCTGCAGGGAATATACGGTGCTACTACTCCTGCTGCTGCAGCCACTTCTCCTGCTGCTACTACCACTACTATTACTACTAGCCCAGTGCATGGCAAATACTACTTCTATTACCACTACTGCTGCTACTTCTACTGCTGCTGCTAGCTCCGTTCCCCGGCCTAGGCGGGCGGCGGGGCCCTGCCGGGACGGGCGGGCCGCTGGGCTGGCGGTAAGGCCCAAGCGCCCGCTAAGCTGCGCCTCAAGAGGCAGCCCGCGACCCCACCGGCATCTACTGCCAAACCAGCCTACAAGGGCCCGATCTCGCCGCGATCGCGGAAGCTAAGCAGGGTCGGGCCTGGTTAGAACTTGGATGGGAGCCCTCTAGGGAAGACCGGGTGCTCTAGGCTTTTTGCCTCCCGCTCCGCCGTCTCCTTTTGGCGCCCGCGGCGTTGGCGGCTATCTCCGCCCCCCGCCGGGTACAGCTGCAAGCCCCACCTCCTCAGGCCCCTCCCACCACAGCAAGCGTCTTATGAGGCGCTCCCCGCCTGCCTGACCGGCCAGGCGGCCAGAAGGCGTCCCTGGAAGGCAGAGGCACACCAGAAGCTCCAGGGGTGGCCTGACGGAAACCAGACGTGGCCGCGGACCCGGGGGCCGTCCGTGCGGCCCGCGAGCCCCTCGACCTGCACCTGGCCGCCCCCACTGGAGCCCAGCCCCGGCGCCGCCACCTGTCTGCCGGGCTGGCTCTCCACAGCTCCATACGGAAAAAGCCGCCCCTCCGCCGTTTCGCCATGGCCGGGGGCGGGAGCGGGATCGAGGGCACAGGCCGCTTCCCCGGGCCTGCCGGCCACCTGGGGCGGGGTCCTGAGCTCGGACGGTGGCGTGGGGGCAAGGGTGGCGTTGCTGGGTCTAAGAGGCTTTACCAACACAATGCTGGCTCCCACTGGCTTCGGGCCACCTGCTGTCGGGCAGGAGGGCCGGCCCGGTCTGCGGTTGGGCTTCGCCTAACGCAGCGTGGGCCGGCTACTACTATTGCTCTTGCTGATTCTTCTACTTCTATTTCTGGCCCTCTGCAGGTCAAATATGCTGCCACTATTACTGCTGCTGATGCCACTTCTACTGCTGTTTCTACCACTACTACTACTACTACTAGGCCAGTGCATGGCAAATACTACTACTATTACCACCACTGCTGCCATTACTACTACTGCTGCTACTACTACTGCTGCTGCTACTTGTACAGGTGCTGCTGCTACTACTACTACTAATAGCCCAGTGCATGGCAAATATTAACACTACTACTACTGCTGCTGCTTCTACTATTGCTACTACTACTGCTACTACTAGTAGTCCAGTGCATGGCAAATTCTACTACTATTACTACAACAGCTACTGCTGCTAATAGTAATGTTACTACTACTGCTAATGCTAGTAATCTAGTATATGGCAAATACTACTACTATTACTACTAGTGCTGCTGCTGCTACTTCCGCTACTACAACTATCAATACTATTAGCCCAGTGCGTGGCAAATATACTACTATTATTGCTGTGCCTGCTACTTCTACTACTATTCCTGGCCCACTGCAAGTCAAATATGCTGCTCCAATTACTCCTGCTGCTGCCACTTCTACTGCTATTGCTACCACTATTACTACTACTACTAGCCCAGTGCATGGCAAATACTACTACTATTACTACTACTGCTGCTGCTTGTACAAATGCTACTACTACTGCTACTACTAGTAGTCCAGTGCATTGAAAATACTACTACTACTCCTCCTGATGCTGCTACTACTTCTACTACTAGTATCATTACTACTAGCGCTGTGTATGGCAAATCTACTACTACTACTGCTATGGCTGCTACTTCTATTATCACTACTGGCCCACTGCAGGACAAATCTGCTGGTACTATTACTGCTGCTGATGCCACTTCTATTGCTGATGCTAACTCTACTACTACTGCTACTACTAGCAGTCCACTGCATGGCAAATCTACTACTACTACTTCAATTGCTGCTACTGCTACTACTACTACTGGCCCTCTGCAGGGAATATACGGTGCTACTACTCCTGCTGCTGCAGCCACTTCTCCTGCTGCTACTACCACTACTATTACTACTAGCCCAGTGCATGGCAAATACTACTTCTATTACCACTACTGCTGCTACTTCTACTGCTGCTGCTAGCTCCGTTCCCCGGCCTAGGCGGGCGGCGGGGCCCTGCCGGGACGGGCGGGCCGCTGGGCTGGCGGTAAGGCCCAAGCGCCCGCTAAGCTGCGCCTCAAGAGGCAGCCCGCGACCCCGCCGGCATCTACTGCCAAATCAGCCTACAAGGGCCCGATCTCGCCGCGATCGCGGAAGCTAAGCAGGGTCGGGCCTGGTTAGAACTTGGATGGGAGACCTCTAGGGAAGACCGGGTGCTCTAGGCTTTTTGCCTCCCGCTCCGCCGTCTCCTTTTGGCGCCCGCGGCGTTGGCGGCTATCTCCGCCCCCCGCCTGGTACAGCTGCAAGCCCCACCTCCTCAGGCCCCTCCCACCACAGCAAGCGTCTTATGAGGCGCTCCCCGCCTGCCTGACCGGCCAGGCGGCCAGAAGGCGTCCCTGGAAGGCAGAGGCACACCAGACGCTCCAGGGGTGGCCTGACGGAAACCAGACGTGGCCGCGGACCCGGGAGCCGTCCGTGAGGCCCGCGAGCCCCTCGACCTGCACCTGGCCGCCCCCACTGGAGCCCAGCCCCGGCGCCGCCACCTGTCTGCCGGGCTGGCTCTCCACATCTCCATACGGAAAATGCCGCCCCTCCGCCGTTTCGTCATGGCCGGGGGCGGGAGCGGGGTTGAGGGCCCAGGCCGCTTCCCCGGGCCTGCCGGCCACCTGGGGCGGGGTCCTGAGCTCGGACGGTGGCGTGGGGGCGAGGGTGGCGTGGCTGGGTCACAGGGGCCGTGCCAACTCAATGGTGGCTCCCAGTGGCTTCGGGCCAGCTTCTGTCAGGCAGGAGGGCCGGTCCGGTCTGCGTCTGAGCTGCGCCTAGCGCAGCGTGGGCGGGCAGGTGGGATGCCCAAGGGACCGCGGTCCCCGGGCCCGGAAGCCTCCTGGGCCACTTCCCCGTGAGCGGCCTGCGGGATCTGTGGCGGGGCGCCAAGCGCCGAAAAGTTTGCTGGCTCCCGCCCGCCCTGGGCTGGGTGGTCGCCAGCACCTCCGCCACCCCCAGGTGCCCGAGACCTCCGATCCCCGGCCTAGGCAGGCGGCGCGGCCCTGCCGGGACGGGCGGGCCGCTGGGCTGGCGGTAAGGCCCAAGCGCCGGCTAAGCTGCGCCTCAAGAGGCAGCCCGCGACCCCACCGGCATCTACTGCCAAACCAGCCTACAAGGGCCCGATCTCGCCGCGATCGCGGAAGCTAAGCAGGGTCGGGCCTGGTTAGAACTTGGATGGGAGACCTCTAGGGAAGACCGGGTGCTCTAGGCTTTTTGCCTCCCGCTCCGCCGTCTCCTTTTGGCGCCCGCGGCGTTGGCGGCTATCTCCGCCCCCCGCCGGGTACAGCTGCAAGCCCCACCTCCTCAGGACCCTCCCACCACAGCAAGCGTCTTATGAGGCGCTCCCCGCCTGCCTGACCGGCCAGGCGGCCAGAAGGCGTCCCTGGAAGTCAGAGGCACACCAGACGCTCCGGGGGTGGCCTGACGGAAACCAGACGTGGCCGCGGACCCGGGGGCCGTCCGTGCGGCCCGCGAGCCCCTCGACCTGTACCTGGCCGCCCCCACTGGAGCCCAGCCCCGGCGCCACCACCTGTCTGCCGGGCTGGCTCTCCACAGCTCCATACGGAAAATGCCGCCCCTCCACCGTTTCGCCATGGCCGGGGGCGGGAGCGGGATCGAGGGCCCAGGCCGCTTCCCCGGGCCTGCCGGCCACCTGGGGCGGGGTCCTGAGCTCGGACGGTGGCGTGGGGGCAAGGGTGGCGTTGCTGGGTCTAAGGGGCTTTACCAACACAATGCTGGCTCCCACTGGCTTCGGGCCACCTGCTGTCAGGCAGGAGGGCCGGCCCGGTCTGCGGTTGGGCTTCGCCTAATGCAGCGTGGGCCGGCTACTACTATTGCTCTTGCTGATTCTTCTACTTCTATTTCTGGCCCTCTGCAGGTCAAATATGCTGCCACTATTACTGCTGCTGATGCCACTTCTACTGCTGTTTCTACCACTACTACTACTACTACTAGGCCAGTGCATGGCAAATACTACTACTATTACCACCACTGCTGCCATTACTACTACTGCTGCTACTACTACTGCTGCTGCTACTTGTACAGGTGCTGCTGCTACTACTACTACTAATAGCCCAGTGCATGGCAAATATTAACACTACTACTACTGCTGCTGCTTCTACTATTGCTACTACTACTGCTACTACTAGTAGTCCAGTGCATGGCAAATTCTACTACTATTACTACAACAGCTACTGCTGCTAATAGTAATGTTACTACTACTGCTAATGCTAGTAATCTAGTATATGGCAAATACTACTACTATTACTACTACTGCTGCTGCTTGTACAAATGCTACTACTACTGCTACTACTAGTAGTCCAGTGCATTGAAAATACTACTACTCCTCCTCCTGCTGCTGCTACTACTTCTACTACTAGTATCAATACTACTAGCCCTGTGTATGGCAAATCTACTACTACTACTGCTATGGCTGCTACTTCTATTATCACTACTGGCCCACTGCAGGACAAATCTGCTGGTACTATTACTGCTGCTGATGCCACTTCTATTGCTGATGCTAACTCTACTACTACTGCTACTACTAGCAGTCCACTGCATGGCAAATCTACTACTACTCCTTCAATTGCTGCTACTGCTACTACTACTACTGGCCCTCTGCAGGGAATATATGGTGCTACTACTCCTGCTGCTCCAGCCACTTCTCCTGCTGCTACTACCACTGCTATTACTACTAGCCCAGTGCATGGCAAATACTACTTCTATTACCACTACTGCTGCTACTTCTACTGCTGCTGCTAGCTCCGTTCCCCAGCCTAGGCGGGCGGCGGGGCCCTGCCGGGACGGGCGGGCCGCTGGGCTGGCGTTAAGGCCCAAGCGCCCGCTAAGCTGCGCCTCAAGAGGCAGCCCGCGACCCCGCCGGCATCTACTGCCAAACCAGCCTACAAGGGCCCGATCTCGCCGCGATCGCGGAAGCTAAGCAGGGTCGGGCCTGGTTAGAACTTGGATGGGAGACCTCTAGGGAAGACCGGGTGCTCTAGGCTTTTTGCCTCCCGCTCCGCCGTCTCCTTTTGGCGCCCGCGGCGTTGGCGGCTATCTCCGCCACCCGCCGGGTACAGCTGCAAGCCCCACCTCCTCAGGCCCCTCCCACCACAGCAAGCGTCTTATGAGGCGCTCCCCGCCTGCCTGACCGGCCAGGCGGCCAGAAGGCGTCCCTGGAAGGCAGAGGCACACCAGACGCTCCAGGGGTGGCCTGACGGAAACCAGACGTGGCCGCGGACCCGGGAGCCGTCCGTGAGTCCCGCGAGCCCCTCGACCTGCACCTGGCCGCCCCCACTGGAGCCCAGCCCCGGCGCCGCCACCTGTCTGCCGGGCTGGCTCTCCACAGCTCCATACGGAAAAAGCCGCCCCTCCGCCGTTTCGCCATGGCCGGGGGCGGGAGCGGGATCGAGGGCCCAGGCCGCTTCCCCGGGCCTGCCGGCCACCTGGGGCGGGGTCCTGAGCTCGGACGGTGGCGTGGGGGCAAGGGTGGCGTTGCTGGGTCTAAGGGGCTTTACCAACACAATGCTGGCTCCCACTGGCTTCGGGCCACCTGCTGTCGGGCAGGAGGGCCGGCCCGGTCTGCGGTTGGGCTTCGCCTAACGCAGCGTGGGCCGGCTACTACTATTGCTCTTGCTGATTCTTCTACTTCTATTTCTGGCCCTCTGCAGGTCAAATATGCTGCCACTATTACTGCTGCTGATGCCACTTCTACTGCTGTTTCTACCACTACTACTACTACTACTAGGCCAGTGCATGGCAAATACTACTACTATTACCACCACTGCTGCCATTACTACTACTGCTGCTACTACTACTGCTGCTGCTACTTGTACAGGTGCTGCTGCTACTACTACTACTACTAATAGCCCAGTGCATGGCAAATATTAACACTACTACTACTGCTGCTGCTTCTACTATTGCTACTACTACTGCTACTACTAGTAGTCCAGTGCATGGCAAATTCTACTACTATTACTACAACAGCTACTGCTGCTAATAGTAATGTTACTACTACTGCTAATGCTAGTAATCTAGTATATGGCAAATACTACTACTATTACTACTAGTGCTGCTGCTGCTACTTCCGCTACTACAACTATCAATACTATTAGCCCAGTGCGTGGCAAATATACTACTATTATTGCTGTGCCTGCTACTTCTACTACTATTCCTGGCCCACTGCAAGTCAAATATGCTGCTCCAATTACTCCTGCTGCTGCCACTTCTACTGCTATTGCTACCACTATTACTACTACTACTAGCCCAGTGCATGGCAAATACTACTACTATTACTACTACTGCTGCTGCTTGTACAAATGCTACTACTACTGCTACTACTAGTAGTCCAGTGCATTGAAAATACTACTACTACTCCTCCTGATGCTGCTACTACTTCTACTACTAGTATCATTACTACTAGCCCTGTGTATGGCAAATCTACTACTACTACTGCTATGGCTGCTACTTCTATTATCACTACTGGCCCACTGCAGGACAAATCTGCTGGTACTATTACTGCTGCTGATGCCACTTCTATTGCTGATGCTAACTCTACTACTACTGCTACTACTAGCAGTCCACTGCATGGCAAATCTACTACTACTACTTCAATTGCTGCTACTGCTACTACTACTACTGGCCCTCTGCAGGGAATATACGGTGCTACTACTCCTGCTGCTGCAGCCACTTCTCCTGCTGCTACTACCACTACTATTACTACTAGCCCAGTGCATGGCAAATACTACTTCTATTACCACTACTGCTGCTACTTCTACTGCTGCTGCTAGCTCCGTTCCCCGGCCTAGGCGGGCGGCGGGGCCCTGCCGGGACGGGCGGGCCGCTGGGCTGGCGGTAAGGCCCAAGCGCCCGCTAAGCTGCGCCTCAAGAGGCAGCCCGCGACCCCGCCGGCATCTACTGCCAAACCAGCCTACAAGGGCCCGATCTCGCCGCGATCGCGGAAGCTAAGCAGGGTCGGGCCTGGTTAGAACTTGGATGGGAGCCCTCTAGGGAAGACCGGGTGCTCTAGGCTTTTTGCCTCCCGCTCCGCCGTCTCCTTTTGGCGCCCGCGGCGTTGGCGGCTATCTCCGCCCCCCGCCGGGTACAGCTGCAAGCCCCACCTCCTCAGGCCCCTCCACCACAGCAAGCGTCTTATGAGGCGCTCCCCGCCTGCCTGACCGGCCAGGCGGCCAGAAGGCGTCCCTGGAAGGCAGAGGCACACCAGAAGCTCCAGGGGTGGCCTGACGGAAACCAGACGTGGCCGCGGACCCGGGGGCCGTCCGTGCGGCCCGCGAGCCCCTCGACCTGCACCTGGCCGCCCCCACTGGAGCCCAGCCCCGGCGCCGCCACCTGTCTGCCGGGCTGGCTCTCCACAGCTCCATACGGAAAAAGCCGCCCCTCCGCCGTTTCGCCATGGCCGGGGGCGGGAGCGGGATCGAGGGCACAGGCCGCTTCCCCGGGCCTGCCGGCCACCTGGGGCGGGGTCCTGAGCTCGGACGGTGGCGTGGGGGCAAGGGTGGCGTTGCTGGGTCTAAGAGGCTTTACCAACACAATGCTGGCTCCCACTGGCTTCGGGCCACCTGCTGTCGGGCAGGAGGGCCGGCCCGGTCTGCGGTTGGGCTTCGCCTAACGCAGCGTGGGCCGGCTACTACTATTGCTCTTGCTGATTCTTCTACTTCTATTTCTGGCCCTCTGCAGGTCAAATATGCTGCCACTATTACTGCTGCTGATGCCACTTCTACTGCTGTTTCTACCACTACTACTACTACTACTAGGCCAGTGCATGGCAAATACTACTACTATTACCACCACTGCTGCCATTACTACTACTGCTGCTACTACTACTGCTGCTGCTACTTGTACAGGTGCTGCTGCTACTACTACTACTAATAGCCCAGTGCATGGCAAATATTAACACTACTACTACTGCTGCTGCTTCTACTATTGCTACTACTACTGCTACTACTAGTAGTCCAGTGCATGGCAAATTCTACTACTATTACTACAACAGCTACTGCTGCTAATAGTAATGTTACTACTACTGCTAATGCTAGTAATCTAGTATATGGCAAATACTACTACTATTACTACTAGTGCTGCTGCTGCTACTTCCGCTACTACAACTATCAATACTACTAGCCCAGTGCGTGGCAAATATACTACTATTATTGCTGTGCCTGCTACTTCTACTACTATTCCTGGCCCACTGCAAGTCAAATATGCTGCTCCAATTACTCCTGCTGCTGCCACTTCTACTGCTATTGCTACCACTATTACTACTACTACTAGCCCAGTGCATGGCAAATACTACTACTATTACTACTACTGCTGCTGCTTGTACAAATGCTACTACTACTGCTACTACTAGTAGTCCAGTGCATTGAAAATACTACTACTACTCCTCCTGATGCTGCTACTACTTCTACTACTAGTATCATTACTACTAGCCCTGTGTATGGCAAATCTACTACTACTACTGCTATGGCTGCTACTTCTATTATCACTACTGGCCCACTGCAGGACAAATCTGCTGGTACTATTACTGCTGCTGATGCCACTTCTATTGCTGATGCTAACTCTACTAGTACTGCTACTACTAGCAGTCCACTGCATGGCAAATCTACTACTACTACTTCAATTGCTGCTACTGCTACTACTACTACTGGCCCTCTGCAGGGAATATACGGTGCTACTACTCCTGCTGCTGCAGCCACTTCTCCTGCTGCTACTACCACTACTATTACTACTAGCCCAGTGCATGGCAAATACTACTTCTATTACCACTACTGCTGCTACTTCTACTGCTGCTGCTAGCTCCGTTCCCCGGCCTAGGCGGGCGGCGGGGCCCTGCCGGGACGGGCGGGCCGCTGGGCTGGCGGTAAGGCCCAAGCGCCCGCTAAGCTGCGCCTCAAGAGGCAGCCCGCGACCCCGCCGGCATCTACTGCCAAACCAGCCTACAAGGGCCCGATCTCGCCGCGATCGCGGAAGCTAAGCAGGGTCGGGCCTGGTTAGAACTTGGATGGGAGCCCTCTAGGGAAGACCGGGTGCTCTAGGCTTTTTGCCTCCTGCTCCGCCGTCTCCTTTTGGCGCCCGCGGCGTTGGCGGCTATCTCCGCCCCCCGCCGGGTACAGCTGCAAGCCCCACCTCCTCAGGCCCCTCCCACCACAGCAAGCGTCTTATGAGGCGCTCCCCGCCTGCCTGACCGGCCAGGCGGCCAGAAGGCGTCCCTGGAAGGCAGAGGCACACCAGAAGCTCCAGGGGTGGCCTGACGGAAACCAGACGTGGCCGCGGACCCGGGGGCCGTCCGTGCGGCCCGCGAGCCCCTCGACCTGCACCTGGCCGCCCCCACTGGAGCCCAGCCCCGGCGCCGCCACCTGTCTGCCGGGCTGGCTCTCCACAGCTCCATACGGAAAAAGCCGCCCCTCCGCCGTTTCGCCATGGCCGGGGGCGGGAGCGGGATCGAGGGCACAGGCCGCTTCCCTGGGCCTGCCGGCCACCTGGGGCGGGGTCCTGAGCTCGGACGGTGGCGTGGGGGCAAGGGTGGCGTTGCTGGGTCTAAGAGGCTTTACCAACACAATGCTGGCTCCCACTGGCTTCGGGCCACCTGCTGTCGGGCAGGAGGGCCGGCCCGGTCTGCGGTTGGGCTTCGCCTAACGCAGCGTGGGCCGGCTACTACTATTGCTCTTGCTGATTCTTCTACTTCTATTTCTGGCCCTCTGCAGGTCAAATATGCTGCCACTATTACTGCTGCTGATGCCACTTCTACTGCTGTTTCTACCACTACTACTACTCCTACTAGGCCAGTGCATGGCAAATACTACTACTATTACCACCACTGCTGCCATTACTACTACTGCTGCTACTACTACTGCTGCTGCTACTTGTACAGGTGCTGCTGCTACTACTACTACTAATAGCCCAGTGCATGGCAAATATTAACACTACTACTACTGCTGCTGCTTCTACTATTGCTACTACTACTGCTACTACTAGTAGTCCAGTGCATGGCAAATTCTACTACTATTACTACAACAGCTACTGCTGCTAATAGTAATGTTACTACTACTGCTAATGCTAGTAATCTAGTATATGGCAAATACTACTACTATTACTACTAGTGCTGCTGCTGCTACTTCCGCTACTACAACTATCAATACTACTAGCCCAGTGCGTGGCAAATATACTACTATTATTGCTGTGCCTGCTACTTCTACTACTATTCCTGGCCCACTGCAAGTCAAATATGCTGCTCCAATTACTCCTGCTGCTGCCACTTCTACTGCTATTGCTACCACTATTACTACTACTACTAGCCCAGTGCATGGCAAATACTACTACTATTACTACTACTGCTGCTGCTTGTACAAATGCTACTACTACTGCTACTACTAGTAGTCCAGTGCATTGAAAATACTACTACTACTCCTCCTGATGCTGCTACTACTTCTACTACTAGTATCATTACTACTAGCCCTGTGTATGGCAAATCTACTACTACTACTGCTATGGCTGCTACTTCTATTATCACTACTGGCCCACTGCAGGACAAATCTGCTGGTACTATTACTGCTGCTGATGCCACTTCTATTGCTGATGCTAACTCTACTACTACTGCTACTACTAGCAGTCCACTGCATGGCAAATCTACTACTACTACTTCAATTGCTGCTACTGCTACTACTACTACTGGCCCTCTGCAGGGAATATACGGTGCTACTACTCCTGCTGCTGCAGCCACTTCTCCTGCTGCTACTACCACTACTATTACTACTAGCCCAGTGCATGGCAAATACTACTTCTATTACCACTACTGCTGCTACTTCTACTGCTGCTGCTAGCTCCGTTCCCCGGCCTAGGCGGGCGGCGGGGCCCTGCCGGGACGGGCGGGCCGCTGGGCTGGCGGTAAGGCCCAAGCGCCCGCTAAGCTGCGCCTCAAGAGGCAGCCCGCGACCCCGCCGGCATCTACTGCCAAACCAGCCTACAAGGGCCCGATCTCGCCGCGATCGCGGAAGCTAAGCAGGGTCGGGCCTGGTTAGAACTTGGATGGGAGCCCTCTAGGGAAGACCGGGTGCTCTAGGCTTTTTGCCTCCCGCTCCGCCGTCTCCTTTTGGCGCCCGCGGCGTTGGCGGCTATCTCCGCCCCCCGCCGGGTACAGCTGCAAGCCCCACCTCCTCAGGCCCCTCCACCACAGCAAGCGTCTTATGAGGCGCTCCCCGCCTGCCTGACCGGCCAGGCGGCCAGAAGGCGTCCCTGGAAGGCAGAGGCACACCAGAAGCTCCAGGGGTGGCCTGACGGAAACCAGACGTGGCCGCGGACCCGGGGGCCGTCCGTGCGGCCCGCGAGCCCCTCGACCTGCACCTGGCCGCCCCCACTGGAGCCCAGCCCCGGCGCCGCCACCTGTCTGCCGGGCTGGCTCTCCACAGCTCCATACGGAAAAAGCCGCCCCTCCGCCGTTTCGCCATGGCCGGGGGCGGGAGCGGGATCGAGGGCACAGGCCGCTTCCCCGGGCCTGCCGGCCACCTGGGGCGGGGTCCTGAGCTCGGACGGTGGCGTGGGGGCAAGGGTGGCGTTGCTGGGTCTAAGAGGCTTTACCAACACAATGCTGGCTCCCACTGGCTTCGGGCCACCTGCTGTCGGGCAGGAGGGCCGGCCCGGTCTGCGGTTGGGCTTCGCCTAACGCAGCGTGGGCCGGCTACTACTATTGCTCTTGCTGATTCTTCTACTTCTATTTCTGGCCCTCTGCAGGTCAAATATGCTGCCACTATTACTGCTGCTGATGCCACTTCTACTGCTGTTTCTACCACTACTACTACTACTACTAGGCCAGTGCATGGCAAATACTACTACTATTACCACCACTGCTGCCATTACTACTACTGCTGCTACTACTACTGCTGCTGCTACTTGTACAGGTGCTGCTGCTACTACTACTACTAATAGCCCAGTGCATGGCAAATATTAACACTACTACTACTGCTGCTGCTTCTACTATTGCTACTACTACTGCTACTACTAGTAGTCCAGTGCATGGCAAATTCTACTACTATTACTACAACAGCTACTGCTGCTAATAGTAATGTTACTACTACTGCTAATGCTAGTAATCTAGTATATGGCAAATACTACTACTATTACTACTAGTGCTGCTGCTGCTACTTCCGCTACTACAACTATCAATACTACTAGCCCAGTGCGTGGCAAATATACTACTATTATTGCTGTGCCTGCTACTTCTACTACTATTCCTGGCCCACTGCAAGTCAAATATGCTGCTCCAATTACTCCTGCTGCTGCCACTTCTACTGCTATTGCTACCACTATTACTACTACTACTAGCCCAGTGCATGGCAAATACTACTACTATTACTACTACTGCTGCTGCTTGTACAAATGCTACTACTACTGCTACTACTAGTAGTCCAGTGCATTGAAAATACTACTACTACTCCTCCTGATGCTGCTACTACTTCTACTACTAGTATCATTACTACTAGCCCTGTGTATGGCAAATCTACTACTACTACTGCTATGGCTGCTACTTCTATTATCACTACTGGCCCACTGCAGGACAAATCTGCTGGTACTATTACTGCTGCTGATGCCACTTCTATTGCTGATGCTAACTCTACTACTACTGCTACTACTAGCAGTCCACTGCATGGCAAATCTACTACTACTACTTCAATTGCTGCTACTGCTACTACTACTACTGGCCCTCTGCAGGGAATATACGGTGCTACTACTCCTGCTGCTGCAGCCACTTCTCCTGCTGCTACTACCACTACTATTACTACTAGCCCAGTGCATGGCAAATACTACTTCTATTACCACTACTGCTGCTACTTCTACTGCTGCTGCTAGCTCCGTTCCCCGGCCTAGGCGGGCGGCGGGGCCCTGCCGGGACGGGCGGGCCGCTGGGCTGGCGGTAAGGCCCAAGCGCCCGCTAAGCTGCGCCTCAAGAGGCAGCCCGCGACCCCACCGGCATCTACTGCCAAACCAGCCTACAAGGGCCCGATCTCGCCGCGATCGCGGAAGCTAAGCAGGGTCGGGCCTGGTTAGAACTTGGATGGGAGCCCTCTAGGGAAGACCGGGTGCTCTAGGCTTTTTGCCTCCCGCTCCGCCGTCTCCTTTTGGCGCCCGCGGCGTTGGCGGCTATCTCCGCCCCCCGCCGGGTACAGCTGCAAGCCCCACCTCCTCAGGCCCCTCCCACCACAGCAAGCGTCTTATGAGGCGCTCCCCGCCTGCCTGACCGGCCAGGCGGCCAGAAGGCGTCCCTGGAAGGCAGAGGCACACCAGAAGCTCCAGGGGTGGCCTGACGGAAACCAGACGTGGCCGCGGACCCGGGGGCCGTCCGTGCGGCCCGCGAGCCCCTCGACCTGCACCTGGCCGCCCCCACTGGAGCCCAGCCCCGGCGCCGCCACCTGTCTGCCGGGCTGGCTCTCCACAGCTCCATACGGAAAAAGCCGCCCCTCCGCCGTTTCGCCATGGCCGGGGGCGGGAGCGGGATCGAGGGCACAGGCCGCTTCCCCGGGCCTGCCGGCCACCTGGGGCGGGGTCCTGAGCTCGGACGGTGGCGTGGGGGCAAGGGTGGCGTTGCTGGGTCTAAGAGGCTTTACCAACACAATGCTGGCTCCCACTGGCTTCGGGCCACCTGCTGTCGGGCAGGAGGGCCGGCCCGGTCTGCGGTTGGGCTTCGCCTAACGCAGCGTGGGCCGGCTACTACTATTGCTCTTGCTGATTCTTCTACTTCTATTTCTGGCCCTCTGCAGGTCAAATATGCTGCCACTATTACTGCTGCTGATGCCACTTCTACTGCTGTTTCTACCACTACTACTACTACTACTAGGCCAGTGCATGGCAAATACTACTACTATTACCACCACTGCTGCCATTACTACTACTGCTGCTACTACTACTGCTGCTGCTACTTGTACAGGTGCTGCTGCTACTACTACTACTAATAGCCCAGTGCATGGCAAATATTAACACTACTACTACTGCTGCTGCTTCTACTATTGCTACTACTACTGCTACTACTAGTAGTCCAGTGCATGGCAAATTCTACTACTATTACTACAACAGCTACTGCTGCTAATAGTAATGTTACTACTACTGCTAATGCTAGTAATCTAGTATATGGCAAATACTACTACTATTACTACTAGTGCTGCTGCTGCTACTTCCGCTACTACAACTATCAATACTACTAGCCCAGTGCGTGGCAAATATACTACTATTATTGCTGTGCCTGCTACTTCTACTACTATTCCTGGCCCACTGCAAGTCAAATATGCTGCTCCAATTACTCCTGCTGCTGCCACTTCTACTGCTATTGCTACCACTATTACTACTACTACTAGCCCAGTGCATGGCAAATACTACTACTATTACTACTACTGCTGCTGCTTGTACAAATGCTACTACTACTGCTACTACTAGTAGTCCAGTGCATTGAAAATACTACTACTACTCCTCCTGATGCTGCTACTACTTCTACTACTAGTATCATTACTACTAGCCCTGTGTATGGCAAATCTACTACTACTACTGCTATGGCTGCTACTTCTATTATCACTACTGGCCCACTGCAGGACAAATCTGCTGGTACTATTACTGCTGCTGATGCCACTTCTATTGCTGATGCTAACTCTACTACTACCGCTACTACTAGCAGTCCACTGCATGGCAAATCTACTACTACTACTTCAATTGCTGCTACTGCTACTACTACTACTGGCCCTCTGCAGGGAATATACGGTGCTACTACTCCTGCTGCTGCAGCCACTTCTCCTGCTGCTACTACCACTACTATTACTACTAGCCCAGTGCATGGCAAATACTACTTCTATTACCACTACTGCTGCTACTTCTACTGCTGCTGCTAGCTCCGTTCCCCGGCCTAGGCGGGCGGCGGGGCCCTGCCGGGACGGGCGGGCCGCTGGGCTGGCGGTAAGGCCCAAGCGCCCGCTAAGCTGCGCCTCAAGAGGCAGCCCGCGACCCCGCCGGCATCTACTGCCAAATCAGCCTACAAGGGCCCGATCTCGCCGCGATCGCGGAAGCTAAGCAGGGTCGGGCCTGGTTAGAACTTGGATGGGAGACCTCTAGGGAAGACCGGGTGCTCTAGGCTTTTTGCCTCCCGCTCCGCCGTCTCCTTTTGGCACCCGCGGCGTTGGCGGCTATCTCCGCCCCCCGCCGGGTACAGCTGCAAGCCCCACCTCCTCAGGCCCCTCCCACCACAGCAAGCGTCTTATGAGGCGCTCCTCGCCTGCCTGACCGGCCAGGCGGCCAGAAGGCGTCCCTGGAAGGCAGAGGCACACCAGACGCTCCAGGGGTGGCCTGACGGAAACCAGACGTGGCCGCGGACCCGGGAGCCGTCCGTGAGGCCCGCGAGCCCCTCGACCTGCACCTGGCCGCCCCCACTGGAGCCCAGCCCCGGCGCCGCCACCTGTCTGCCGGGCTGGCTCTCCACATCTCCATACGGAAAATGCCGCCCCTCCGCCGTTTCGTCATGGCCGGGGGCGGGAGCGGGGTTGAGGGCCCAGGCCGCTTCCCCGGGCCTGCCGGCCACCTGGGGCGGGGTCCTGAGCTCGGACGGTGGCGTGGGGGCGAGGGTGGCGTGGCTGGGTCACAGGGGCCGTGCCAACTCAATGGTGGCTCCCAGTGGCTTCGGGCCAGCTTCTGTCAGGCAGGAGGGCCGGTCCGGTCTGCGTCTGAGCTGCGCCTAGCGCAGCGTGGGCGGGCAGGTGGGATGCCCAAGGGACCGCGGTCCCCGGGCCCGGAAGCCTCCTGGGCCACTTCCCCGTGAGCGGCCTGCGGGATCTGTGGCGGGGCGCCAAGCGCCGAAAAGTTTGCTGGCTCCCGCCCGCCCTGGGCTGGGTGGTCGCCAGCACCTCCGCCACCCCCAGGTGCCCGAGACCTCCGATCCCCGGCCTAGGCAGGCGGCGCGGCCCTGCCGGGACGGGCGGGCCGCTGGGCTGGCGGTAAGGCCCAAGCGCCGGCTAAGCTGCGCCTCAAGAGGCAGCCCGCGACCCCACCGGCATCTACTGCCAAACCAGCCTACAAGGGCCCGATCTCGCCGCGATCGCGGAAGCTAAGCAGGGTCGGGCCTGGTTAGAACTTGGATGGGAGACCTCTAGGGAAGACCGGGTGCTCTAGGCTTTTTGCCTCCCGCTCCGCCGTCTCCTTTTGGCGCCCGCGGCGTTGGCGGCTATCTCCGCCCCCCGCCGGGTACAGCTGCAAGCCCCACCTCCTCAGGCCCCTCCCACCACAGCAAGCGTCTTATGAGGCGCTCCCCGCCTGCCTGACCGGCCAGGCGGCCAGAAGGCGTCCCTGGAAGGCAGAGGCACACCAGACGCTCCAGGGGTGGCCTGACGGAAACCAGACGTGGCCGCGGACCCGGGAGCCGTCCGTGAGGCCCGCGAGCCCCTCGACCTGCACCTGGCCGCCCCCACTGGAGCCCAGCCCCGGCGCCGCCACCTGTCTGCCGGGCTGGCTCTCCACATCTCCATACGGAAAATGCCGCCCCTCCGCCGTTTCGTCATGGCCGGGGGCGGGAGCGGGGTTGAGGGCCCAGGCCGCTTCCCCGGGCCTGCCGGCCACCTGGGGCGGGGTCCTGAGCTCGGACGGTGGCGTGGGGGCGAGGGTGGCGTGGCTGGGTCACAGGGGCCGTGCCAACTCAATGGTGGCTCCCAGTGGCTTCGGGCCAGCTTCTGTCAGGCAGGAGGGCCGGTCCGGTCTGCGTCTGAGCTGCGCCTAGCGCAGCGTGGGCGGGCAGGTGGGATGCCCAAGGGACCGCGGTCCCCGGGCCCGGAAGCCTCCTGGGCCACTTCCCCGTGAGCGGCCTGCGGGATCTGTGGCGGGGCGCCAAGCGCCGAAAAGTTTGCTGGCTCCCGCCCGCCCTGGGCTGGGTGGTCGCCAGCACCTCCGCCACCCCCAGGTGCCCGAGACCTCCGATCCCCGGCCTAGGCAGGCGGCGCGGCCCTGCCGGGACGGGCGGGCCGCTGGGCTGGCGGTAAGGCCCAAGCGCCGGCTAAGCTGCGCCTCAAGAGGCAGCCCGCGACCCCACCGGCATCTACTGCCAAACCAGCCTACAAGGGCCCGATCTCGCCGCGATCGCGGAAGCTAAGCAGGGTCGGGCCTGGTTAGAACTTGGATGGGAGACCTCTAGGGAAGACCGGGTGCTCTAGGCTTTTTGCCTCCCGCTCCGCCGTCTCCTTTTGGCGCCCGCGGCGTTGGCGGCTATCTCCGCCCCCCGCCGGGTACAGCTGCAAGCCCCACCTCCTCAGGCCCCTCCCACCACAGCAAGCGTCTTATGAGGCGCTCCCCGCCTGCCTGACCGGCCAGGCGGCCAGAAGGCGTCCCTGGAAGTCAGAGGCACACCAGACGCTCCGGGGGTGGCCTGACGGAAACCAGACGTGGCCGCGGACCCGGGGGCCGTCCGTGCGGCCCGCGAGCCCCTCGACCTGTACCTGGCCGCCCCCACTGGAGCCCAGCCCCGGCGCCACCACCTGTCTGCCGGGCTGGCTCTCCACAGCTCCATACGGAAAATGCCGCCCCTCCACCGTTTCGCCATGGCCGGGGGCGGGAGCGGGATCGAGGGCCCAGGCCGCTTCCCCGGGCCTGCCGGCCACCTGGGGCGGGGTCCTGAGCTCGGACGGTGGCGTGGGGGCAAGGGTGGCGTTGCTGGGTCTAAGGGGCTTTACCAACACAATGCTGGCTCCCACTGGCTTCGGGCCACCTGCTGTCAGGCAGGAGGGCCGGCCCGGTCTGCGGTTGGGCTTCGCCTAATGCAGCGTGGGCCGGCTACTACTATTGCTCTTGCTGATTCTTCTACTTCTATTTCTGGCCCTCTGCAGGTCAAATATGCTGCCACTATTACTGCTGCTGATGCCACTTCTACTGCTGTTTCTACCACTACTACTACTACTACTAGGCCAGTGCATGGCAAATACTACTACTATTACCACCACTGCTGCCATTACTACTACTGCTGCTACTACTACTGCTGCTGCTACTTGTACAGGTGCTGCTGCTACTACTACTACTAATAGCCCAGTGCATGGCAAATATTAACACTACTACTACTGCTGCTGCTTCTACTATTGCTACTACTACTGCTACTACTAGTAGTCCAGTGCATGGCAAATTCTACTACTATTACTACAACAGCTACTGCTGCTAATAGTAATGTTACTACTACTGCTAATGCTAGTAATCTAGTATATGGCAAATACTACTACTATTACTACTAGTGCTGCTGCTGCTACTTCCGCTACTACAACTATCAATACTACTAGCCCAGTGCGTGGCAAATATACTACTATTATTGCTGTGCCTGCTACTTCTACTACTATTCCTGGCCCACTGCAAGTCAAATATGCTGCTCCAATTACTCCTGCTGCTGCCACTTCTACTGCTATTGCTACCACTATTACTACTACTACTAGCCCAGTGCATGGCAAATACTACTACTATTACTACTACTGCTGCTGCTTGTACAAATGCTACTACTACTGCTACTACTAGTAGTCCAGTGCATTGAAAATACTACTACTCCTCCTCCTGATGCTGCTACTACTTCTACTACTAGTATCAATACTACTAGCCCTGTGTATGGCAAATCTACTACTACTACTGCTATGGCTGCTACTTCTATTATCACTACTGGCCCACTGCAGGACAAATCTGCTGGTACTATTACTGCTGCTGATGCCACTTCTATTGCTGATGCTAACTCTACTACTACTGCTACTACTAGCAGTCCACTGCATGGCAAATCTACTACTACTCCTTCAATTGCTGCTACTGCTACTACTACTACTGGCCCTCTGCAGGGAATATATGGTGCTACTACTCCTGCTGCTGCAGCCACTTCTCCTGCTGCTACTACCACTACTATTACTACTAGCCCAGTGCATGGCAAATACTACTTCTATTACCACTACTGCTGCTACTTCTACTGCTGCTGCTAGCTCCGTTCCCCGGCCTAGGCGGGCGGCGGGGCCCTGCCGGGACGGGCGGGCCGCTGGGCTGGCGGTAAGGCCCAAGCGCCCGCTAAGCTGCGCCTCAAGAGGCAGCCCGCGACCCCGCCGGCATCTACTGCCAAATCAGCCTACAAGGGCCCGATCTCGCCGCGATCGCGGAAGCTAAGCAGGGTCGGGCCTGGTTAGAACTTGGATGGGAGACCTCTAGGGAAGACCGGGTGCTCTAGGCTTTTTGCCTCCCGCTCCGCCGTCTCCTTTTGGCGCCCGCGGCGTTGGCGGCTATCTCCGCCCCCCGCCGGGTACAGCTGCAAGCCCCACCTCCTCAGGCCCCTCCCACCACAGCAAGCGTCTTATGAGGCGCTCCTCGCCTGCCTGACCGGCCAGGCGGCCAGAAGGCGTCCCTGGAAGGCAGAGGCACACCAGACGCTCCAGGGGTGGCCTGACGGAAACCAGACGTGGCCGCGGACCCGGGAGCCGTCCGTGAGGCCCGCGAGCCCCTCGACCTGCACCTGGCCGCCCCCACTGGAGCCCAGCCCCGGCGCCGCCACCTGTCTGCCGGGCTGGCTCTCCACATCTCCATACGGAAAATGCCGCCCCTCCGCCGTTTCGTCATGGCCGGGGGCGGGAGCGGGGTTGAGGGCCCAGGCCGCTTCCCCGGGCCTGCCGGCCACCTGGGGCGGGGTCCTGAGCTCGGACGGTGGCGTGGGGGCGAGGGTGGCGTGGCTGGGTCACAGGGGCCGTGCCAACTCAATGGTGGCTCCCAGTGGCTTCGGGCCAGCTTCTGTCAGGCAGGAGGGCCGGTCCGGTCTGCGTCTGAGCTGCGCCTAGCGCAGCGTGGGCGGGCAGGTGGGATGCCCAAGGGACCGCGGTCCCCGGGCCCGGAAGCCTCCTGGGCCACTTCCCCGTGAGCGGCCTGCGGGATCTGTGGCGGGGCGCCAAGCGCCGAAAAGTTTGCTGGCTCCCGCCCGCCCTGGGCTGGGTGGTCGCCAGCACCTCCGCCACCCCCAGGTGCCCGAGACCTCCGATCCCCGGCCTAGGCAGGCGGCGCGGCCCTGCCGGGACGGGCGGGCCGCTGGGCTGGCGGTAAGGCCCAAGCGCCGGCTAAGCTGCGCCTCAAGAGGCAGCCCGCGACCCCACCGGCATCTACTGCCAAACCAGCCTACAAGGGCCCGATCTCGCCGCGATCGCGGAAGCTAAGCAGGGTCGGGCCTGGTTAGAACTTGGATGGGAGACCTCTAGGGAAGACCGGGTGCTCTAGGCTTTTTGCCTCCCGCTCCGCCGTCTCCTTTTGGCGCCCGCGGCGTTGGCGGCTATCTCCGCCCCCCGCCGGGTACAGCTGCAAGCCCCACCTCCTCAGGCCCCTCCCACCACAGCAAGCGTCTTATGAGGCGCTCCCCGCCTGCCTGACCGGCCAGGCGGCCAGAAGGCGTCCCTGGAAGTCAGAGGCACACCAGACGCTCCGGGGGTGGCCTGACGGAAACCAGACGTGGCCGCGGACCCGGGGGCCGTCCGTGCGGCCCGCGAGCCCCTCGACCTGTACCTGGCCGCCCCCACTGGAGCCCAGCCCCGGCGCCACCACCTGTCTGCCGGGCTGGCTCTCCACAGCTCCATACGGAAAATGCCGCCCCTCCACCGTTTCGCCATGGCCGGGGGCGGGAGCGGGATCGAGGGCCCAGGCCGCTTCCCCGGGCCTGCCGGCCACCTGGGGCGGGGTCCTGAGCTCGGACGGTGGCGTGGGGGCAAGGGTGGCGTTGCTGGGTCTAAGGGGCTTTACCAACACAATGCTGGCTCCCACTGGCTTCGGGCCACCTGCTGTCAGGCAGGAGGGCCGGCCCGGTCTGCGGTTGGGCTTCGCCTAATGCAGCGTGGGCCGGCTACTACTATTGCTCTTGCTGATTCTTCTACTTCTATTTCTGGCCCTCTGCAGGTCAAATATGCTGCCACTATTACTGCTGCTGATGCCACTTCTACTGCTGTTTCTACCACTACTACTACTACTACTAGGCCAGTGCATGGCAAATACTACTACTATTACCACCACTGCTGCCATTACTACTACTGCTGCTACTACTACTGCTGCTGCTACTTGTACAGGTGCTGCTGCTACTACTACTACTAATAGCCCAGTGCATGGCAAATATTAACACTACTACTACTGCTGCTGCTTCTACTATTGCTACTACTACTGCTACTACTAGTAGTCCAGTGCATGGCAAATTCTACTACTATTACTACAACAGCTACTGCTGCTAATAGTAATGTTACTACTACTGCTAATGCTAGTAATCTAGTATATGGCAAATACTACTACTATTACTACTACTGCTGCTGCTTGTACAAATGCTACTACTACTGCTACTACTAGTAGTCCAGTGCATTGAAAATACTACTACTCCTCCTCCTGCTGCTGCTACTACTTCTACTACTAGTATCAATACTACTAGCCCTGTGTATGGCAAATCTACTACTACTACTGCTATGGCTGCTACTTCTATTATCACTACTGGCCCACTGCAGGACAAATCTGCTGGTACTATTACTGCTGCTGATGCCACTTCTATTGCTGATGCTAACTCTACTACTACTGCTACTACTAGCAGTCCACTGCATGGCAAATCTACTACTACTCCTTCAATTGCTGCTACTGCTACTACTACTACTGGCCCTCTGCAGGGAATATATGGTGCTACTACTCCTGCTGCTCCAGCCACTTCTCCTGCTGCTACTACCACTGCTATTACTACTAGCCCAGTGCATGGCAAATACTACTTCTATTACCACTACTGCTGCTACTTCTACTGCTGCTGCTAGCTCCGTTCCCCAGCCTAGGCGGGCGGCGGGGCCCTGCCGGGACGGGCGGGCCGCTGGGCTGGCGTTAAGGCCCAAGCGCCCGCTAAGCTGCGCCTCAAGAGGCAGCCCGCGACCCCGCCGGCATCTACTGCCAAACCAGCCTACAAGGGCCCGATCTCGCCGCGATCGCGGAAGCTAAGCAGGGTCGGGCCTGGTTAGAACTTGGATGGGAGACCTCTAGGGAAGACCGGGTGCTCTAGGCTTTTTGCCTCCCGCTCCGCCTTCTCCTTTTGGCGCCCGCGGCGTTGGCGGCTATCTCCGCCCCCCGCCGGGTACAGCTGCAAGCCCCACCTCCTCAGGCCCCTCCCACCACAGCAAGCGTCTTATGAGGCGCTCCCCGCCTGCCTGACCGGCCAGGCGGCCAGAAGGCGTCCCTGGAAGGCAGAGGCACACCAGACGCTCCAGGGGTGGCCTGACGGGAACCAGAAGTGGCCGCGGACCCGGGAGCCGTCCGTGCGGCCCGCGAGCCCCTCGACCTGCACCTGGCCGCCCCCACTGGAGCCCAGCCCCGGCGCCGCCACCTGTCTGCCGGGCTGGCTCTCCACAGCTCCATACGGAAAAAGCCGCCCCTCCGCCGTTTCGCCATGGCCGGGGGCGGGAGCGGGATCGAGGGCCCAGGCCGCTTCCCCGGGCCTGCCGGCCACCTGGGGCGGGGTCCTGAGCTCGGACGGTGGCGTGGGGGCAAGGGTGGCGTTGCTGGGTCTAAGGGGCTTTACCAACACAATGCTGGCTCCCACTGGCTTCGGGCCACCTGCTGTCGGGCAGGAGGGCCGGCCCGGTCTGCGGTTGGGCTTCGCCTAACGCAGCGTGGGCCGGCTACTACTATTGCTCTTGCTGATTCTTCTACTTCTATTTCTGGCCCTCTGCAGGTCAAATATGCTGCCACTATTACTGCTGCTGATGCCACTTCTACTGCTGTTTCTACCACTACTACTACTACTACTAGGCCAGTGCATGGCAAATACTACTACTATTACCACCACTGCTGCCATTACTACTACTGCTGCTACTACTACTGCTGCTGCTACTTTTACAGGTGCTGCTGCTACTACTACTACTAATAGCCCAGTGCATGGCAAATATTAACACTACTACTACTGCTGCTGCTTCTACTATTGCTACTACTACTGCTACTACTAGTAGTCCAGTGCATGGCAAATTCTACTACTATTACTACAACAGCTACTGCTGCTAATAGTAATGTTACTACTACTGCTAATGCTAGTAATCTAGTATATGGCAAATACTACTACTATTACTACTACTGCTGCTGCTTGTACAAATGCTACTACTACTGCTACTACTAGTATTCCAGTGCATTGAAAATACTACTACTCCTCCTCCTGATGCTGCTACTACTTCTACTACTAGTATCAATACTACTAGCCCTGTGTATGGCAAATCTACTACTATTACTGCTATGGCTGCTACTTCTATTATCACTACTGGCCCACTGCAGGACAAATCTGCTGGTACTATTACTGCTGCTGATGCCACTTCTATTGCTGATGCTAACTCTACTACTACTGCTACTACTAGCAGTCCACTGCATGGCAAATCTACTACTACTACTTCAATTGCTGCTACTGCTACTACTACTACTGGCCCTCTGCAGGGAATATATGGTGCTACTACTCCTGCTGCTGCAGCCACTTCTCCTGCTGCTACTACCACTGCTATTACTACTAGCCCAGTGCATGGCAAATACTACTTCTATTACCACTACTGCTGCTACTTCTACTGCTGCTGCTAGCTCCGTTCCCCAGCCTAGGCGGGCGGCGGGGCCCTGCCGGGACGGGCGGGCCACTGGGCTGGCGGTAAGGCCCAAGCGCCCGCTAAGCTGCGCCTCAAGAGGCAGCCCGCGACCCCGCCGGCATCTACTGCCAAACCAGCCTACAAGGGCCCGATCTCGCCGCGATCGCGGAAGCTAAGCAGGGTCGGGCCTGGTTAGAACTTGGATGGGAGACCTCTAGGGAAGACCGGGTGCTCTAGGCTTTTTGCCTCCCGCTCCGCCGTCTCCTTTTGGCGCCCGCGGCGTTGGCGGCTATCTCCGCCCCCCGCCGGGTACAGCTGCAAGCCCCACCTCCTCAGGCCCCTCCCACCACAGCAAGCGTCTTATGAGGCGCTCCCCGCCTGCCTGACCGGCCAGGCGGCCAGAAGGCGTCCCTGGAAGGCAGAGGCACACCAGACGCTCCAGGGGTGGCCTGACGGAAACCAGACGTGGCCGCGGACCCGGGAGCCGTCCGTGAGGCCCGCGAGCCCCTCGACCTGCACCTGGCCGCCCCCACTGGAGCCCAGCCCCGGCGCCGCCACCTGTCTGCCGGGCTGGCTCTCCACAGCTCCATACGGAAAAAGCCGCCCCTCCGCCGTTTCGCCATGGCCGGGGGCGGGAGCGGGATCGAGGGCCCAGGCCGCTTCCCCGGGCCTGCCGGCCACCTGGGGCGGGGTCCTGAGCTCGGACGGTGGCGTGGGGGCAAGGGTGGCGTTGCTGGGTCTAAGGGGCTTTACCAACACAATGCTGGCTCCCACTGGCTTCGGGCCACCTGCTGTCGGGCAGGAGGGCCGGCCCGGTCTGCGGTTGGGCTTCGCCTAACGCAGCGTGGGCCGGCTACTACTATTGCTCTTGCTGATTCTTCTACTTCTATTTCTGGCCCTCTGCAGGTCAAATATGCTGCCACTATTACTGCTGCTGATGCCACTTCTACTGCTGTTTCTACCACTACTACTACTACTACTAGGCCAGTGCATGGCAAATACTACTACTATTACCACCACTGCTGCCATTACTACTACTGCTGCTACTACTACTGCTGCTGCTACTTGTACAGGTGCTGCTGCTACTACTACTACTAATAGCCCAGTGCATGGCAAATATTAACACTACTACTACTGCTGCTGCTTCTACTATTGCTACTACTACTGCTACTACTAGTAGTCCAGTGCATGGCAAATTCTACTACTATTACTACAACAGCTACTGCTGCTAATAGTAATGTTACTACTACTGCTAATGCTAGTAATCTAGTATATGGCAAATACTACTACTATTACTACTAGTGCTGCTGCTGCTACTTCCGCTACTACAACTATCAATACTACTAGCCCAGTGCGTGGCAAATATACTACTATTATTGCTGTGCCTGCTACTTCTACTACTATTCCTGGCCCACTGCAAGTCAAATATGCTGCTCCAATTACTCCTGCTGCTGCCACTTCTACTGCTATTGCTACCACTATTACTACTACTACTAGCCCAGTGCATGGCAAATACTACTACTATTACTACTACTGCTGCTGCTTGTACAAATGCTACTACTACTGCTACTACTAGTAGTCCAGTGCATTGAAAATACTACTACTACTCCTCCTGATGCTGCTACTACTTCTACTACTAGTATCAATACTACTAGCCCTGTGTATGGCAAATCTACTACTACTACTGCTATGGCTGCTACTTCTATTATCACTACTGGCCCACTGCAGGACAAATCTGCTGGTACTATTACTGCTGCTGATGCCACTTCTATTGCTGATGCTAACTCTACTACTACCGCTACTACTAGCAGTCCACTGCATGGCAAATCTACTACTACTACTTCAATTGCTGCTACTGCTACTACTACTACTGGCCCTCTGCAGGGAATATACGGTGCTACTACTCCTGCTGCTGCAGCCACTTCTCCTGCTGCTACTACCACTACTATTACTACTAGCCCAGTGCATGGCAAATACTACTTCTATTACCACTACTGCTGCTACTTCTACTGCTGCTGCTAGCTCCGTTCCCCGGCCTAGGCGGGCGGCGGGGCCCTGCCGGGACGGGCGGGCCGCTGGGCTGGCGGTAAGGCCCAAGCGCCCGCTAAGCTGCGCCTCAAGAGGCAGCCCGCGACCCCGCCGGCATCTACTGCCAAACCAGCCTACAAGGGCCCGATCTCGCCGCGATCGCGGAAGCTAAGCAGGGTCGGGCCTGGTTAGAACTTGGATGGGAGACCTCTAGGGAAGACCGGGTGCTCTAGGCTTTTTGCCTCCCGCTCCGCCGTCTCCTTTTGGCGCCCGCGGCGTTGGCGGCTATCTCCGCCCCCCGCCGGGTACAGCTGCAAGCCCCACCTCCTCAGGCCCCTCCCACCACAGCAAGCGTCTTATGAGGCGCTCCCCGCCTGCCTGACCGGCCAGGCGGCCAGAAGGCGTCCCTGGAAGGCAGAGGCACACCAGACGCTCCAGGGGTGGCCTGACGGAAACCAGACGTGGCCGCGGACCCGGGAGCCGTCCGTGAGGCCCGCGAGCCCCTCGACCTGCACCTGGCCGCCCCCACTGGAGCCCAGCCCCGGCGCCGCCACCTGTCTGCCGGGCTGGCTCTCCACAGCTCCATACGGAAAAAGCCGCCCCTCCGCCGTTTCGCCATGGCCGGGGGCGGGAGCGGGATCGAGGGCCCAGGCCGCTTCCCCGGGCCTGCCGGCCACCTGGGGCGGGGTCCTGAGCTCGGACGGTGGCGTGGGGGCAAGGGTGGCGTTGCTGGGTCTAAGGGGCTTTACCAACACAATGCTGGCTCCCACTGGCTTCGGGCCACCTGCTGTCGGGCAGGAGGGCCGGCCCGGTCTGCGGTTGGGCTTCGCCTAACGCAGCGTGGGCCGGCTACTACTATTGCTCTTGCTGATTCTTCTACTTCTATTTCTGGCCCTCTGCAGGTCAAATATGCTGCCACTATTACTGCTGCTGATGCCACTTCTACTGCTGTTTCTACCACTACTACTACTACTACTAGGCCAGTGCATGGCAAATACTACTACTATTACCACCACTGCTGCCATTACTACTACTGCTGCTACTACTACTGCTGCTGCTACTTGTACAGGTGCTGCTGCTACTACTACTACTAATAGCCCAGTGCATGGCAAATATTAACACTACTACTACTGCTGCTGCTTCTACTATTGCTACTACTACTGCTACTACTAGTAGTCCAGTGCATGGCAAATTCTACTACTATTACTACAACAGCTACTGCTGCTAATAGTAATGTTACTACTACTGCTAATGCTAGTAATCTAGTATATGGCAAATACTACTACTATTACTACTAGTGCTGCTGCTGCTACTTCCGCTACTACAACTATCAATACTACTAGCTCAGTGCGTGGCAAATATACTACTATTATTGCTGTGCCTGCTACTTCTACTACTATTCCTGGCCCACTGCAAGTCAAATATGCTGCTCCAATTACTCCTGCTGCTGCCACTTCTACTGCTATTGCTACCACTATTACTACTACTACTAGCCCAGTGCATGGCAAATACTACTACTATTACTACTACTGCTGCTGCTTGTACAAATGCTACTACTACTGCTACTACTAGTAGTCCAGTGCATTGAAAATACTACTACTCCTCCTCCTGATGCTGCTACTACTTCTACTACTAGTATCAATACTACTAGCCCTGTGTATGGCAAATCTACTACTACTACTGCTATGGCTGCTACTTCTATTATCACTACTGGCCCACTGCAGGACAAATCTGCTGGTACTATTACTGCTGCTGATGCCACTTCTATTGCTGATGCTAACTCTACTACTACCGCTACTACTAGCAGTCCACTGCATGGCAAATCTACTACTACTACTTCAATTGCTGCTACTGCTACTACTACTACTGGCCCTCTGCAGGGAATATACGGTGCTACTACTCCTGCTGCTGCAGCCACTTCTCCTGCTGCTACTACCACTACTATTACTACTAGCCCAGTGCATGGCAAATACTACTTCTATTACCACTACTGCTGCTACTTCTACTGCTGCTGCTAGCTCCGTTCCCCGGCCTAGGCGGGCGGCGGGGCCCTGCCGGGACGGGCGGGCCGCTGGGCTGGCGGTAAGGCCCAAGCGCCCGCTAAGCTGTGCCTCAAGAGGCAGCCCGCGACCCCGCCGGCATCTACTGCCAAACCAGCCTACAAGGGCCCGATCTCGCCGCGATCGCGGAAGCTAAGCAGGGTCGGGCCTGGTTAGAACTTGGATGGGAGACCTCTAGGGAAGACCGGGTGCTCTAGGCTTTTTGCCTCCCGCTCCGCCGTCTCCTTTTGGCGCCCGCGGCGTTGGCGGCTATCTCCGCCCCCCGCCGGGTACAGCTGCAAGCCCCACCTCCTCAGGCCCCTCCCACCACAGCAAGCGTCTTATGAGGCGCTCCCCGCCTGCCTGACCGGCCAGGCGGCCAGAAGGCGTCCCTGGAAGGCAGAGGCACACCAGACGCTCCAGGGGTGGCCTGACGGAAACCAGACGTGGCCGCGGACCCGGGAGCCGTCCGTGAGGCCCGCGAGCCCCTCGACCTGCACCTGGCCGCCCCCACTGGAGCCCAGCCCCGGCGCCGCCACCTGTCTGCCGGGCTGGCTCTCCACAGCTCCATACGGAAAAAGCCGCCCCTCCGCCGTTTCGCCATGGCCGGGGGCGGGAGCGGGATCGAGGGCCCAGGCCGCTTCCCCGGGCCTGCCGGCCACCTGGGGCGGGGTCCTGAGCTCGGACGGTGGCGTGGGGGCAAGGGTGGCGTTGCTGGGTCTAAGGGGCTTTACCAACACAATGCTGGCTCCCACTGGCTTCGGGCCACCTGCTGTCGGACAGGAGGGCCGGCCCGGTCTGCGGTTGGGCTTCGCCTAACGCAGCGTGGGCCGGCTACTACTATTGCTCTTGCTGATTCTTCTACTTCTATTTCTGGCCCTCTGCAGGTCAAATATGCTGCCACTATTACTGCTGCTGATGCCACTTCTACTGCTGTTTCTACCACTACTACTACTACTACTAGGCCAGTGCATGGCAAATACTACTACTATTACCACCACTGCTGCCATTACTACTACTGCTGCTACTACTACTGCTGCTGCTACTTGTACAGGTGCTGCTGCTACTACTACTACTAATAGCCCAGTGCATGGCAAATATTAACACTACTACTACTGCTGCTGCTTCTACTATTGCTACTACTACTGCTACTACTAGTAGTCCAGTGCATGGCAAATTCTACTACTATTACTACAACAGCTACTGCTGCTAATAGTAATGTTACTACTACTGCTAATGCTAGTAATCTAGTATATGGCAAATACTACTACTATTACTACTAGTGCTGCTGCTGCTACTTCCGCTACTACAACTATCAATACTACTAGCCCAGTGCGTGGCAAATATACTACTATTATTGCTGTGCCTGCTACTTCTACTACTATTCCTGGCCCACTGCAAGTCAAATATGCTGCTCCAATTACTCCTGCTGCTGCCACTTCTACTGCTATTGCTACCACTATTACTACTACTACTAGCCCAGTGCATGGCAAATACTACTACTATTACTACTACTGCTGCTGCTTGTACAAATGCTACTACTACTGCTACTACTAGTAGTCCAGTGCATTGAAAATACTACTACTACTCCTCCTGATGCTGCTACTACTTCTACTACTAGTATCAATACTACTAGCCCTGTGTATGGCAAATCTACTACTACTACTGCTATGGCTGCTACTTCTATTATCACTACTGGCCCACTGCAGGACAAATCTGCTGGTACTATTACTGCTGCTGATGCCACTTCTATTGCTGATGCTAACTCTACTACTACCGCTACTACTAGCAGTCCACTGCATGGCAAATCTACTACTACTACTTCAATTGCTGCTACTGCTACTACTACTACTGGCCCTCTGCAGGGAATATACGGTGCTACTACTCCTGCTGCTGCAGCCACTTCTCCTGCTGCTACTACCACTACTATTACTACTAGCCCAGTGCATGGCAAATACTACTTCTATTACCACTACTGCTGCTACTTCTACTGCTGCTGCTAGCTCCGTTCCCCGGCCTAGGCGGGCGGCGGGGCCCTGCCGGGACGGGCGGGCCGCTGGGCTGGCGGTAAGGCCCAAGCGCCCGCTAAGCTGCGCCTCAAGAGGCAGCCCGCGACCCCGCCGGCATCTACTGCCAAACCAGCCTACAAGGGCCCGATCTCGCCGCGATCGCGGAAGCTAAGCAGGGTCGGGCCTGGTTAGAACTTGGATGGGAGACCTCTAGGGAAGACCGGGTGCTCTAGGCTTTTTGCCTCCCGCTCCGCCGTCTCCTTTTGGCGCCCGCGGCGTTGGCGGCTATCTCCGCCCCCCGCCGGGTACAGCTGCAAGCCCCACCTCCTCAGGCCCCTCCCACCACAGCAAGCGTCTTATGAGGCGCTCCCCGCCTGCCTGACCGGCCAGGCGGCCAGAAGGCGTCCCTGGAAGGCAGAGGCACACCAGACGCTCCAGGGGTGGCCTGACGGAAACCAGACGTGGCCGCGGACCCGGGAGCCGTCCGTGAGGCCCGCGAGCCCCTCGACCTGCACCTGGCCGCCCCCACTGGAGCCCAGCCCCGGCGCCGCCACCTGTCTGCCGGGCTGGCTCTCCACAGCTCCATACGGAAAAAGCCGCCCCTCCGCCGTTTCGCCATGGCCGGGGGCGGGAGCGGGATCGAGGGCCCAGGCCGCTTCCCCGGGCCTGCCGGCCACCTGGGGCGGGGTCCTGAGCTCGGACGGTGGCGTGGGGGCAAGGGTGGCGTTGCTGGGTCTAAGGGGCTTTACCAACACAATGCTGGCTCCCACTGGCTTCGGGCCACCTGCTGTCGGGCAGGAGGGCCGGCCCGGTCTGCGGTTGGGCTTCGCCTAACGCAGCGTGGGCCGGCTACTACTATTGCTCTTGCTGATTCTTCTACTTCTATTTCTGGCCCTCTGCAGGTCAAATATGCTGCCACTATTACTGCTGCTGATGCCACTTCTACTGCTGTTTCTACCACTACTACTACTACTACTAGGCCAGTGCATGGCAAATACTACTACTATTACCACCACTGCTGCCATTACTACTACTGCTGCTACTACTACTGCTGCTGCTACTTGTACAGGTGCTGCTGCTACTACTACTACTAATAGCCCAGTGCATGGCAAATATTAACACTACTACTACTGCTGCTGCTTCTACTATTGCTACTACTACTGCTACTACTAGTAGTCCAGTGCATGGCAAATTCTACTACTATTACTACAACAGCTACTGCTGCTAATAGTAATGTTACTACTACTGCTAATGCTAGTAATCTAGTATATGGCAAATACTACTACTATTACTACTAGTGCTGCTGCTGCTACTTCCGCTACTACAACTATCAATACTACTAGCCCAGTGCGTGGCAAATATACTACTATTATTGCTGTGCCTGCTACTTCTACTACTATTCCTGGCCCACTGCAAGTCAAATATGCTGCTCCAATTACTCCTGCTGCTGCCACTTCTACTGCTATTGCTACCACTATTACTACTACTACTAGCCCAGTGCATGGCAAATACTACTACTATTACTACTACTGCTGCTGCTTGTACAAATGCTACTACTACTGCTACTACTAGTAGTCCAGTGCATTGAAAATACTACTACTACTCCTCCTGATGCTGCTACTACTTCTACTACTAGTATCAATACTACTAGCCCTGTGTATGGCAAATCTACTACTACTACTGCTATGGCTGCTACTTCTATTATCACTACTGGCCCACTGCAGGACAAATCTGCTGGTACTATTACTGCTGCTGATGCCACTTCTATTGCTGATGCTAACTCTACTACTACCGCTACTACTAGCAGTCCACTGCATGGCAAATCTACTACTACTACTTCAATTGCTGCTACTGCTACTACTACTACTGGCCCTCTGCAGGGAATATACGGTGCTACTACTCCTGCTGCTGCAGCCACTTCTCCTGCTGCTACTACCACTACTATTACTACTAGCCCAGTGCATGGCAAATACTACTTCTATTACCACTACTGCTGCTACTTCTACTGCTGCTGCTAGCTCCGTTCCCCGGCCTAGGCGGGCGGCGGGGCCCTGCCGGGACGGGCGGGCCGCTGGGCTGGCGGTAAGGCCCAAGCGCCCGCTAAGCTGCGCCTCAAGAGGCAGCCCGCGACCCCGCCGGCATCTACTGCCAAACCAGCCTACAAGGGCCCGATCTCGCCGCGATCGCGGAAGCTAAGCAGGGTCGGGCCTGGTTAGAACTTGGATGGAGACCTCTAGGGAAGACCGGGTGCTCTAGGCTTTTTGCCTCCCGCTCCGCCGTCTCCTTTTGGCGCCCGCGGCGTTGGCGGCTATCTCCGCCCCCCGCCGGGTACAGCTGCAAGCCCCACCTCCTCAGGCCCCTCCCACCACAGCAAGCGTCTTATGAGGCGCTCCCCGCCTGCCTGACCGGCCAGGCGGCCAGAAGGCGTCCCTGGAAGGCAGAGGCACACCAGACGCTCCAGGGGTGGCCTGACGGAAACCAGACGTGGCCGCGGACCCGGGAGCCGTCCGTGAGGCCCGCGAGCCCCTCGACCTGCACCTGGCCGCCCCCACTGGAGCCCAGCCCCGGCGCCGCCACCTGTCTGCCGGGCTGGCTCTCCACAGCTCCATACGGAAAAAGCCGCCCCTCCGCCGTTTCGCCATGGCCGGGGGCGGGAGCGGGATCGAGGGCCCAGGCCGCTTCCCCGGGCCTGCCGGCCACCTGGGGCGGGGTCCTGAGCTCGGACGGTGGCGTGGGGGCAAGGGTGGCGTTGCTGGGTCTAAGGGGCTTTACCAACACAATGCTGGCTCCCACTGGCTTCGGGCCACCTGCTGTCGGGCAGGAGGGCCGGCCCGGTCTGCGGTTGGGCTTCGCCTAACGCAGCGTGGGCCGGCTACTACTATTGCTCTTGCTGATTCTTCTACTTCTATTTCTGGCCCTCTGCAGGTCAAATATGCTGCCACTATTACTGCTGCTGATGCCACTTCTACTGCTGTTTCTACCACTACTACTACTACTACTAGGCCAGTGCATGGCAAATACTACTACTATTACCACCACTGCTGCCATTACTACTACTGCTGCTACTACTACTGCTGCTGCTACTTGTACAGGTGCTGCTGCTACTACTACTACTAATAGCCCAGTGCATGGCAAATATTAACACTACTACTACTGCTGCTGCTTCTACTATTGCTACTACTACTGCTACTACTAGTAGTCCAGTGCATGGCAAATTCTACTACTATTACTACAACAGCTACTGCTGCTAATAGTAATGTTACTACTACTGCTAATGCTAGTAATCTAGTATATGGCAAATACTACTACTATTACTACTAGTGCTGCTGCTGCTACTTCCGCTACTACAACTATCAATACTACTAGCTCAGTGCGTGGCAAATATACTACTATTATTGCTGTGCCTGCTACTTCTACTACTATTCCTGGCCCACTGCAAGTCAAATATGCTGCTCCAATTACTCCTGCTGCTGCCACTTCTACTGCTATTGCTACCACTATTACTACTACTACTAGCCCAGTGCATGGCAAATACTACTACTATTACTACTACTGCTGCTGCTTGTACAAATGCTACTACTACTGCTACTACTAGTAGTCCAGTGCATTGAAAATACTACTACTCCTCCTCCTGATGCTGCTACTACTTCTACTACTAGTATCAATACTACTAGCCCTGTGTATGGCAAATCTACTACTACTACTGCTATGGCTGCTACTTCTATTATCACTACTGGCCCACTGCAGGACAAATCTGCTGGTACTATTACTGCTGCTGATGCCACTTCTATTGCTGATGCTAACTCTACTACTACCGCTACTACTAGCAGTCCACTGCATGGCAAATCTACTACTACTACTTCAATTGCTGCTACTGCTACTACTACTACTGGCCCTCTGCAGGGAATATACGGTGCTACTACTCCTGCTGCTGCAGCCACTTCTCCTGCTGCTACTACCACTACTATTACTACTAGCCCAGTGCATGGCAAATACTACTTCTATTACCACTACTGCTGCTACTTCTACTGCTGCTGCTAGCTCCGTTCCCCGGCCTAGGCGGGCGGCGGGGCCCTGCCGGGACGGGCGGGCCGCTGGGCTGGCGGTAAGGCCCAAGCGCCCGCTAAGCTGTGCCTCAAGAGGCAGCCCGCGACCCCGCCGGCATCTACTGCCAAACCAGCCTACAAGGGCCCGATCTCGCCGCGATCGCGGAAGCTAAGCAGGGTCGGGCCTGGTTAGAACTTGGATGGGAGACCTCTAGGGAAGACCGGGTGCTCTAGGCTTTTTGCCTCCCGCTCCGCCGTCTCCTTTTGGCGCCCGCGGCGTTGGCGGCTATCTCCGCCCCCCGCCGGGTACAGCTGCAAGCCCCACCTCCTCAGGCCCCTCCCACCACAGCAAGCGTCTTATGAGGCGCTCCCCGCCTGCCTGACCGGCCAGGCGGCCAGAAGGCGTCCCTGGAAGGCAGAGGCACACCAGACGCTCCAGGGGTGGCCTGACGGAAACCAGACGTGGCCGCGGACCCGGGAGCCGTCCGTGAGGCCCGCGAGCCCCTCGACCTGCACCTGGCCGCCCCCACTGGAGCCCAGCCCCGGCGCCGCCACCTGTCTGCCGGGCTGGCTCTCCACAGCTCCATACGGAAAAAGCCGCCCCTCCGCCGTTTCGCCATGGCCGGGGGCGGGAGCGGGATCGAGGGCCCAGGCCGCTTCCCCGGGCCTGCCGGCCACCTGGGGCGGGGTCCTGAGCTCGGACGGTGGCGTGGGGGCAAGGGTGGCGTTGCTGGGTCTAAGGGGCTTTACCAACACAATGCTGGCTCCCACTGGCTTCGGGCCACCTGCTGTCGGACAGGAGGGCCGGCCCGGTCTGCGGTTGGGCTTCGCCTAACGCAGCGTGGGCCGGCTACTACTATTGCTCTTGCTGATTCTTCTACTTCTATTTCTGGCCCTCTGCAGGTCAAATATGCTGCCACTATTACTGCTGCTGATGCCACTTCTACTGCTGTTTCTACCACTACTACTACTACTACTAGGCCAGTGCATGGCAAATACTACTACTATTACCACCACTGCTGCCATTACTACTACTGCTGCTACTACTACTGCTGCTGCTACTTGTACAGGTGCTGCTGCTACTACTACTACTAATAGCCCAGTGCATGGCAAATATTAACACTACTACTACTGCTGCTGCTTCTACTATTGCTACTACTACTGCTACTACTAGTAGTCCAGTGCATGGCAAATTCTACTACTATTACTACAACAGCTACTGCTGCTAATAGTAATGTTACTACTACTGCTAATGCTAGTAATCTAGTATATGGCAAATACTACTACTATTACTACTAGTGCTGCTGCTGCTACTTCCGCTACTACAACTATCAATACTACTAGCCCAGTGCGTGGCAAATATACTACTATTATTGCTGTGCCTGCTACTTCTACTACTATTCCTGGCCCACTGCAAGTCAAATATGCTGCTCCAATTACTCCTGCTGCTGCCACTTCTACTGCTATTGCTACCACTATTACTACTACTACTAGCCCAGTGCATGGCAAATACTACTACTATTACTACTACTGCTGCTGCTTGTACAAATGCTACTACTACTGCTACTACTAGTAGTCCAGTGCATTGAAAATACTACTACTACTCCTCCTGATGCTGCTACTACTTCTACTACTAGTATCAATACTACTAGCCCTGTGTATGGCAAATCTACTACTACTACTGCTATGGCTGCTACTTCTATTATCACTACTGGCCCACTGCAGGACAAATCTGCTGGTACTATTACTGCTGCTGATGCCACTTCTATTGCTGATGCTAACTCTACTACTACCGCTACTACTAGCAGTCCACTGCATGGCAAATCTACTACTACTACTTCAATTGCTGCTACTGCTACTACTACTACTGGCCCTCTGCAGGGAATATACGGTGCTACTACTCCTGCTGCTGCAGCCACTTCTCCTGCTGCTACTACCACTACTATTACTACTAGCCCAGTGCATGGCAAATACTACTTCTATTACCACTACTGCTGCTACTTCTACTGCTGCTGCTAGCTCCGTTCCCCGGCCTAGGCGGGCGGCGGGGCCCTGCCGGGACGGGCGGGCCGCTGGGCTGGCGGTAAGGCCCAAGCGCCCGCTAAGCTGCGCCTCAAGAGGCAGCCCGCGACCCCGCCGGCATCTACTGCCAAACCAGCCTACAAGGGCCCGATCTCGCCGCGATCGCGGAAGCTAAGCAGGGTCGGGCCTGGTTAGAACTTGGATGGGAGACCTCTAGGGAAGACCGGGTGCTCTAGGCTTTTTGCCTCCCGCTCCGCCGTCTCCTTTTGGCGCCCGCGGCGTTGGCGGCTATCTCCGCCCCCCGCCGGGTACAGCTGCAAGCCCCACCTCCTCAGGCCCCTCCCACCACAGCAAGCGTCTTATGAGGCGCTCCCCGCCTGCCTGACCGGCCAGGCGGCCAGAAGGCGTCCCTGGAAGGCAGAGGCACACCAGACGCTCCAGGGGTGGCCTGACGGAAACCAGACGTGGCCGCGGACCCGGGAGCCGTCCGTGAGGCCCGCGAGCCCCTCGACCTGCACCTGGCCGCCCCCACTGGAGCCCAGCCCCGGCGCCGCCACCTGTCTGCCGGGCTGGCTCTCCACAGCTCCATACGGAAAATGCCGCCCCTCCGCCGTTTCGCCATGGCCGGGGGCGGGAGCGGGATCGAGGGCCCAGGCCGCTTCCCCGGGCCTGCCGGCCACCTGGGGCGGGGTCCTGAGCTCGGACGGTGGCGTGGGGGCAAGGGTGGCGTTGCTGGGTCTAAGGGGCTTTACCAACACAATGCTGGCTCCCACTGGCTTCGGGCCACCTGCTGTCGGGCAGGAGGGCCGGCCCGGTCTGCGGTTGGGCTTCGCCTAACGCAGCGTGGGCCGGCTACTACTATTGCTCTTGCTGATTCTTCTACTTCTATTTCTGGCCCTCTGCAGGTCAAATATGCTGCCACTATTACTGCTGCTGATGCCACTTCTACTGCTGTTTCTACCACTACTACTACTACTACTAGGCCAGTGCATGGCAAATACTACTACTATTACCACCACTGCTGCCATTACTACTACTGCTGCTACTACTACTGCTGCTGCTACTTTTACAGGTGCTGCTGCTACTACTACTACTAATAGCCCAGTGCATGGCAAATATTAACACTACTACTACTGCTGCTGCTTCTACTATTGCTACTACTACTGCTACTACTAGTAGTCCAGTGCATGGCAAATTCTACTACTATTACTACAACAGCTACTGCTGCTAATAGTAATGTTACTACTACTGCTAATGCTAGTAATCTAGTATATGGCAAATACTACTACTATTACTACTACTGCTGCTGCTTGTACAAATGCTACTACTACTGCTACTACTAGTATTCCAGTGCATTGAAAATACTACTACTCCTCCTCCTGATGCTGCTACTACTTCTACTACTAGTATCAATACTACTAGCCCTGTGTATGGCAAATCTACTACTATTACTGCTATGGCTGCTACTTCTATTATCACTACTGGCCCACTGCAGGACAAATCTGCTGGTACTATTACTGCTGCTGATGCCACTTCTATTGCTGATGCTAACTCTACTACTACTGCTACTACTAGCAGTCCACTGCATGGCAAATCTACTACTACTACTTCAATTGCTGCTACTGCTACTACTACTACTGGCCCTCTGCAGGGAATATATGGTGCTACTACTCCTGCTGCTGCAGCCACTTCTCCTGCTGCTACTACCACTGCTATTACTACTAGCCCAGTGCATGGCAAATACTACTTCTATTACCACTACTGCTGCTACTTCTACTGCTGCTGCTAGCTCCGTTCCCCAGCCTAGGCGGGCGGCGGGGCCCTGCCGGGACGGGCGGGCCACTGGGCTGGCGGTAAGGCCCAAGCGCCCGCTAAGCTGCGCCTCAAGAGGCAGCCCGCGACCCCGCCGGCATCTACTGCCAAACCAGCCTACAAGGGCCCGATCTCGCCGCGATCGCGGAAGCTAAGCAGGGTCGGGCCTGGTTAGAACTTGGATGGGAGACCTCTAGGGAAGACCGGGTGCTCTAGGCTTTTTGCCTCCCGCTCCGCCGTCTCCTTTTGGCGCCCGCGGCGTTGGCGGCTATCTCCGCCCCCCGCCGGGTACAGCTGCAAGCCCCACCTCCTCAGGCCCCTCCCACCACAGCAAGCGTCTTATGAGGCGCTCCCCGCCTGCCTGACCGGCCAGGCGGCCAGAAGGCGTCCCTGGAAGGCAGAGGCACACCAGACGCTCCAGGGGTGGCCTGACGGAAACCAGACGTGGCCGCGGACCCGGGAGCCGTCCGTGAGGCCCGCGAGCCCCTCGACCTGCACCTGGCCGCCCCCACTGGAGCCCAGCCCCGGCGCCGCCACCTGTCTGCCGGGCTGGCTCTCCACAGCTCCATACGGAAAAAGCCGCCCCTCCGCCGTTTCGCCATGGCCGGGGGCGGGAGCGGGATCGAGGGCCCAGGCCGCTTCCCCGGGCCTGCCGGCCACCTGGGGCGGGGTCCTGAGCTCGGACGGTGGCGTGGGGGCAAGGGTGGCGTTGCTGGGTCTAAGGGGCTTTACCAACACAATGCTGGCTCCCACTGGCTTCGGGCCACCTGCTGTCGGGCAGGAGGGCCGGCCCGGTCTGTGGTTGGGCTTCGCCTAACGCAGCGTGGGCCGGCTACTACTATTGCTCTTGCTGATTCTTCTACTTCTATTTCTGGCCCTCTGCAGGTCAAATATGCTGCCACTATTACTGCTGCTGATGCCACTTCTACTGCTGTTTCTACCACTACTACTACTACTACTAGGCCAGTGCATGGCAAATACTACTACTATTACCACCACTGCTGCCATTACTACTACTGCTGCTACTACTACTGCTGCTGCTACTTGTACAGGTGCTGCTGCTACTACTACTACTAATAGCCCAGTGCATGGCAAATATTAACACTACTACTACTGCTGCTGCTTCTACTATTGCTACTACTACTGCTACTACTAGTAGTCCAGTGCATGGCAAATTCTACTACTATTACTACAACAGCTACTGCTGCTAATAGTAATGTTACTACTACTGCTAATGCTAGTAATCTAGTATATGGCAAATACTACTACTATTACTACTAGTGCTGCTGCTGCTACTTCCGCTACTACAACTATCAATACTACTAGCTCAGTGCGTGGCAAATATACTACTATTATTGCTGTGCCTGCTACTTCTACTACTATTCCTGGCCCACTGCAAGTCAAATATGCTGCTCCAATTACTCCTGCTGCTGCCACTTCTACTGCTATTGCTACCACTATTACTACTACTACTAGCCCAGTGCATGGCAAATACTACTACTATTACTACTACTGCTGCTGCTTGTACAAATGCTACTACTACTGCTACTACTAGTAGTCCAGTGCATTGAAAATACTACTACTCCTCCTCCTGATGCTGCTACTACTTCTACTACTAGTATCAATACTACTAGCCCTGTGTATGGCAAATCTACTACTACTACTGCTATGGCTGCTACTTCTATTATCACTACTGGCCCACTGCAGGACAAATCTGCTGGTACTATTACTGCTGCTGATGCCACTTCTATTGCTGATGCTAACTCTACTACTACCGCTACTACTAGCAGTCCACTGCATGGCAAATCTACTACTACTACTTCAATTGCTGCTACTGCTACTACTACTACTGGCCCTCTGCAGGGAATATACGGTGCTACTACTCCTGCTGCTGCAGCCACTTCTCCTGCTGCTACTACCACTACTATTACTACTAGCCCAGTGCATGGCAAATACTACTTCTATTACCACTACTGCTGCTACTTCTACTGCTGCTGCTAGCTCCGTTCCCCGGCCTAGGCGGGCGGCGGGGCCCTGCCGGGACGGGCGGGCCGCTGGGCTGGCGGTAAGGCCCAAGCGCCCGCTAAGCTGTGCCTCAAGAGGCAGCCCGCGACCCCGCCGGCATCTACTGCCAAACCAGCCTACAAGGGCCCGATCTCGCCGCGATCGCGGAAGCTAAGCAGGGTCGGGCCTGGTTAGAACTTGGATGGGAGACCTCTAGGGAAGACCGGGTGCTCTAGGCTTTTTGCCTCCCGCTCCGCCGTCTCCTTTTGGCGCCCGCGGCGTTGGCGGCTATCTCCGCCCCCCGCCGGGTACAGCTGCAAGCCCCACCTCCTCAGGCCCCTCCCACCACAGCAAGCGTCTTATGAGGCGCTCCCCGCCTGCCTGACCGGCCAGGCGGCCAGAAGGCGTCCCTGGAAGGCAGAGGCACACCAGACGCTCCAGGGGTGGCCTGACGGAAACCAGACGTGGCCGCGGACCCGGGAGCCGTCCGTGAGGCCCGCGAGCCCCTCGACCTGCACCTGGCCGCCCCCACTGGAGCCCAGCCCCGGCGCCGCCACCTGTCTGCCGGGCTGGCTCTCCACAGCTCCATACGGAAAAAGCCGCCCCTCCGCCGTTTCGCCATGGCCGGGGGCGGGAGCGGGATCGAGGGCCCAGGCCGCTTCCCCGGGCCTGCCGGCCACCTGGGGCGGGGTCCTGAGCTCGGACGGTGGCGTGGGGGCAAGGGTGGCGTTGCTGGGTCTAAGGGGCTTTACCAACACAATGCTGGCTCCCACTGGCTTCGGGCCACCTGCTGTCGGGCAGGAGGGCCGGCCCGGTCTGCGGTTGGGCTTCGCCTAACGCAGCGTGGGCCGGCTACTACTATTGCTCTTGCTGATTCTTCTACTTCTATTTCTGGCCCTCTGCAGGTCAAATATGCTGCCACTATTACTGCTGCTGATGCCACTTCTACTGCTGTTTCTACCACTACTACTACTACTACTAGGCCAGTGCATGGCAAATACTACTACTATTACCACCACTGCTGCCATTACTACTACTGCTGCTACTACTACTGCTGCTGCTACTTGTACAGGTGCTGCTGCTACTACTACTACTAATAGCCCAGTGCATGGCAAATATTAACACTACTACTACTGCTGCTGCTTCTACTATTGCTACTACTACTGCTACTACTAGTAGTCCAGTGCATGGCAAATTCTACTACTATTACTACAACAGCTACTGCTGCTAATAGTAATGTTACTACTACTGCTAATGCTAGTAATCTAGTATATGGCAAATACTACTACTATTACTACTAGTGCTGCTGCTGCTACTTCCGCTACTACAACTATCAATACTACTAGCCCAGTGCGTGGCAAATATACTACTATTATTGCTGTGCCTGCTACTTCTACTACTATTCCTGGCCCACTGCAAGTCAAATATGCTGCTCCAATTACTCCTGCTGCTGCCACTTCTACTGCTATTGCTACCACTATTACTACTACTACTAGCCCAGTGCATGGCAAATACTACTACTATTACTACTACTGCTGCTGCTTGTACAAATGCTACTACTACTGCTACTACTAGTAGTCCAGTGCATTGAAAATACTACTACTACTCCTCCTGATGCTGCTACTACTTCTACTACTAGTATCAATACTACTAGCCCTGTGTATGGCAAATCTACTACTACTACTGCTATGGCTGCTACTTCTATTATCACTACTGGCCCACTGCAGGACAAATCTGCTGGTACTATTACTGCTGCTGATGCCACTTCTATTGCTGATGCTAACTCTACTACTACCGCTACTACTAGCAGTCCACTGCATGGCAAATCTACTACTACTACTTCAATTGCTGCTACTGCTACTACTACTACTGGCCCTCTGCAGGGAATATACGGTGCTACTACTCCTGCTGCTGCAGCCACTTCTCCTGCTGCTACTACCACTACTATTACTACTAGCCCAGTGCATGGCAAATACTACTTCTATTACCACTACTGCTGCTACTTCTACTGCTGCTGCTAGCTCCGTTCCCCGGCCTAGGCGGGCGGCGGGGCCCTGCCGGGACGGGCGGGCCGCTGGGCTGGCGGTAAGGCCCAAGCGCCCGCTAAGCTGCGCCTCAAGAGGCAGCCCGCGACCCCGCCGGCATCTACTGCCAAACCAGCCTACAAGGGCCCGATCTCGCCGCGATCGCGGAAGCTAAGCAGGGTCGGGCCTGGTTAGAACTTGGATGGGAGACCTCTAGGGAAGACCGGGTGCTCTAGGCTTTTTGCCTCCCGCTCCGCCGTCTCCTTTTGGCGCCCGCGGCGTTGGCGGCTATCTCCGCCCCCCGCCGGGTACAGCTGCAAGCCCCACCTCCTCAGGCCCCTCCCACCACAGCAAGCGTCTTATGAGGCGCTCCCCGCCTGCCTGACCGGCCAGGCGGCCAGAAGGCGTCCCTGGAAGGCAGAGGCACACCAGACGCTCCAGGGGTGGCCTGACGGAAACCAGACGTGGCCGCGGACCCGGGAGCCGTCCGTGAGGCCCGCGAGCCCCTCGACCTGCACCTGGCCGCCCCCACTGGAGCCCAGCCCCGGCGCCGCCACCTGTCTGCCGGGCTGGCTCTCCACAGCTCCATACGGAAAAAGCCGCCCCTCCGCCGTTTCGCCATGGCCGGGGGCGGGAGCGGGATCGAGGGCCCAGGCCGCTTCCCCGGGCCTGCCGGCCACCTGGGGCGGGGTCCTGAGCTCGGACGGTGGCGTGGGGGCAAGGGTGGCGTTGCTGGGTCTAAGGGGCTTTACCAACACAATGCTGGCTCCCACTGGCTTCGGGCCACCTGCTGTCGGGCAGGAGGGCCGGCCCGGTCTGCGGTTGGGCTTCGCCTAACGCAGCGTGGGCCGGCTACTACTATTGCTCTTGCTGATTCTTCTACTTCTATTTCTGGCCCTCTGCAGGTCAAATATGCTGCCACTATTACTGCTGCTGATGCCACTTCTACTGCTGTTTCTACCACTACTACTACTACTACTAGGCCAGTGCATGGCAAATACTACTACTATTACCACCACTGCTGCCATTACTACTACTGCTGCTACTACTACTGCTGCTGCTACTTGTACAGGTGCTGCTGCTACTACTACTACTAATAGCCCAGTGCATGGCAAATATTAACACTACTACTACTGCTGCTGCTTCTACTATTGCTACTACTACTGCTACTACTAGTAGTCCAGTGCATGGCAAATTCTACTACTATTACTACAACAGCTACTGCTGCTAATAGTAATGTTACTACTACTGCTAATGCTAGTAATCTAGTATATGGCAAATACTACTACTATTACTACTAGTGCTGCTGCTGCTACTTCCGCTACTACAACTATCAATACTACTAGCTCAGTGCGTGGCAAATATACTACTATTATTGCTGTGCCTGCTACTTCTACTACTATTCCTGGCCCACTGCAAGTCAAATATGCTGCTCCAATTACTCCTGCTGCTGCCACTTCTACTGCTATTGCTACCACTATTACTACTACTACTAGCCCAGTGCATGGCAAATACTACTACTATTACTACTACTGCTGCTGCTTGTACAAATGCTACTACTACTGCTACTACTAGTAGTCCAGTGCATTGAAAATACTACTACTCCTCCTCCTGATGCTGCTACTACTTCTACTACTAGTATCAATACTACTAGCCCTGTGTATGGCAAATCTACTACTACTACTGCTATGGCTGCTACTTCTATTATCACTACTGGCCCACTGCAGGACAAATCTGCTGGTACTATTACTGCTGCTGATGCCACTTCTATTGCTGATGCTAACTCTACTACTACCGCTACTACTAGCAGTCCACTGCATGGCAAATCTACTACTACTACTTCAATTGCTGCTACTGCTACTACTACTACTGGCCCTCTGCAGGGAATATACGGTGCTACTACTCCTGCTGCTGCAGCCACTTCTCCTGCTGCTACTACCACTACTATTACTACTAGCCCAGTGCATGGCAAATACTACTTCTATTACCACTACTGCTGCTACTTCTACTGCTGCTGCTAGCTCCGTTCCCCGGCCTAGGCGGGCGGCGGGGCCCTGCCGGGACGGGCGGGCCGCTGGGCTGGCGGTAAGGCCCAAGCGCCCGCTAAGCTGTGCCTCAAGAGGCAGCCCGCGACCCCGCCGGCATCTACTGCCAAACCAGCCTACAAGGGCCCGATCTCGCCGCGATCGCGGAAGCTAAGCAGGGTCGGGCCTGGTTAGAACTTGGATGGGAGACCTCTAGGGAAGACCGGGTGCTCTAGGCTTTTTGCCTCCCGCTCCGCCGTCTCCTTTTGGCGCCCGCGGCGTTGGCGGCTATCTCCGCCCCCCGCCGGGTACAGCTGCAAGCCCCACCTCCTCAGGCCCCTCCCACCACAGCAAGCGTCTTATGAGGCGCTCCCCGCCTGCCTGACCGGCCAGGCGGCCAGAAGGCGTCCCTGGAAGGCAGAGGCACACCAGACGCTCCAGGGGTGGCCTGACGGAAACCAGACGTGGCCGCGGACCCGGGAGCCGTCCGTGAGGCCCGCGAGCCCCTCGACCTGCACCTGGCCGCCCCCACTGGAGCCCAGCCCCGGCGCCGCCACCTGTCTGCCGGGCTGGCTCTCCACAGCTCCATACGGAAAAAGCCGCCCCTCCGCCGTTTCGCCATGGCCGGGGGCGGGAGCGGGATCGAGGGCCCAGGCCGCTTCCCCGGGCCTGCCGGCCACCTGGGGCGGGGTCCTGAGCTCGGACGGTGGCGTGGGGGCAAGGGTGGCGTTGCTGGGTCTAAGGGGCTTTACCAACACAATGCTGGCTCCCACTGGCTTCGGGCCACCTGCTGTCGGACAGGAGGGCCGGCCCGGTCTGCGGTTGGGCTTCGCCTAACGCAGCGTGGGCCGGCTACTACTATTGCTCTTGCTGATTCTTCTACTTCTATTTCTGGCCCTCTGCAGGTCAAATATGCTGCCACTATTACTGCTGCTGATGCCACTTCTACTGCTGTTTCTACCACTACTACTACTACTACTAGGCCAGTGCATGGCAAATACTACTACTATTACCACCACTGCTGCCATTACTACTACTGCTGCTACTACTACTGCTGCTGCTACTTGTACAGGTGCTGCTGCTACTACTACTACTAATAGCCCAGTGCATGGCAAATATTAACACTACTACTACTGCTGCTGCTTCTACTATTGCTACTACTACTGCTACTACTAGTAGTCCAGTGCATGGCAAATTCTACTACTATTACTACAACAGCTACTGCTGCTAATAGTAATGTTACTACTACTGCTAATGCTAGTAATCTAGTATATGGCAAATACTACTACTATTACTACTAGTGCTGCTGCTGCTACTTCCGCTACTACAACTATCAATACTACTAGCCCAGTGCGTGGCAAATATACTACTATTATTGCTGTGCCTGCTACTTCTACTACTATTCCTGGCCCACTGCAAGTCAAATATGCTGCTCCAATTACTCCTGCTGCTGCCACTTCTACTGCTATTGCTACCACTATTACTACTACTACTAGCCCAGTGCATGGCAAATACTACTACTATTACTACTACTGCTGCTGCTTGTACAAATGCTACTACTACTGCTACTACTAGTAGTCCAGTGCATTGAAAATACTACTACTACTCCTCCTGATGCTGCTACTACTTCTACTACTAGTATCAATACTACTAGCCCTGTGTATGGCAAATCTACTACTACTACTGCTATGGCTGCTACTTCTATTATCACTACTGGCCCACTGCAGGACAAATCTGCTGGTACTATTACTGCTGCTGATGCCACTTCTATTGCTGATGCTAACTCTACTACTACCGCTACTACTAGCAGTCCACTGCATGGCAAATCTACTACTACTACTTCAATTGCTGCTACTGCTACTACTACTACTGGCCCTCTGCAGGGAATATACGGTGCTACTACTCCTGCTGCTGCAGCCACTTCTCCTGCTGCTACTACCACTACTATTACTACTAGCCCAGTGCATGGCAAATACTACTTCTATTACCACTACTGCTGCTACTTCTACTGCTGCTGCTAGCTCCGTTCCCCGGCCTAGGCGGGCGGCGGGGCCCTGCCGGGACGGGCGGGCCGCTGGGCTGGCGGTAAGGCCCAAGCGCCCGCTAAGCTGCGCCTCAAGAGGCAGCCCGCGACCCCGCCGGCATCTACTGCCAAACCAGCCTACAAGGGCCCGATCTCGCCGCGATCGCGGAAGCTAAGCAGGGTCGGGCCTGGTTAGAACTTGGATGGGAGACCTCTAGGGAAGACCGGGTGCTCTAGGCTTTTTGCCTCCCGCTCCGCCGTCTCCTTTTGGCGCCCGCGGCGTTGGCGGCTATCTCCGCCCCCCGCCGGGTACAGCTGCAAGCCCCACCTCCTCAGGCCCCTCCCACCACAGCAAGCGTCTTATGAGGCGCTCCCCGCCTGCCTGACCGGCCAGGCGGCCAGAAGGCGTCCCTGGAAGGCAGAGGCACACCAGACGCTCCAGGGGTGGCCTGACGGAAACCAGACGTGGCCGCGGACCCGGGAGCCGTCCGTGAGGCCCGCGAGCCCCTCGACCTGCACCTGGCCGCCCCCACTGGAGCCCAGCCCCGGCGCCGCCACCTGTCTGCCGGGCTGGCTCTCCACAGCTCCATACGGAAAAAGCCGCCCCTCCGCCGTTTCGCCATGGCCGGGGGCGGGAGCGGGATCGAGGGCCCAGGCCGCTTCCCCGGGCCTGCCGGCCACCTGGGGCGGGGTCCTGAGCTCGGACGGTGGCGTGGGGGCAAGGGTGGCGTTGCTGGGTCTAAGGGGCTTTACCAACACAATGCTGGCTCCCACTGGCTTCGGGCCACCTGCTGTCGGGCAGGAGGGCCGGCCCGGTCTGCGGTTGGGCTTCGCCTAACGCAGCGTGGGCCGGCTACTACTATTGCTCTTGCTGATTCTTCTACTTCTATTTCTGGCCCTCTGCAGGTCAAATATGCTGCCACTATTACTGCTGCTGATGCCACTTCTACTGCTGTTTCTACCACTACTACTACTACTACTAGGCCAGTGCATGGCAAATACTACTACTATTACCACCACTGCTGCCATTACTACTACTGCTGCTACTACTACTGCTGCTGCTACTTGTACAGGTGCTGCTGCTACTACTACTACTAATAGCCCAGTGCATGGCAAATATTAACACTACTACTACTGCTGCTGCTTCTACTATTGCTACTACTACTGCTACTACTAGTAGTCCAGTGCATGGCAAATTCTACTACTATTACTACAACAGCTACTGCTGCTAATAGTAATGTTACTACTACTGCTAATGCTAGTAATCTAGTATATGGCAAATACTACTACTATTACTACTAGTGCTGCTGCTGCTACTTCCGCTACTACAACTATCAATACTACTAGCCCAGTGCGTGGCAAATATACTACTATTATTGCTGTGCCTGCTACTTCTACTACTATTCCTGGCCCACTGCAAGTCAAATATGCTGCTCCAATTACTCCTGCTGCTGCCACTTCTACTGCTATTGCTACCACTATTACTACTACTACTAGCCCAGTGCATGGCAAATACTACTACTATTACTACTACTGCTGCTGCTTGTACAAATGCTACTACTACTGCTACTACTAGTAGTCCAGTGCATTGAAAATACTACTACTCCTCCTCCTGATGCTGCTACTACTTCTACTACTAGTATCAATACTACTAGCCCTGTGTATGGCAAATCTACTACTACTACTGCTATGGCTGCTACTTCTATTATCACTACTGGCCCACTGCAGGACAAATCTGCTGGTACTATTACTGCTGCTGATGCCACTTCTATTGCTGATGCTAACTCTACTACTACCGCTACTACTAGCAGTCCACTGCATGGCAAATCTACTACTACTACTTCAATTGCTGCTACTGCTACTACTACTACTGGCCCTCTGCAGGGAATATACGGTGCTACTACTCCTGCTGCTGCAGCCACTTCTCCTGCTGCTACTACCACTACTATTACTACTAGCCCAGTGCATGGCAAATACTACTTCTATTACCACTACTGCTGCTACTTCTACTGCTGCTGCTAGCTCCGTTCCCCGGCCTAGGCGGGCGGCGGGGCCCTGCCGGGACGGGCGGGCCGCTGGGCTGGCGGTAAGGCCCAAGCGCCCGCTAAGCTGTGCCTCAAGAGGCAGCCCGCGACCCCGCCGGCATCTACTGCCAAACCAGCCTACAAGGGCCCGATCTCGCCGCGATCGCGGAAGCTAAGCAGGGTCGGGCCTGGTTAGAACTTGGATGGGAGACCTCTAGGGAAGACCGGGTGCTCTAGGCTTTTTGCCTCCCGCTCCGCCGTCTCCTTTTGGCGCCCGCGGCGTTGGCGGCTATCTCCGCCCCCCGCCGGGTACAGCTGCAAGCCCCACCTCCTCAGGCCCCTCCCACCACAGCAAGCGTCTTATGAGGCGCTCCCCGCCTGCCTGACCGGCCAGGCGGCCAGAAGGCGTCCCTGGAAGGCAGAGGCACACCAGACGCTCCAGGGGTGGCCTGACGGAAACCAGACGTGGCCGCGGACCCGGGAGCCGTCCGTGAGGCCCGCGAGCCCCTCGACCTGCACCTGGCCGCCCCCACTGGAGCCCAGCCCCGGCGCCGCCACCTGTCTGCCGGGCTGGCTCTCCACAGCTCCATACGGAAAAAGCCGCCCCTCCGCCGTTTCGCCATGGCCGGGGGCGGGAGCGGGATCGAGGGCCCAGGCCGCTTCCCCGGGCCTGCCGGCCACCTGGGGCGGGGTCCTGAGCTCGGACGGTGGCGTGGGGGCAAGGGTGGCGTTGCTGGGTCTAAGGGGCTTTACCAACACAATGCTGGCTCCCACTGGCTTCGGGCCACCTGCTGTCGGACAGGAGGGCCGGCCCGGTCTGCGGTTGGGCTTCGCCTAACGCAGCGTGGGCCGGCTACTACTATTGCTCTTGCTGATTCTTCTACTTCTATTTCTGGCCCTCTGCAGGTCAAATATGCTGCCACTATTACTGCTGCTGATGCCACTTCTACTGCTGTTTCTACCACTACTACTACTACTACTAGGCCAGTGCATGGCAAATACTACTACTATTACCACCACTGCTGCCATTACTACTACTGCTGCTACTACTACTGCTGCTGCTACTTGTACAGGTGCTGCTGCTACTACTACTACTAATAGCCCAGTGCATGGCAAATATTAACACTACTACTACTGCTGCTGCTTCTACTATTGCTACTACTACTGCTACTACTAGTAGTCCAGTGCATGGCAAATTCTACTACTATTACTACAACAGCTACTGCTGCTAATAGTAATGTTACTACTACTGCTAATGCTAGTAATCTAGTATATGGCAAATACTACTACTATTACTACTAGTGCTGCTGCTGCTACTTCCGCTACTACAACTATCAATACTACTAGCCCAGTGCGTGGCAAATATACTACTATTATTGCTGTGCCTGCTACTTCTACTACTATTCCTGGCCCACTGCAAGTCAAATATGCTGCTCCAATTACTCCTGCTGCTGCCACTTCTACTGCTATTGCTACCACTATTACTACTACTACTAGCCCAGTGCATGGCAAATACTACTACTATTACTACTACTGCTGCTGCTTGTACAAATGCTACTACTACTGCTACTACTAGTAGTCCAGTGCATTGAAAATACTACTACTACTCCTCCTGATGCTGCTACTACTTCTACTACTAGTATCAATACTACTAGCCCTGTGTATGGCAAATCTACTACTACTACTGCTATGGCTGCTACTTCTATTATCACTACTGGCCCACTGCAGGACAAATCTGCTGGTACTATTACTGCTGCTGATGCCACTTCTATTGCTGATGCTAACTCTACTACTACCGCTACTACTAGCAGTCCACTGCATGGCAAATCTACTACTACTACTTCAATTGCTGCTACTGCTACTACTACTACTGGCCCTCTGCAGGGAATATACGGTGCTACTACTCCTGCTGCTGCAGCCACTTCTCCTGCTGCTACTACCACTACTATTACTACTAGCCCAGTGCATGGCAAATACTACTTCTATTACCACTACTGCTGCTACTTCTACTGCTGCTGCTAGCTCCGTTCCCCGGCCTAGGCGGGCGGCGGGGCCCTGCCGGGACGGGCGGGCCGCTGGGCTGGCGGTAAGGCCCAAGCGCCCGCTAAGCTGCGCCTCAAGAGGCAGCCCGCGACCCCGCCGGCATCTACTGCCAAACCAGCCTACAAGGGCCCGATCTCGCCGCGATCGCGGAAGCTAAGCAGGGTCGGGCCTGGTTAGAACTTGGATGGGAGACCTCTAGGGAAGACCGGGTGCTCTAGGCTTTTTGCCTCCCGCTCCGCCGTCTCCTTTTGGCGCCCGCGGCGTTGGCGGCTATCTCCGCCCCCCGCCGGGTACAGCTGCAAGCCCCACCTCCTCAGGCCCCTCCCACCACAGCAAGCGTCTTATGAGGCGCTCCCCGCCTGCCTGACCGGCCAGGCGGCCAGAAGGCGTCCCTGGAAGGCAGAGGCACACCAGACGCTCCAGGGGTGGCCTGACGGAAACCAGACGTGGCCGCGGACCCGGGAGCCGTCCGTGAGGCCCGCGAGCCCCTCGACCTGCACCTGGCCGCCCCCACTGGAGCCCAGCCCCGGCGCCGCCACCTGTCTGCCGGGCTGGCTCTCCACAGCTCCATACGGAAAAAGCCGCCCCTCCGCCGTTTCGCCATGGCCGGGGGCGGGAGCGGGATCGAGGGCCCAGGCCGCTTCCCCGGGCCTGCCGGCCACCTGGGGCGGGGTCCTGAGCTCGGACGGTGGCGTGGGGGCAAGGGTGGCGTTGCTGGGTCTAAGGGGCTTTACCAACACAATGCTGGCTCCCACTGGCTTCGGGCCACCTGCTGTCGGGCAGGAGGGCCGGCCCGGTCTGCGGTTGGGCTTCGCCTAACGCAGCGTGGGCCGGCTACTACTATTGCTCTTGCTGATTCTTCTACTTCTATTTCTGGCCCTCTGCAGGTCAAATATGCTGCCACTATTACTGCTGCTGATGCCACTTCTACTGCTGTTTCTACCACTACTACTACTACTACTAGGCCAGTGCATGGCAAATACTACTACTATTACCACCACTGCTGCCATTACTACTACTGCTGCTACTACTACTGCTGCTGCTACTTTTACAGGTGCTGCTGCTACTACTACTACTAATAGCCCAGTGCATGGCAAATATTAACACTACTACTACTGCTGCTGCTTCTACTATTGCTACTACTACTGCTACTACTAGTAGTCCAGTGCATGGCAAATTCTACTACTATTACTACAACAGCTACTGCTGCTAATAGTAATGTTACTACTACTGCTAATGCTAGTAATCTAGTATATGGCAAATACTACTACTATTACTACTAGTGCTGCTGCTGCTACTTCCGCTACTACAACTATCAATACTACTAGCTCAGTGCGTGGCAAATATACTACTATTATTGCTGTGCCTGCTACTTCTACTACTATTCCTGGCCCACTGCAAGTCAAATATGCTGCTCCAATTACTCCTGCTGCTGCCACTTCTACTGCTATTGCTACCACTATTACTACTACTACTAGCCCAGTGCATGGCAAATACTACTACTATTACTACTACTGCTGCTGCTTGTACAAATGCTACTACTACTGCTACTACTAGTAGTCCAGTGCATTGAAAATACTACTACTCCTCCTCCTGATGCTGCTACTACTTCTACTACTAGTATCAATACTACTAGCCCTGTGTATGGCAAATCTACTACTACTACTGCTATGGCTGCTACTTCTATTATCACTACTGGCCCACTGCAGGACAAATCTGCTGGTACTATTACTGCTGCTGATGCCACTTCTATTGCTGATGCTAACTCTACTACTACCGCTACTACTAGCAGTCCACTGCATGGCAAATCTACTACTACTACTTCAATTGCTGCTACTGCTACTACTACTACTGGCCCTCTGCAGGGAATATACGGTGCTACTACTCCTGCTGCTGCAGCCACTTCTCCTGCTGCTACTACCACTACTATTACTACTAGCCCAGTGCATGGCAAATACTACTTCTATTACCACTACTGCTGCTACTTCTACTGCTGCTGCTAGCTCCGTTCCCCGGCCTAGGCGGGCGGCGGGGCCCTGCCGGGACGGGCGGGCCGCTGGGCTGGCGGTAAGGCCCAAGCGCCCGCTAAGCTGTGCCTCAAGAGGCAGCCCGCGACCCCGCCGGCATCTACTGCCAAACCAGCCTACAAGGGCCCGATGTCGCCGCGATCGCGGAAGCTAAGCAGGGTCGGGCCTGGTTAGAACTTGGATGGGAGACCTCTAGGGAAGACCGGGTGCTCTAGGCTTTTTGCCTCCCGCTCCGCCGTCTCCTTTTGGCGCCCGCGGCGTTGGCGGCTATCTCCGCCCCCCGCCGGGTACAGCTGCAAGCCCCACCTCCTCAGGCCCCTCCCACCACAGCAAGCGTCTTATGAGGCGCTCCCCGCCTGCCTGACCGGCCAGGCGGCCAGAAGGCGTCCCTGGAAGGCAGAGGCACACCAGACGCTCCAGGGGTGGCCTGACGGAAACCAGACGTGGCCGCGGACCCGGGAGCCGTCCGTGAGGCCCGCGAGCCCCTCGACCTGCACCTGGCCGCCCCCACTGGAGCCCAGCCCCGGCGCCGCCACCTGTCTGCCGGGCTGGCTCTCCACAGCTCCATACGGAAAAAGCCGCCCCTCCGCCGTTTCGCCATGGCCGGGGGCGGGAGCGGGATCGAGGGCCCAGGCCGCTTCCCCGGGCCTGCCGGCCACCTGGGGCGGGGTCCTGAGCTCGGACGGTGGCGTGGGGGCAAGGGTGGCGTTGCTGGGTCTAAGGGGCTTTACCAACACAATGCTGGCTCCCACTGGCTTCGGGCCACCTGCTGTCGGGCAGGAGGGCCGGCCCGGTCTGCGGTTGGGCTTCGCCTAACGCAGCGTGGGCCGGCTACTACTATTGCTCTTGCTGATTCTTCTACTTCTATTTCTGGCCCTCTGCAGGTCAAATATGCTGCCACTATTACTGCTGCTGATGCCACTTCTACTGCTGTTTCTACCACTACTACTACTACTACTAGGCCAGTGCATGGCAAATACTACTACTATTACCACCACTGCTGCCATTACTACTACTGCTGCTACTACTACTGCTGCTGCTACTTGTACAGGTGCTGCTGCTACTACTACTACTAATAGCCCAGTGCATGGCAAATATTAACACTACTACTACTGCTGCTGCTTCTACTATTGCTACTACTACTGCTACTACTAGTAGTCCAGTGCATGGCAAATTCTACTACTATTACTACAACAGCTACTGCTGCTAATAGTAATGTTACTACTACTGCTAATGCTAGTAATCTAGTATATGGCAAATACTACTACTATTACTACTAGTGCTGCTGCTGCTACTTCCGCTACTACAACTATCAATACTACTAGCCCAGTGCGTGGCAAATATACTACTATTATTGCTGTGCCTGCTACTTCTACTACTATTCCTGGCCCACTGCAAGTCAAATATGCTGCTCCAATTACTCCTGCTGCTGCCACTTCTACTGCTATTGCTACCACTATTACTACTACTACTAGCCCAGTGCATGGCAAATACTACTACTATTACTACTACTGCTGCTGCTTGTACAAATGCTACTACTACTGCTACTACTAGTAGTCCAGTGCATTGAAAATACTACTACTACTCCTCCTGATGCTGCTACTACTTCTACTACTAGTATCAATACTACTAGCCCTGTGTATGGCAAATCTACTACTACTACTGCTATGGCTGCTACTTCTATTATCACTACTGGCCCACTGCAGGACAAATCTGCTGGTACTATTACTGCTGCTGATGCCACTTCTATTGCTGATGCTAACTCTACTACTACCGCTACTACTAGCAGTCCACTGCATGGCAAATCTACTACTACTACTTCAATTGCTGCTACTGCTACTACTACTACTGGCCCTCTGCAGGGAATATACGGTGCTACTACTCCTGCTGCTGCAGCCACTTCTCCTGCTGCTACTACCACTACTATTACTACTAGCCCAGTGCATGGCAAATACTACTTCTATTACCACTACTGCTGCTACTTCTACTGCTGCTGCTAGCTCCGTTCCCCGGCCTAGGCGGGCGGCGGGGCCCTGCCGGGACGGGCGGGCCGCTGGGCTGGCGGTAAGGCCCAAGCGCCCGCTAAGCTGCGCCTCAAGAGGCAGCCCGCGACCCCGCCGGCATCTACTGCCAAACCAGCCTACAAGGGCCCGATCTCGCCGCGATCGCGGAAGCTAAGCAGGGTCGGGCCTGGTTAGAACTTGGATGGGAGACCTCTAGGGAAGACCGGGTGCTCTAGGCTTTTTGCCTCCCGCTCCGCCGTCTCCTTTTGGCGCCCGCGGCGTTGGCGGCTATCTCCGCCCCCCGCCGGGTACAGCTGCAAGCCCCACCTCCTCAGGCCCCTCCCACCACAGCAAGCGTCTTATGAGGCGCTCCCCGCCTGCCTGACCGGCCAGGCGGCCAGAAGGCGTCCCTGGAAGGCAGAGGCACACCAGACGCTCCAGGGGTGGCCTGACGGAAACCAGACGTGGCCGCGGACCCGGGAGCCGTCCGTGAGGCCCGCGAGCCCCTCGACCTGCACCTGGCCGCCCCCACTGGAGCCCAGCCCCGGCGCCGCCACCTGTCTGCCGGGCTGGCTCTCCACAGCTCCATACGGAAAAAGCCGCCCCTCCGCCGTTTCGCCATGGCCGGGGGCGGGAGCGGGATCGAGGGCCCAGGCCGCTTCCCCGGGCCTGCCGGCCACCTGGGGCGGGGTCCTGAGCTCGGACGGTGGCGTGGGGGCAAGGGTGGCGTTGCTGGGTCTAAGGGGCTTTACCAACACAATGCTGGCTCCCACTGGCTTCGGGCCACCTGCTGTCGGGCAGGAGGGCCGGCCCGGTCTGCGGTTGGGCTTCGCCTAACGCAGCGTGGGCCGGCTACTACTATTGCTCTTGCTGATTCTTCTACTTCTATTTCTGGCCCTCTGCAGGTCAAATATGCTGCCACTATTACTGCTGCTGATGCCACTTCTACTGCTGTTTCTACCACTACTACTACTACTACTAGGCCAGTGCATGGCAAATACTACTACTATTACCACCACTGCTGCCATTACTACTACTGCTGCTACTACTACTGCTGCTGCTACTTGTACAGGTGCTGCTGCTACTACTACTACTAATAGCCCAGTGCATGGCAAATATTAACACTACTACTACTGCTGCTGCTTCTACTATTGCTACTACTACTGCTACTACTAGTAGTCCAGTGCATGGCAAATTCTACTACTATTACTACAACAGCTACTGCTGCTAATAGTAATGTTACTACTACTGCTAATGCTAGTAATCTAGTATATGGCAAATACTACTACTATTACTACTAGTGCTGCTGCTGCTACTTCCGCTACTACAACTATCAATACTACTAGCTCAGTGCGTGGCAAATATACTACTATTATTGCTGTGCCTGCTACTTCTACTACTATTCCTGGCCCACTGCAAGTCAAATATGCTGCTCCAATTACTCCTGCTGCTGCCACTTCTACTGCTATTGCTACCACTATTACTACTACTACTAGCCCAGTGCATGGCAAATACTACTACTATTACTACTACTGCTGCTGCTTGTACAAATGCTACTACTACTGCTACTACTAGTAGTCCAGTGCATTGAAAATACTACTACTCCTCCTCCTGATGCTGCTACTACTTCTACTACTAGTATCAATACTACTAGCCCTGTGTATGGCAAATCTACTACTACTACTGCTATGGCTGCTACTTCTATTATCACTACTGGCCCACTGCAGGACAAATCTGCTGGTACTATTACTGCTGCTGATGCCACTTCTATTGCTGATGCTAACTCTACTACTACCGCTACTACTAGCAGTCCACTGCATGGCAAATCTACTACTACTATTTCAATTGCTGCTACTGCTACTACTACTACTGGCCCTCTGCAGGGAATATACGGTGCTACTACTCCTGCTGCTGCAGCCACTTCTCCTGCTGCTACTACCACTACTATTACTACTAGCCCAGTGCATGGCAAATACTACTTCTATTACCACTACTGCTGCTACTTCTACTGCTGCTGCTAGCTCCGTTCCCCGGCCTAGGCGGGCGGCGGGGCCCTGCCGGGACGGGCGGGCCGCTGGGCTGGCGGTAAGGCCCAAGCGCCCGCTAAGCTGTGCCTCAAGAGGCAGCCCGCGACCCCGCCGGCATCTACTGCCAAACCAGCCTACAAGGGCCCGATCTCGCCGCGATCGCGGAAGCTAAGCAGGGTCGGGCCTGGTTAGAACTTGGATGGGAGACCTCTAGGGAAGACCGGGTGCTCTAGGCTTTTTGCCTCCCGCTCCGCCGTCTCCTTTTGGCGCCCGCGGCGTTGGCGGCTATCTCCGCCCCCCGCCGGGTACAGCTGCAAGCCCCACCTCCTCAGGCCCCTCCCACCACAGCAAGCGTCTTATGAGGCGCTCCCCGCCTGCCTGACCGGCCAGGCGGCCAGAAGGCGTCCCTGGAAGGCAGAGGCACACCAGACGCTCCAGGGGTGGCCTGACGGAAACCAGACGTGGCCGCGGACCCGGGAGCCGTCCGTGAGGCCCGCGAGCCCCTCGACCTGCACCTGGCCGCCCCCACTGGAGCCCAGCCCCGGCGCCGCCACCTGTCTGCCGGGCTGGCTCTCCACAGCTCCATACGGAAAAAGCCGCCCCTCCGCCGTTTCGCCATGGCCGGGGGCGGGAGCGGGATCGAGGGCCCAGGCCGCTTCCCCGGGCCTGCCGGCCACCTGGGGCGGGGTCCTGAGCTCGGACGGTGGCGTGGGGGCAAGGGTGGCGTTGCTGGGTCTAAGGGGCTTTACCAACACAATGCTGGCTCCCACTGGCTTCGGGCCACCTGCTGTCGGACAGGAGGGCCGGCCCGGTCTGCGGTTGGGCTTCGCCTAACGCAGCGTGGGCCGGCTACTACTATTGCTCTTGCTGATTCTTCTACTTCTATTTCTGGCCCTCTGCAGGTCAAATATGCTGCCACTATTACTGCTGCTGATGCCACTTCTACTGCTGTTTCTACCACTACTACTACTACTACTAGGCCAGTGCATGGCAAATACTACTACTATTACCACCACTGCTGCCATTACTACTACTGCTGCTACTACTACTGCTGCTGCTACTTGTACAGGTGCTGCTGCTACTACTACTACTAATAGCCCAGTGCATGGCAAATATTAACACTACTACTACTGCTGCTGCTTCTACTATTGCTACTACTACTGCTACTACTAGTAGTCCAGTGCATGGCAAATTCTACTACTATTACTACAACAGCTACTGCTGCTAATAGTAATGTTACTACTACTGCTAATGCTAGTAATCTAGTATATGGCAAATACTACTACTATTACTACTAGTGCTGCTGCTGCTACTTCCGCTACTACAACTATCAATACTACTAGCCCAGTGCGTGGCAAATATACTACTATTATTGCTGTGCCTGCTACTTCTACTACTATTCCTGGCCCACTGCAAGTCAAATATGCTGCTCCAATTACTCCTGCTGCTGCCACTTCTACTGCTATTGCTACCACTATTACTACTACTACTAGCCCAGTGCATGGCAAATACTACTACTATTACTACTACTGCTGCTGCTTGTACAAATGCTACTACTACTGCTACTACTAGTAGTCCAGTGCATTGAAAATACTACTACTACTCCTCCTGATGCTGCTACTACTTCTACTACTAGTATCAATACTACTAGCCCTGTGTATGGCAAATCTACTACTACTACTGCTATGGCTGCTACTTCTATTATCACTACTGGCCCACTGCAGGACAAATCTGCTGGTACTATTACTGCTGCTGATGCCACTTCTATTGCTGATGCTAACTCTACTACTACCGCTACTACTAGCAGTCCACTGCATGGCAAATCTACTACTACTACTTCAATTGCTGCTACTGCTACTACTACTACTGGCCCTCTGCAGGGAATATACGGTGCTACTACTCCTGCTGCTGCAGCCACTTCTCCTGCTGCTACTACCACTACTATTACTACTAGCCCAGTGCATGGCAAATACTACTTCTATTACCACTACTGCTGCTACTTCTACTGCTGCTGCTAGCTCCGTTCCCCGGCCTAGGCGGGCGGCGGTGCCCTGCCGGGACGGGCGGGCCGCTGGGCTGGCGGTAAGGCCCAAGCGCCCGCTAAGCTGCGCCTCAAGAGGCAGCCCGCGACCCCGCCAGCATCTACTGCCAAACCAGCCTACAAGGGCCCGATCTCGCCGCGATCGCGGAAGCTAAGCAGGGTCGGGCCTGGTTAGAACTTGGATGGGAGACCTCTAGGGAAGACCGGGTGCTCTAGGCTTTTTGCCTCCCGCTCCGCCGTCTCCTTTTGGCGCCCGCGGCGTTGGCGGCTATCTCCGCCCCCCGCCGGGTACAGCTGCAAGCCCCACCTCCTCAGGCCCCTCCCACCACAGCAAGCGTCTTATGAGGCGCTCCCCGCCTGCCTGACCGGCCAGGCGGCCAGAAGGCGTCCCTGGAAGGCAGAGGCACACCAGACGCTCCAGGGGTGGCCTGACGGAAACCAGACGTGGCCGCGGACCCGGGAGCCGTCCGTGAGGCCCGCGAGCCCCTCGACCTGCACCTGGCCGCCCCCACTGGAGCCCAGCCCCGGCGCCGCCACCTGTCTGCCGGGCTGGCTCTCCACAGCTCCATACGGAAAAAGCCGCCCCTCCGCCGTTTCGCCATGGCCGGGGGCGGGAGCGGGATCGAGGGCCCAGGCCGCTTCCCCGGGCCTGCCGGCCACCTGGGGCGGGGTCCTGAGCTCGGACGGTGGCGTGGGGGCAAGGGTGGCGTTGCTGGGTCTAAGGGGCTTTACCAACACAATGCTGGCTCCCACTGGCTTCGGGCCACCTGCTGTCGGGCAGGAGGGCCGGCCCGGTCTGCGGTTGGGCTTCGCCTAACGCAGCGTGGGCCGGCTACTACTATTGCTCTTGCTGATTCTTCTACTTCTATTTCTGGCCCTCTGCAGGTCAAATATGCTGCCACTATTACTGCTGCTGATGCCACTTCTACTGCTGTTTCTACCACTACTACTACTACTACTAGGCCAGTGCATGGCAAATACTACTACTATTACCACCACTGCTGCCATTACTACTACTGCTGCTACTACTACTGCTGCTGCTACTTGTACAGGTGCTGCTGCTACTACTACTACTAATAGCCCAGTGCATGGCAAATATTAACACTACTACTACTGCTGCTGCTTCTACTATTGCTACTACTACTGCTACTACTAGTAGTCCAGTGCATGGCAAATTCTACTACTATTACTACAACAGCTACTGCTGCTAATAGTAATGTTACTACTACTGCTAATGCTAGTAATCTAGTATATGGCAAATACTACTACTATTACTACTAGTGCTGCTGCTGCTACTTCCGCTACTACAACTATCAATACTACTAGCTCAGTGCGTGGCAAATATACTACTATTATTGCTGTGCCTGCTACTTCTACTACTATTCCTGGCCCACTGCAAGTCAAATATGCTGCTCCAATTACTCCTGCTGCTGCCACTTCTACTGCTATTGCTACCACTATTACTACTACTACTAGCCCAGTGCATGGCAAATACTACTACTATTACTACTACTGCTGCTGCTTGTACAAATGCTACTACTACTGCTACTACTAGTAGTCCAGTGCATTGAAAATACTACTACTCCTCCTCCTGATGCTGCTACTACTTCTACTACTAGTATCAATACTACTAGCCCTGTGTATGGCAAATCTACTACTACTACTGCTATGGCTGCTACTTCTATTATCACTACTGGCCCACTGCAGGACAAATCTGCTGGTACTATTACTGCTGCTGATGCCACTTCTATTGCTGATGCTAACTCTACTACTACCGCTACTACTAGCAGTCCACTGCATGGCAAATCTACTACTACTACTTCAATTGCTGCTACTGCTACTACTACTACTGGCCCTCTGCAGGGAATATACGGTGCTACTACTCCTGCTGCTGCAGCCACTTCTCCTGCTGCTACTACCACTACTATTACTACTAGCCCAGTGCATGGCAAATACTACTTCTATTACCACTACTGCTGCTACTTCTACTGCTGCTGCTAGCTCCGTTCCCCGGCCTAGGCGGGCGGCGGGGCCCTGCCGGGACGGGCGGGCCGCTGGGCTGGCGGTAAGGCCCAAGCGCCCGCTAAGCTGTGCCTCAAGAGGCAGCCCGCGACCCCGCCGGCATCTACTGCCAAACCAGCCTACAAGGGCCCGATCTCGCCGCGATCGCGGAAGCTAAGCAGGGTCGGGCCTGGTTAGAACTTGGATGGGAGACCTCTAGGGAAGACCGGGTGCTCTAGGCTTTTTGCCTCCCGCTCCGCCGTCTCCTTTTGGCGCCCGCGGCGTTGGCGGCTATCTCCGCCCCCCGCCGGGTACAGCTGCAAGCCCCACCTCCTCAGGCCCCTCCCACCACAGCAAGCGTCTTATGAGGCGCTCCCCGCCTGCCTGACCGGCCAGGCGGCCAGAAGGCGTCCCTGGAAGGCAGAGGCACACCAGACGCTCCAGGGGTGGCCTGACGGAAACCAGACGTGGCCGCGGACCCGGGAGCCGTCCGTGAGGCCCGCGAGCCCCTCGACCTGCACCTGGCCGCCCCCACTGGAGCCCAGCCCCGGCGCCGCCACCTGTCTGCCGGGCTGGCTCTCCACAGCTCCATACGGAAAAAGCCGCCCCTCCGCCGTTTCGCCATGGCCGGGGGCGGGAGCGGGATCGAGGGCCCAGGCCGCTTCCCCGGGCCTGCCGGCCACCTGGGGCGGGGTCCTGAGCTCGGACGGTGGCGTGGGGGCAAGGGTGGCGTTGCTGGGTCTAAGGGGCTTTACCAACACAATGCTGGCTCCCACTGGCTTCGGGCCACCTGCTGTCGGACAGGAGGGCCGGCCCGGTCTGCGGTTGGGCTTCGCCTAACGCAGCGTGGGCCGGCTACTACTATTGCTCTTGCTGATTCTTCTACTTCTATTTCTGGCCCTCTGCAGGTCAAATATGCTGCCACTATTACTGCTGCTGATGCCACTTCTACTGCTGTTTCTACCACTACTACTACTACTACTAGGCCAGTGCATGGCAAATACTACTACTATTACCACCACTGCTGCCATTACTACTACTGCTGCTACTACTACTGCTGCTGCTACTTGTACAGGTGCTGCTGCTACTACTACTACTAATAGCCCAGTGCATGGCAAATATTAACACTACTACTACTGCTGCTGCTTCTACTATTGCTACTACTACTGCTACTACTAGTAGTCCAGTGCATGGCAAATTCTACTACTATTACTACAACAGCTACTGCTGCTAATAGTAATGTTACTACTACTGCTAATGCTAGTAATCTAGTATATGGCAAATACTACTACTATTACTACTAGTGCTGCTGCTGCTACTTCCGCTACTACAACTATCAATACTACTAGCCCAGTGCGTGGCAAATATACTACTATTATTGCTGTGCCTGCTACTTCTACTACTATTCCTGGCCCACTGCAAGTCAAATATGCTGCTCCAATTACTCCTGCTGCTGCCACTTCTACTGCTATTGCTACCACTATTACTACTACTACTAGCCCAGTGCATGGCAAATACTACTACTATTACTACTACTGCTGCTGCTTGTACAAATGCTACTACTACTGCTACTACTAGTAGTCCAGTGCATTGAAAATACTACTACTACTCCTCCTGATGCTGCTACTACTTCTACTACTAGTATCAATACTACTAGCCCTGTGTATGGCAAATCTACTACTACTACTGCTATGGCTGCTACTTCTATTATCACTACTGGCCCACTGCAGGACAAATCTGCTGGTACTATTACTGCTGCTGATGCCACTTCTATTGCTGATGCTAACTCTACTACTACCGCTACTACTAGCAGTCCACTGCATGGCAAATCTACTACTACTACTTCAATTGCTGCTACTGCTACTACTACTACTGGCCCTCTGCAGGGAATATACGGTGCTACTACTCCTGCTGCTGCAGCCACTTCTCCTGCTGCTACTACCACTACTATTACTACTAGCCCAGTGCATGGCAAATACTACTTCTATTACCACTACTGCTGCTACTTCTACTGCTGCTGCTAGCTCCGTTCCCCGGCCTAGGCGGGCGGCGGGGCCCTGCCGGGACGGGCGGGCCGCTGGGCTGGCGGTAAGGCCCAAGCGCCCGCTAAGCTGCGCCTCAAGAGGCAGCCCGCGACCCCGCCGGCATCTACTGCCAAACCAGCCTACAAGGGCCCGATCTCGCCGCGATCGCGGAAGCTAAGCAGGGTCGGGCCTGGTTAGAACTTGGATGGGAGACCTCTAGGGAAGACCGGGTGCTCTAGGCTTTTTGCCTCCCGCTCCGCCGTCTCCTTTTGGCGCCCGCGGCGTTGGCGGCTATCTCCGCCCCCCGCCGGGTACAGCTGCAAGCCCCACCTCCTCAGGCCCCTCCCACCACAGCAAGCGTCTTATGAGGCGCTCCCCGCCTGCCTGACCGGCCAGGCGGCCAGAAGGCGTCCCTGGAAGGCAGAGGCACACCAGACGCTCCAGGGGTGGCCTGACGGAAACCAGACGTGGCCGCGGACCCGGGAGCCGTCCGTGAGGCCCGCGAGCCCCTCGACCTGCACCTGGCCGCCCCCACTGGAGCCCAGCCCCGGCGCCGCCACCTGTCTGCCGGGCTGGCTCTCCACAGCTCCATACGGAAAAAGCCGCCCCTCCGCCGTTTCGCCATGGCCGGGGGCGGGAGCGGGATCGAGGGCCCAGGCCGCTTCCCCGGGCCTGCCGGCCACCTGGGGCGGGGTCCTGAGCTCGGACGGTGGCGTGGGGGCAAGGGTGGCGTTGCTGGGTCTAAGGGGCTTTACCAACACAATGCTGGCTCCCACTGGCTTCGGGCCACCTGCTGTCGGGCAGGAGGGCCGGCCCGGTCTGCGGTTGGGCTTCGCCTAACGCAGCGTGGGCCGGCTACTACTATTGCTCTTGCTGATTCTTCTACTTCTATTTCTGGCCCTCTGCAGGTCAAATATGCTGCCACTATTACTGCTGCTGATGCCACTTCTACTGCTGTTTCTACCACTACTACTACTACTACTAGGCCAGTGCATGGCAAATACTACTACTATTACCACCACTGCTGCCATTACTACTACTGCTGCTACTACTACTGCTGCTGCTACTTTTACAGGTGCTGCTGCTACTACTACTACTAATAGCCCAGTGCATGGCAAATATTAACACTACTACTACTGCTGCTGCTTCTACTATTGCTACTACTACTGCTACTACTAGTAGTCCAGTGCATGGCAAATTCTACTACTATTACTACAACAGCTACTGCTGCTAATAGTAATGTTACTACTACTGCTAATGCTAGTAATCTAGTATATGGCAAATACTACTACTATTACTACTACTGCTGCTGCTTGTACAAATGCTACTACTACTGCTACTTCTAGTATTCCAGTGCATTGAAAATACTACTACTCCTCCTCCTGATGCTGCTACTACTTCTACTACTAGTATCAATACTACTAGCCCTGTGTATGGCAAATCTACTACTATTACTGCTATGGCTGCTACTTCTATTATCACTACTGGCCCACTGCAGGACAAATCTGCTGGTACTATTACTGCTGCTGATGCCACTTCTATTGCTGATGCTAACTCTACTACTACTGCTACTACTAGCAGTCCACTGCATGGCAAATCTACTACTACTACTTCAATTGCTGCTACTGCTACTACTACTACTGGCCCTCTGCAGGGAATATATGGTGCTACTACTCCTGCTGCTGCAGCCACTTCTCCTGCTGCTACTACCACTGCTATTACTACTAGCCCAGTGCATGGCAAATACTACTTCTATTACCACTACTGCTGCTACTTCTACTGCTGCTGCTAGCTCCGTTCCCCAGCCTAGGCGGGCGGCGGGGCCCTGCCGGGACGGGCGGGCCACTGGGCTGGCGGTAAGGCCCAAGCGCCCGCTAAGCTGCGCCTCAAGAGGCAGCCCGCGACCCCGCCGGCATCTACTGCCAAACCAGCCTACAAGGGCCCGATCTCGCCGCGATCGCGGAAGCTAAGCAGGGTCGGGCCTGGTTAGAACTTGGATGGGAGACCTCTAGGGAAGACCGGGTGCTCTAGGCTTTTTGCCTCCCGCTCCGCCGTCTCCTTTTGGCGCCCGCGGCGTTGGCGGCTATCTCCGCCCCCCGCCGGGTACAGCTGCAAGCCCCACCTCCTCAGGCCCCTCCCACCACAGCAAGCGTCTTATGAGGCGCTCCCCGCCTGCCTGACCGGCCAGGCGGCCAGAAGGCGTCCCTGGAAGGCAGAGGCACACCAGACGCTCCAGGGGTGGCCTGACGGAAACCAGACGTGGCCGCGGACCCGGGAGCCGTCCGTGAGGCCCGCGAGCCCCTCGACCTGCACCTGGCCGCCCCCACTGGAGCCCAGCCCCGGCGCCGCCACCTGTCTGCCGGGCTGGCTCTCCACAGCTCCATACGGAAAAAGCCGCCCCTCCGCCGTTTCGCCATGGCCGGGGGCGGGAGCGGGATCGAGGGCCCAGGCCGCTTCCCCGGGCCTGCCGGCCACCTGGGGCGGGGTCCTGAGCTCGGACGGTGGCGTGGGGGCAAGGGTGGCGTTGCTGGGTCTAAGGGGCTTTACCAACACAATGCTGGCTCCCACTGGCTTCGGGCCACCTGCTGTCGGGCAGGAGGGCCGGCCCGGTCTGCGGTTGGGCTTCGCCTAACGCAGCGTGGGCCGGCTACTACTATTGCTCTTGCTGATTCTTCTACTTCTATTTCTGGCCCTCTGCAGGTCAAATATGCTGCCACTATTACTGCTGCTGATGCCACTTCTACTGCTGTTTCTACCACTACTACTACTACTACTAGGCCAGTGCATGGCAAATACTACTACTATTACCACCACTGCTGCCATTACTACTACTGCTGCTACTACTACTGCTGCTGCTACTTGTACAGGTGCTGCTGCTACTACTACTACTAATAGCCCAGTGCATGGCAAATATTAACACTACTACTACTGCTGCTGCTTCTACTATTGCTACTACTACTGCTACTACTAGTAGTCCAGTGCATGGCAAATTCTACTACTATTACTACAACAGCTACTGCTGCTAATAGTAATGTTACTACTACTGCTAATGCTAGTAATCTAGTATATGGCAAATACTACTACTATTACTACTAGTGCTGCTGCTGCTACTTCCGCTACTACAACTATCAATACTACTAGCCCAGTGCGTGGCAAATATACTACTATTATTGCTGTGCCTGCTACTTCTACTACTATTCCTGGCCCACTGCAAGTCAAATATGCTGCTCCAATTACTCCTGCTGCTGCCACTTCTACTGCTATTGCTACCACTATTACTACTACTACTAGCCCAGTGCATGGCAAATACTACTACTATTACTACTACTGCTGCTGCTTGTACAAATGCTACTACTACTGCTACTACTAGTAGTCCAGTGCATTGAAAATACTACTACTCCTCCTCCTGATGCTGCTACTACTTCTACTACTAGTATCAATACTACTAGCCCTGTGTATGGCAAATCTACTACTACTACTGCTATGGCTGCTACTTCTATTATCACTACTGGCCCACTGCAGGACAAATCTGCTGGTACTATTACTGCTGCTGATGCCACTTCTATTGCTGATGCTAACTCTACTACTACCGCTACTACTAGCAGTCCACTGCATGGCAAATCTACTACTACTACTTCAATTGCTGCTACTGCTACTACTACTACTGGCCCTCTGCAGGGAATATACGGTGCTACTACTCCTGCTGCTGCAGCCACTTCTCCTGCTGCTACTACCACTACTATTACTACTAGCCCAGTGCATGGCAAATACTACTTCTATTACCACTACTGCTGCTACTTCTACTGCTGCTGCTAGCTCCGTTCCCCGGCCTAGGCGGGCGGCGGGGCCCTGCCGGGACGGGCGGGCCGCTGGGCTGGCGGTAAGGCCCAAGCGCCCGCTAAGCTGCGCCTCAAGAGGCAGCCCGCGACCCCGCCGGCATCTACTGCCAAACCAGCCTACAAGGGCCCGATCTCGCCGCGATCGCGGAAGCTAAGCAGGGTCGGGCCTGGTTAGAACTTGGATGGGAGACCTCTAGGGAAGACCGGGTGCTCTAGGCTTTTTGCCTCCCGCTCCGCCGTCTCCTTTTGGCGCCCGCGGCGTTGGCGGCTATCTCCGCCCCCCGCCGGGTACAGCTGCAAGCCCCACCTCCTCAGGCCCCTCCCACCACAGCAAGCGTCTTATGAGGCGCTCCCCGCCTGCCTGACCGGCCAGGCGGCCAGAAGGCGTCCCTGGAAGGCAGAGGCACACCAGACGCTCCAGGGGTGGCCTGACGGAAACCAGACGTGGCCGCGGACCCGGGAGCCGTCCGTGAGGCCCGCGAGCCCCTCGACCTGCACCTGGCCGCCCCCACTGGAGCCCAGCCCCGGCGCCGCCACCTGTCTGCCGGGCTGGCTCTCCACAGCTCCATACGGAAAAAGCCGCCCCTCCGCCGTTTCGCCATGGCCGGGGGCGGGAGCGGGATCGAGGGCCCAGGCCGCTTCCCCGGGCCTGCCGGCCACCTGGGGCGGGGTCCTGAGCTCGGACGGTGGCGTGGGGGCAAGGGTGGCGTTGCTGGGTCTAAGGGGCTTTACCAACACAATGCTGGCTCCCACTGGCTTCGGGCCACCTGCTGTCGGGCAGGAGGGCCGGCCCGGTCTGCGGTTGGGCTTCGCCTAACGCAGCGTGGGCCGGCTACTACTATTGCTCTTGCTGATTCTTCTACTTCTATTTCTGGCCCTCTGCAGGTCAAATATGCTGCCACTATTACTGCTGCTGATGCCACTTCTACTGCTGTTTCTACCACTACTACTACTACTACTAGGCCAGTGCATGGCAAATACTACTACTATTACCACCACTGCTGCCATTACTACTACTGCTGCTACTACTACTGCTGCTGCTACTTGTACAGGTGCTGCTGCTACTACTACTACTAATAGCCCAGTGCATGGCAAATATTAACACTACTACTACTGCTGCTGCTTCTACTATTGCTACTACTACTGCTACTACTAGTAGTCCAGTGCATGGCAAATTCTACTACTATTACTACAACAGCTACTGCTGCTAATAGTAATGTTACTACTACTGCTAATGCTAGTAATCTAGTATATGGCAAATACTACTACTATTACTACTAGTGCTGCTGCTGCTACTTCCGCTACTACAACTATCAATACTACTAGCCCAGTGCGTGGCAAATATACTACTATTATTGCTGTGCCTGCTACTTCTACTACTATTCCTGGCCCACTGCAAGTCAAATATGCTGCTCCAATTACTCCTGCTGCTGCCACTTCTACTGCTATTGCTACCACTATTACTACTACTACTAGCCCAGTGCATGGCAAATACTACTACTATTACTACTACTGCTGCTGCTTGTACAAATGCTACTACTACTGCTACTACTAGTAGTCCAGTGCATTGAAAATACTACTACTACTCCTCCTGATGCTGCTACTACTTCTACTACTAGTATCAATACTACTAGCCCTGTGTATGGCAAATCTACTACTACTACTGCTATGGCTGCTACTTCTATTATCACTACTGGCCCACTGCAGGACAAATCTGCTGGTACTATTACTGCTGCTGATGCCACTTCTATTGCTGATGCTAACTCTACTACTACCGCTACTACTAGCAGTCCACTGCATGGCAAATCTACTACTACTACTTCAATTGCTGCTACTGCTACTACTACTACTGGCCCTCTGCAGGGAATATACGGTGCTACTACTCCTGCTGCTGCAGCCACTTCTCCTGCTGCTACTACCACTACTATTACTACTAGCCCAGTGCATGGCAAATACTACTTCTATTACCACTACTGCTGCTACTTCTACTGCTGCTGCTAGCTCCGTTCCCCGGCCTAGGCGGGCGGCGGGGCCCTGCCGGGACGGGCGGGCCGCTGGGCTGGCGGTAAGGCCCAAGCGCCCGCTAAGCTGCGCCTCAAGAGGCAGCCCGCGACCCCGCCGGCATCTACTGCCAAACCAGCCTACAAGGGCCCGATCTCGCCGCGATCGCGGAAGCTAAGCAGGGTCGGGCCTGGTTAGAACTTGGATGGAGACCTCTAGGGAAGACCGGGTGCTCTAGGCTTTTTGCCTCCCGCTCCGCCGTCTCCTTTTGGCGCCCGCGGCGTTGGCGGCTATCTCCGCCCCCCGCCGGGTACAGCTGCAAGCCCCACCTCCTCAGGCCCCTCCCACCACAGCAAGCGTCTTATGAGGCGCTCCCCGCCTGCCTGACCGGCCAGGCGGCCAGAAGGCGTCCCTGGAAGGCAGAGGCACACCAGACGCTCCAGGGGTGGCCTGACGGAAACCAGACGTGGCCGCGGACCCGGGAGCCGTCCGTGAGGCCCGCGAGCCCCTCGACCTGCACCTGGCCGCCCCCACTGGAGCCCAGCCCCGGCGCCGCCACCTGTCTGCCGGGCTGGCTCTCCACAGCTCCATACGGAAAAAGCCGCCCCTCCGCCGTTTCGCCATGGCCGGGGGCGGGAGCGGGATCGAGGGCCCAGGCCGCTTCCCCGGGCCTGCCGGCCACCTGGGGCGGGGTCCTGAGCTCGGACGGTGGCGTGGGGGCAAGGGTGGCGTTGCTGGGTCTAAGGGGCTTTACCAACACAATGCTGGCTCCCACTGGCTTCGGGCCACCTGCTGTCGGGCAGGAGGGCCGGCCCGGTCTGCGGTTGGGCTTCGCCTAACGCAGCGTGGGCCGGCTACTACTATTGCTCTTGCTGATTCTTCTACTTCTATTTCTGGCCCTCTGCAGGTCAAATATGCTGCCACTATTACTGCTGCTGATGCCACTTCTACTGCTGTTTCTACCACTACTACTACTACTACTAGGCCAGTGCATGGCAAATACTACTACTATTACCACCACTGCTGCCATTACTACTACTGCTGCTACTACTACTGCTGCTGCTACTTGTACAGGTGCTGCTGCTACTACTACTACTAATAGCCCAGTGCATGGCAAATATTAACACTACTACTACTGCTGCTGCTTCTACTATTGCTACTACTACTGCTACTACTAGTAGTCCAGTGCATGGCAAATTCTACTACTATTACTACAACAGCTACTGCTGCTAATAGTAATGTTACTACTACTGCTAATGCTAGTAATCTAGTATATGGCAAATACTACTACTATTACTACTAGTGCTGCTGCTGCTACTTCCGCTACTACAACTATCAATACTACTAGCTCAGTGCGTGGCAAATATACTACTATTATTGCTGTGCCTGCTACTTCTACTACTATTCCTGGCCCACTGCAAGTCAAATATGCTGCTCCAATTACTCCTGCTGCTGCCACTTCTACTGCTATTGCTACCACTATTACTACTACTACTAGCCCAGTGCATGGCAAATACTACTACTATTACTACTACTGCTGCTGCTTGTACAAATGCTACTACTACTGCTACTACTAGTAGTCCAGTGCATTGAAAATACTACTACTCCTCCTCCTGATGCTGCTACTACTTCTACTACTAGTATCAATACTACTAGCCCTGTGTATGGCAAATCTACTACTACTACTGCTATGGCTGCTACTTCTATTATCACTACTGGCCCACTGCAGGACAAATCTGCTGGTACTATTACTGCTGCTGATGCCACTTCTATTGCTGATGCTAACTCTACTACTACCGCTACTACTAGCAGTCCACTGCATGGCAAATCTACTACTACTACTTCAATTGCTGCTACTGCTACTACTACTACTGGCCCTCTGCAGGGAATATACGGTGCTACTACTCCTGCTGCTGCAGCCACTTCTCCTGCTGCTACTACCACTACTATTACTACTAGCCCAGTGCATGGCAAATACTACTTCTATTACCACTACTGCTGCTACTTCTACTGCTGCTGCTAGCTCCGTTCCCCGGCCTAGGCGGGCGGCGGGGCCCTGCCGGGACGGGCGGGCCGCTGGGCTGGCGGTAAGGCCCAAGCGCCCGCTAAGCTGTGCCTCAAGAGGCAGCCCGCGACCCCGCCGGCATCTACTGCCAAACCAGCCTACAAGGGCCCGATCTCGCCGCGATCGCGGAAGCTAAGCAGGGTCGGGCCTGGTTAGAACTTGGATGGGAGACCTCTAGGGAAGACCGGGTGCTCTAGGCTTTTTGCCTCCCGCTCCGCCGTCTCCTTTTGGCGCCCGCGGCGTTGGCGGCTATCTCCGCCCCCCGCCGGGTACAGCTGCAAGCCCCACCTCCTCAGGCCCCTCCCACCACAGCAAGCGTCTTATGAGGCGCTCCCCGCCTGCCTGACCGGCCAGGCGGCCAGAAGGCGTCCCTGGAAGGCAGAGGCACACCAGACGCTCCAGGGGTGGCCTGACGGAAACCAGACGTGGCCGCGGACCCGGGAGCCGTCCGTGAGGCCCGCGAGCCCCTCGACCTGCACCTGGCCGCCCCCACTGGAGCCCAGCCCCGGCGCCGCCACCTGTCTGCCGGGCTGGCTCTCCACAGCTCCATACGGAAAAAGCCGCCCCTCCGCCGTTTCGCCATGGCCGGGGGCGGGAGCGGGATCGAGGGCCCAGGCCGCTTCCCCGGGCCTGCCGGCCACCTGGGGCGGGGTCCTGAGCTCGGACGGTGGCGTGGGGGCAAGGGTGGCGTTGCTGGGTCTAAGGGGCTTTACCAACACAATGCTGGCTCCCACTGGCTTCGGGCCACCTGCTGTCGGACAGGAGGGCCGGCCCGGTCTGCGGTTGGGCTTCGCCTAACGCAGCGTGGGCCGGCTACTACTATTGCTCTTGCTGATTCTTCTACTTCTATTTCTGGCCCTCTGCAGGTCAAATATGCTGCCACTATTACTGCTGCTGATGCCACTTCTACTGCTGTTTCTACCACTACTACTACTACTACTAGGCCAGTGCATGGCAAATACTACTACTATTACCACCACTGCTGCCATTACTACTACTGCTGCTACTACTACTGCTGCTGCTACTTGTACAGGTGCTGCTGCTACTACTACTACTAATAGCCCAGTGCATGGCAAATATTAACACTACTACTACTGCTGCTGCTTCTACTATTGCTACTACTACTGCTACTACTAGTAGTCCAGTGCATGGCAAATTCTACTACTATTACTACAACAGCTACTGCTGCTAATAGTAATGTTACTACTACTGCTAATGCTAGTAATCTAGTATATGGCAAATACTACTACTATTACTACTAGTGCTGCTGCTGCTACTTCCGCTACTACAACTATCAATACTACTAGCCCAGTGCGTGGCAAATATACTACTATTATTGCTGTGCCTGCTACTTCTACTACTATTCCTGGCCCACTGCAAGTCAAATATGCTGCTCCAATTACTCCTGCTGCTGCCACTTCTACTGCTATTGCTACCACTATTACTACTACTACTAGCCCAGTGCATGGCAAATACTACTACTATTACTACTACTGCTGCTGCTTGTACAAATGCTACTACTACTGCTACTACTAGTAGTCCAGTGCATTGAAAATACTACTACTACTCCTCCTGATGCTGCTACTACTTCTACTACTAGTATCAATACTACTAGCCCTGTGTATGGCAAATCTACTACTACTACTGCTATGGCTGCTACTTCTATTATCACTACTGGCCCACTGCAGGACAAATCTGCTGGTACTATTACTGCTGCTGATGCCACTTCTATTGCTGATGCTAACTCTACTACTACCGCTACTACTAGCAGTCCACTGCATGGCAAATCTACTACTACTACTTCAATTGCTGCTACTGCTACTACTACTACTGGCCCTCTGCAGGGAATATACGGTGCTACTACTCCTGCTGCTGCAGCCACTTCTCCTGCTGCTACTACCACTACTATTACTACTAGCCCAGTGCATGGCAAATACTACTTCTATTACCACTACTGCTGCTACTTCTACTGCTGCTGCTAGCTCCGTTCCCCGGCCTAGGCGGGCGGCGGGGCCCTGCCGGGACGGGCGGGCCGCTGGGCTGGCGGTAAGGCCCAAGCGCCCGCTAAGCTGCGCCTCAAGAGGCAGCCCGCGACCCCGCCGGCATCTACTGCCAAACCAGCCTACAAGGGCCCGATCTCGCCGCGATCGCGGAAGCTAAGCAGGGTCGGGCCTGGTTAGAACTTGGATGGGAGACCTCTAGGGAAGACCGGGTGCTCTAGGCTTTTTGCCTCCCGCTCCGCCGTCTCCTTTTGGCGCCCGCGGCGTTGGCGGCTATCTCCGCCCCCCGCCGGGTACAGCTGCAAGCCCCACCTCCTCAGGCCCCTCCCACCACAGCAAGCGTCTTATGAGGCGCTCCCCGCCTGCCTGACCGGCCAGGCGGCCAGAAGGCGTCCCTGGAAGGCAGAGGCACACCAGACGCTCCAGGGGTGGCCTGACGGAAACCAGACGTGGCCGCGGACCCGGGAGCCGTCCGTGAGGCCCGCGAGCCCCTCGACCTGCACCTGGCCGCCCCCACTGGAGCCCAGCCCCGGCGCCGCCACCTGTCTGCCGGGCTGGCTCTCCACAGCTCCATACGGAAAAAGCCGCCCCTCCGCCGTTTCGCCATGGCCGGGGGCGGGAGCGGGATCGAGGGCCCAGGCCGCTTCCCCGGGCCTGCCGGCCACCTGGGGCGGGGTCCTGAGCTCGGACGGTGGCGTGGGGGCAAGGGTGGCGTTGCTGGGTCTAAGGGGCTTTACCAACACAATGCTGGCTCCCACTGGCTTCGGGCCACCTGCTGTCGGGCAGGAGGGCCGGCCCGGTCTGCGGTTGGGCTTCGCCTAACGCAGCGTGGGCCGGCTACTACTATTGCTCTTGCTGATTCTTCTACTTCTATTTCTGGCCCTCTGCAGGTCAAATATGCTGCCACTATTACTGCTGCTGATGCCACTTCTACTGCTGTTTCTACCACTACTACTACTACTACTAGGCCAGTGCATGGCAAATACTACTACTATTACCACCACTGCTGCCATTACTACTACTGCTGCTACTACTACTGCTGCTGCTACTTGTACAGGTGCTGCTGCTACTACTACTACTAATAGCCCAGTGCATGGCAAATATTAACACTACTACTACTGCTGCTGCTTCTACTATTGCTACTACTACTGCTACTACTAGTAGTCCAGTGCATGGCAAATTCTACTACTATTACTACAACAGCTACTGCTGCTAATAGTAATGTTACTACTACTGCTAATGCTAGTAATCTAGTATATGGCAAATACTACTACTATTACTACTAGTGCTGCTGCTGCTACTTCCGCTACTACAACTATCAATACTACTAGCTCAGTGCGTGGCAAATATACTACTATTATTGCTGTGCCTGCTACTTCTACTACTATTCCTGGCCCACTGCAAGTCAAATATGCTGCTCCAATTACTCCTGCTGCTGCCACTTCTACTGCTATTGCTACCACTATTACTACTACTACTAGCCCAGTGCATGGCAAATACTACTACTATTACTACTACTGCTGCTGCTTGTACAAATGCTACTACTACTGCTACTACTAGTAGTCCAGTGCATTGAAAATACTACTACTCCTCCTCCTGATGCTGCTACTACTTCTACTACTAGTATCAATACTACTAGCCCTGTGTATGGCAAATCTACTACTACTACTGCTATGGCTGCTACTTCTATTATCACTACTGGCCCACTGCAGGACAAATCTGCTGGTACTATTACTGCTGCTGATGCCACTTCTATTGCTGATGCTAACTCTACTACTACTGCTACTACTAGCAGTCCACTGCATGGCAAATCTACTACTACTACTTCAATTGCTGCTACTGCTACTACTACTACTGGCCCTCTGCAGGGAATATACGGTGCTACTACTCCTGCTGCTGCAGCCACTTCTCCTGCTGCTACTACCACTACTATTACTACTAGCCCAGTGCATGGCAAATACTACTTCTATTACCACTACTGCTGCTACTTCTACTGCTGCTGCTAGCTCCGTTCCCCGGCCTAGGCGGGCGGCGGGGCCCTGCCGGGACGGGCGGGCCGCTGGGCTGGCGGTAAGGCCCAAGCGCCCGCTAAGCTGTGCCTCAAGAGGCAGCCCGCGACCCCGCCGGCATCTACTGCCAAACCAGCCTACAAGGGCCCGATCTCGCCGCGATCGCGGAAGCTAAGCAGGGTCGGGCCTGGTTAGAACTTGGATGGGAGACCTCTAGGGAAGACCGGGTGCTCTAGGCTTTTTGCCTCCCGCTCCGCCGTCTCCTTTTGGCGCCCGCGGCGTTGGCGGCTATCTCCGCCCCCCGCCGGGTACAGCTGCAAGCCCCACCTCCTCAGGCCCCTCCCACCACAGCAAGCGTCTTATGAGGCGCTCCCCGCCTGCCTGACCGGCCAGGCGGCCAGAAGGCGTCCCTGGAAGGCAGAGGCACACCAGACGCTCCAGGGGTGGCCTGACGGAAACCAGACGTGGCCGCGGACCCGGGAGCCGTCCGTGAGGCCCGCGAGCCCCTCGACCTGCACCTGGCCGCCCCCACTGGAGCCCAGCCCCGGCGCCGCCACCTGTCTGCCGGGCTGGCTCTCCACAGCTCCATACGGAAAATGCCGCCCCTCCGCCGTTTCGCCATGGCCGGGGGCGGGAGCGGGATCGAGGGCCCAGGCCGCTTCCCCGGGCCTGCCGGCCACCTGGGGCGGGGTCCTGAGCTCGGACGGTGGCGTGGGGGCAAGGGTGGCGTTGCTGGGTCTAAGGGGCTTTACCAACACAATGCTGGCTCCCACTGGCTTCGGGCCACCTGCTGTCGGGCAGGAGGGCCGGCCCGGTCTGCGGTTGGGCTTCGCCTAACGCAGCGTGGGCCGGCTACTACTATTGCTCTTGCTGATTCTTCTACTTCTATTTCTGGCCCTCTGCAGGTCAAATATGCTGCCACTATTACTGCTGCTGATGCCACTTCTACTGCTGTTTCTACCACTACTACTACTACTACTAGGCCAGTGCATGGCAAATACTACTACTATTACCACCACTGCTGCCATTACTACTACTGCTGCTACTACTACTGCTGCTGCTACTTGTACAGGTGCTGCTGCTACTACTACTACTAATAGCCCAGTGCATGGCAAATATTAACACTACTACTACTGCTGCTGCTTCTACTATTGCTACTACTACTGCTACTACTAGTAGTCCAGTGCATGGCAAATTCTACTACTATTACTACAACAGCTACTGCTGCTAATAGTAATGTTACTACTACTGCTAATGCTAGTAATCTAGTATATGGCAAATACTACTACTATTACTACTAGTGCTGCTGCTGCTACTTCCGCTACTACAACTATCAATACTACTAGCCCAGTGCGTGGCAAATATACTACTATTATTGCTGTGCCTGCTACTTCTACTACTATTCCTGGCCCACTGCAAGTCAAATATGCTGCTCCAATTACTCCTGCTGCTGCCACTTCTACTGCTATTGCTACCACTATTACTACTACTACTAGCCCAGTGCATGGCAAATACTACTACTATTACTACTACTGCTGCTGCTTGTACAAATGCTACTACTACTGCTACTACTAGTAGTCCAGTGCATTGAAAATACTACTACTACTCCTCCTGATGCTGCTACTACTTCTACTACTAGTATCAATACTACTAGCCCTGTGTATGGCAAATCTACTACTACTACTGCTATGGCTGCTACTTCTATTATCACTACTGGCCCACTGCAGGACAAATCTGCTGGTACTATTACTGCTGCTGATGCCACTTCTATTGCTGATGCTAACTCTACTACTACCGCTACTACTAGCAGTCCACTGCATGGCAAATCTACTACTACTACTTCAATTGCTGCTACTGCTACTACTACTACTGGCCCTCTGCAGGGAATATACGGTGCTACTACTCCTGCTGCTGCAGCCACTTCTCCTGCTGCTACTACCACTACTATTACTACTAGCCCAGTGCATGGCAAATACTACTTCTATTACCACTACTGCTGCTACTTCTACTGCTGCTGCTAGCTCCGTTCCCCGGCCTAGGCGGGCGGCGGGGCCCTGCCGGGACGGGCGGGCCGCTGGGCTGGCGGTAAGGCCCAAGCGCCCGCTAAGCTGCGCCTCAAGAGGCAGCCCGCGACCCCGCCGGCATCTACTGCCAAACCAGCCTACAAGGGCCCGATCTCGCCGCGATCGCGGAAGCTAAGCAGGGTCGGGCCTGGTTAGAACTTGGATGGGAGACCTCTAGGGAAGACCGGGTGCTCTAGGCTTTTTGCCTCCCGCTCCGCCGTCTCCTTTTGGCGCCCGCGGCGTTGGCGGCTATCTCCGCCCCCCGCCGGGTACAGCTGCAAGCCCCACCTCCTCAGGCCCCTCCCACCACAGCAAGCGTCTTATGAGGCGCTCCCCGCCTGCCTGACCGGCCAGGCGGCCAGAAGGCGTCCCTGGAAGGCAGAGGCACACCAGACGCTCCAGGGGTGGCCTGACGGAAACCAGACGTGGCCGCGGACCCGGGAGCCGTCCGTGAGGCCCGCGAGCCCCTCGACCTGCACCTGGCCGCCCCCACTGGAGCCCAGCCCCGGCGCCGCCACCTGTCTGCCGGGCTGGCTCTCCACAGCTCCATACGGAAAAAGCCGCCCCTCCGCCGTTTCGCCATGGCCGGGGGCGGGAGCGGGATCGAGGGCCCAGGCCGCTTCCCCGGGCCTGCCGGCCACCTGGGGCGGGGTCCTGAGCTCGGACGGTGGCGTGGGGGCAAGGGTGGCGTTGCTGGGTCTAAGGGGCTTTACCAACACAATGCTGGCTCCCACTGGCTTCGGGCCACCTGCTGTCGGGCAGGAGGGCCGGCCCGGTCTGCGGTTGGGCTTCGCCTAACGCAGCGTGGGCCGGCTACTACTATTGCTCTTGCTGATTCTTCTACTTCTATTTCTGGCCCTCTGCAGGTCAAATATGCTGCCACTATTACTGCTGCTGATGCCACTTCTACTGCTGTTTCTACCACTACTACTACTACTACTAGGCCAGTGCATGGCAAATACTACTACTATTACCACCACTGCTGCCATTACTACTACTGCTGCTACTACTACTGCTGCTGCTACTTGTACAGGTGCTGCTGCTACTACTACTACTAATAGCCCAGTGCATGGCAAATATTAACACTACTACTACTGCTGCTGCTTCTACTATTGCTACTACTACTGCTACTACTAGTAGTCCAGTGCATGGCAAATTCTACTACTATTACTACAACAGCTACTGCTGCTAATAGTAATGTTACTACTACTGCTAATGCTAGTAATCTAGTATATGGCAAATACTACTACTATTACTACTAGTGCTGCTGCTGCTACTTCCGCTACTACAACTATCAATACTACTAGCCCAGTGCGTGGCAAATATACTACTATTATTGCTGTGCCTGCTACTTCTACTACTATTCCTGGCCCACTGCAAGTCAAATATGCTGCTCCAATTACTCCTGCTGCTGCCACTTCTACTGCTATTGCTACCACTATTACTACTACTACTAGCCCAGTGCATGGCAAATACTACTACTATTACTACTACTGCTGCTGCTTGTACAAATGCTACTACTACTGCTACTACTAGTAGTCCAGTGCATTGAAAATACTACTACTACTCCTCCTGATGCTGCTACTACTTCTACTACTAGTATCAATACTACTAGCCCTGTGTATGGCAAATCTACTACTACTACTGCTATGGCTGCTACTTCTATTATCACTACTGGCCCACTGCAGGACAAATCTGCTGGTACTATTACTGCTGCTGATGCCACTTCTATTGCTGATGCTAACTCTACTACTACCGCTACTACTAGCAGTCCACTGCATGGCAAATCTACTACTACTACTTCAATTGCTGCTACTGCTACTACTACTACTGGCCCTCTGCAGGGAATATACGGTGCTACTACTCCTGCTGCTGCAGCCACTTCTCCTGCTGCTACTACCACTACTATTACTACTAGCCCAGTGCATGGCAAATACTACTTCTATTACCACTACTGCTGCTACTTCTACTGCTGCTGCTAGCTCCGTTCCCCGGCCTAGGCGGGCGGCGGGGCCCTGCCGGGACGGGCGGGCCGCTGGGCTGGCGGTAAGGCCCAAGCGCCCGCTAAGCTGCGCCTCAAGAGGCAGCCCGCGACCCCGCCGGCATCTACTGCCAAACCAGCCTACAAGGGCCCGATCTCGCCGCGATCGCGGAAGCTAAGCAGGGTCGGGCCTGGTTAGAACTTGGATGGAGACCTCTAGGGAAGACCGGGTGCTCTAGGCTTTTTGCCTCCCGCTCCGCCGTCTCCTTTTGGCGCCCGCGGCGTTGGCGGCTATCTCCGCCCCCCGCCGGGTACAGCTGCAAGCCCCACCTCCTCAGGCCCCTCCCACCACAGCAAGCGTCTTATGAGGCGCTCCCCGCCTGCCTGACCGGCCAGGCGGCCAGAAGGCGTCCCTGGAAGGCAGAGGCACACCAGACGCTCCAGGGGTGGCCTGACGGAAACCAGACGTGGCCGCGGACCCGGGAGCCGTCCGTGAGGCCCGCGAGCCCCTCGACCTGCACCTGGCCGCCCCCACTGGAGCCCAGCCCCGGCGCCGCCACCTGTCTGCCGGGCTGGCTCTCCACAGCTCCATACGGAAAAAGCCGCCCCTCCGCCGTTTCGCCATGGCCGGGGGCGGGAGCGGGATCGAGGGCCCAGGCCGCTTCCCCGGGCCTGCCGGCCACCTGGGGCGGGGTCCTGAGCTCGGACGGTGGCGTGGGGGCAAGGGTGGCGTTGCTGGGTCTAAGGGGCTTTACCAACACAATGCTGGCTCCCACTGGCTTCGGGCCACCTGCTGTCGGGCAGGAGGGCCGGCCCGGTCTGCGGTTGGGCTTCGCCTAACGCAGCGTGGGCCGGCTACTACTATTGCTCTTGCTGATTCTTCTACTTCTATTTCTGGCCCTCTGCAGGTCAAATATGCTGCCACTATTACTGCTGCTGATGCCACTTCTACTGCTGTTTCTACCACTACTACTACTACTACTAGGCCAGTGCATGGCAAATACTACTACTATTACCACCACTGCTGCCATTACTACTACTGCTGCTACTACTACTGCTGCTGCTACTTGTACAGGTGCTGCTGCTACTACTACTACTAATAGCCCAGTGCATGGCAAATATTAACACTACTACTACTGCTGCTGCTTCTACTATTGCTACTACTACTGCTACTACTAGTAGTCCAGTGCATGGCAAATTCTACTACTATTACTACAACAGCTACTGCTGCTAATAGTAATGTTACTACTACTGCTAATGCTAGTAATCTAGTATATGGCAAATACTACTACTATTACTACTAGTGCTGCTGCTGCTACTTCCGCTACTACAACTATCAATACTACTAGCTCAGTGCGTGGCAAATATACTACTATTATTGCTGTGCCTGCTACTTCTACTACTATTCCTGGCCCACTGCAAGTCAAATATGCTGCTCCAATTACTCCTGCTGCTGCCACTTCTACTGCTATTGCTACCACTATTACTACTACTACTAGCCCAGTGCATGGCAAATACTACTACTATTACTACTACTGCTGCTGCTTGTACAAATGCTACTACTACTGCTACTACTAGTAGTCCAGTGCATTGAAAATACTACTACTCCTCCTCCTGATGCTGCTACTACTTCTACTACTAGTATCAATACTACTAGCCCTGTGTATGGCAAATCTACTACTACTACTGCTATGGCTGCTACTTCTATTATCACTACTGGCCCACTGCAGGACAAATCTGCTGGTACTATTACTGCTGCTGATGCCACTTCTATTGCTGATGCTAACTCTACTACTACCGCTACTACTAGCAGTCCACTGCATGGCAAATCTACTACTACTACTTCAATTGCTGCTACTGCTACTACTACTACTGGCCCTCTGCAGGGAATATACGGTGCTACTACTCCTGCTGCTGCAGCCACTTCTCCTGCTGCTACTACCACTACTATTACTACTAGCCCAGTGCATGGCAAATACTACTTCTATTACCACTACTGCTGCTACTTCTACTGCTGCTGCTAGCTCCGTTCCCCGGCCTAGGCGGGCGGCGGGGCCCTGCCGGGACGGGCGGGCCGCTGGGCTGGCGGTAAGGCCCAAGCGCCCGCTAAGCTGTGCCTCAAGAGGCAGCCCGCGACCCCGCCGGCATCTACTGCCAAACCAGCCTACAAGGGCCCGATCTCGCCGCGATCGCGGAAGCTAAGCAGGGTCGGGCCTGGTTAGAACTTGGATGGGAGACCTCTAGGGAAGACCGGGTGCTCTAGGCTTTTTGCCTCCCGCTCCGCCGTCTCCTTTTGGCGCCCGCGGCGTTGGCGGCTATCTCCGCCCCCCGCCGGGTACAGCTGCAAGCCCCACCTCCTCAGGCCCCTCCCACCACAGCAAGCGTCTTATGAGGCGCTCCCCGCCTGCCTGACCGGCCAGGCGGCCAGAAGGCGTCCCTGGAAGGCAGAGGCACACCAGACGCTCCAGGGGTGGCCTGACGGAAACCAGACGTGGCCGCGGACCCGGGAGCCGTCCGTGAGGCCCGCGAGCCCCTCGACCTGCACCTGGCCGCCCCCACTGGAGCCCAGCCCCGGCGCCGCCACCTGTCTGCCGGGCTGGCTCTCCACAGCTCCATACGGAAAAAGCCGCCCCTCCGCCGTTTCGCCATGGCCGGGGGCGGGAGCGGGATCGAGGGCCCAGGCCGCTTCCCCGGGCCTGCCGGCCACCTGGGGCGGGGTCCTGAGCTCGGACGGTGGCGTGGGGGCAAGGGTGGCGTTGCTGGGTCTAAGGGGCTTTACCAACACAATGCTGGCTCCCACTGGCTTCGGGCCACCTGCTGTCGGACAGGAGGGCCGGCCCGGTCTGCGGTTGGGCTTCGCCTAACGCAGCGTGGGCCGGCTACTACTATTGCTCTTGCTGATTCTTCTACTTCTATTTCTGGCCCTCTGCAGGTCAAATATGCTGCCACTATTACTGCTGCTGATGCCACTTCTACTGCTGTTTCTACCACTACTACTACTACTACTAGGCCAGTGCATGGCAAATACTACTACTATTACCACCACTGCTGCCATTACTACTACTGCTGCTACTACTACTGCTGCTGCTACTTGTACAGGTGCTGCTGCTACTACTACTACTAATAGCCCAGTGCATGGCAAATATTAACACTACTACTACTGCTGCTGCTTCTACTATTGCTACTACTACTGCTACTACTAGTAGTCCAGTGCATGGCAAATTCTACTACTATTACTACAACAGCTACTGCTGCTAATAGTAATGTTACTACTACTGCTAATGCTAGTAATCTAGTATATGGCAAATACTACTACTATTACTACTAGTGCTGCTGCTGCTACTTCCGCTACTACAACTATCAATACTACTAGCCCAGTGCGTGGCAAATATACTACTATTATTGCTGTGCCTGCTACTTCTACTACTATTCCTGGCCCACTGCAAGTCAAATATGCTGCTCCAATTACTCCTGCTGCTGCCACTTCTACTGCTATTGCTACCACTATTACTACTACTACTAGCCCAGTGCATGGCAAATACTACTACTATTACTACTACTGCTGCTGCTTGTACAAATGCTACTACTACTGCTACTACTAGTAGTCCAGTGCATTGAAAATACTACTACTACTCCTCCTGATGCTGCTACTACTTCTACTACTAGTATCAATACTACTAGCCCTGTGTATGGCAAATCTACTACTACTACTGCTATGGCTGCTACTTCTATTATCACTACTGGCCCACTGCAGGACAAATCTGCTGGTACTATTACTGCTGCTGATGCCACTTCTATTGCTGATGCTAACTCTACTACTACCGCTACTACTAGCAGTCCACTGCATGGCAAATCTACTACTACTACTTCAATTGCTGCTACTGCTACTACTACTACTGGCCCTCTGCAGGGAATATACGGTGCTACTACTCCTGCTGCTGCAGCCACTTCTCCTGCTGCTACTACCACTACTATTACTACTAGCCCAGTGCATGGCAAATACTACTTCTATTACCACTACTGCTGCTACTTCTACTGCTGCTGCTAGCTCCGTTCCCCGGCCTAGGCGGGCGGCGGGGCCCTGCCGGGACGGGCGGGCCGCTGGGCTGGCGGTAAGGCCCAAGCGCCCGCTAAGCTGCGCCTCAAGAGGCAGCCCGCGACCCCGCCGGCATCTACTGCCAAACCAGCCTACAAGGGCCCGATCTCGCCGCGATCGCGGAAGCTAAGCAGGGTCGGGCCTGGTTAGAACTTGGATGGGAGACCTCTAGGGAAGACCGGGTGCTCTAGGCTTTTTGCCTCCCGCTCCGCCGTCTCCTTTTGGCGCCCGCGGCGTTGGCGGCTATCTCCGCCCCCCGCCGGGTACAGCTGCAAGCCCCACCTCCTCAGGCCCCTCCCACCACAGCAAGCGTCTTATGAGGCGCTCCCCGCCTGCCTGACCGGCCAGGCGGCCAGAAGGCGTCCCTGGAAGGCAGAGGCACACCAGACGCTCCAGGGGTGGCCTGACGGAAACCAGACGTGGCCGCGGACCCGGGAGCCGTCCGTGAGGCCCGCGAGCCCCTCGACCTGCACCTGGCCGCCCCCACTGGAGCCCAGCCCCGGCGCCGCCACCTGTCTGCCGGGCTGGCTCTCCACAGCTCCATACGGAAAAAGCCGCCCCTCCGCCGTTTCGCCATGGCCGGGGGCGGGAGCGGGATCGAGGGCCCAGGCCGCTTCCCCGGGCCTGCCGGCCACCTGGGGCGGGGTCCTGAGCTCGGACGGTGGCGTGGGGGCAAGGGTGGCGTTGCTGGGTCTAAGGGGCTTTACCAACACAATGCTGGCTCCCACTGGCTTCGGGCCACCTGCTGTCGGGCAGGAGGGCCGGCCCGGTCTGCGGTTGGGCTTCGCCTAACGCAGCGTGGGCCGGCTACTACTATTGCTCTTGCTGATTCTTCTACTTCTATTTCTGGCCCTCTGCAGGTCAAATATGCTGCCACTATTACTGCTGCTGATGCCACTTCTACTGCTGTTTCTACCACTACTACTACTACTACTAGGCCAGTGCATGGCAAATACTACTACTATTACCACCACTGCTGCCATTACTACTACTGCTGCTACTACTACTGCTGCTGCTACTTGTACAGGTGCTGCTGCTACTACTACTACTAATAGCCCAGTGCATGGCAAATATTAACACTACTACTACTGCTGCTGCTTCTACTATTGCTACTACTACTGCTACTACTAGTAGTCCAGTGCATGGCAAATTCTACTACTATTACTACAACAGCTACTGCTGCTAATAGTAATGTTACTACTACTGCTAATGCTAGTAATCTAGTATATGGCAAATACTACTACTATTACTACTAGTGCTGCTGCTGCTACTTCCGCTACTACAACTATCAATACTACTAGCTCAGTGCGTGGCAAATATACTACTATTATTGCTGTGCCTGCTACTTCTACTACTATTCCTGGCCCACTGCAAGTCAAATATGCTGCTCCAATTACTCCTGCTGCTGCCACTTCTACTGCTATTGCTACCACTATTACTACTACTACTAGCCCAGTGCATGGCAAATACTACTACTATTACTACTACTGCTGCTGCTTGTACAAATGCTACTACTACTGCTACTACTAGTAGTCCAGTGCATTGAAAATACTACTACTCCTCCTCCTGATGCTGCTACTACTTCTACTACTAGTATCAATACTACTAGCCCTGTGTATGGCAAATCTACTACTACTACTGCTATGGCTGCTACTTCTATTATCACTACTGGCCCACTGCAGGACAAATCTGCTGGTACTATTACTGCTGCTGATGCCACTTCTATTGCTGATGCTAACTCTACTACTACTGCTACTACTAGCAGTCCACTGCATGGCAAATCTACTACTACTACTTCAATTGCTGCTACTGCTACTACTACTACTGGCCCTCTGCAGGGAATATACGGTGCTACTACTCCTGCTGCTGCAGCCACTTCTCCTGCTGCTACTACCACTACTATTACTACTAGCCCAGTGCATGGCAAATACTACTTCTATTACCACTACTGCTGCTACTTCTACTGCTGCTGCTAGCTCCGTTCCCCGGCCTAGGCGGGCGGCGGGGCCCTGCCGGGACGGGCGGGCCGCTGGGCTGGCGGTAAGGCCCAAGCGCCCGCTAAGCTGTGCCTCAAGAGGCAGCCCGCGACCCCGCCGGCATCTACTGCCAAACCAGCCTACAAGGGCCCGATCTCGCCGCGATCGCGGAAGCTAAGCAGGGTCGGGCCTGGTTAGAACTTGGATGGGAGACCTCTAGGGAAGACCGGGTGCTCTAGGCTTTTTGCCTCCCGCTCCGCCGTCTCCTTTTGGCGCCCGCGGCGTTGGCGGCTATCTCCGCCCCCCGCCGGGTACAGCTGCAAGCCCCACCTCCTCAGGCCCCTCCCACCACAGCAAGCGTCTTATGAGGCGCTCCCCGCCTGCCTGACCGGCCAGGCGGCCAGAAGGCGTCCCTGGAAGGCAGAGGCACACCAGACGCTCCAGGGGTGGCCTGACGGAAACCAGACGTGGCCGCGGACCCGGGAGCCGTCCGTGAGGCCCGCGAGCCCCTCGACCTGCACCTGGCCGCCCCCACTGGAGCCCAGCCCCGGCGCCGCCACCTGTCTGCCGGGCTGGCTCTCCACAGCTCCATACGGAAAATGCCGCCCCTCCGCCGTTTCGCCATGGCCGGGGGCGGGAGCGGGATCGAGGGCCCAGGCCGCTTCCCCGGGCCTGCCGGCCACCTGGGGCGGGGTCCTGAGCTCGGACGGTGGCGTGGGGGCAAGGGTGGCGTTGCTGGGTCTAAGGGGCTTTACCAACACAATGCTGGCTCCCACTGGCTTCGGGCCACCTGCTGTCGGGCAGGAGGGCCGGCCCGGTCTGCGGTTGGGCTTCGCCTAACGCAGCGTGGGCCGGCTACTACTATTGCTCTTGCTGATTCTTCTACTTCTATTTCTGGCCCTCTGCAGGTCAAATATGCTGCCACTATTACTGCTGCTGATGCCACTTCTACTGCTGTTTCTACCACTACTACTACTACTACTAGGCCAGTGCATGGCAAATACTACTACTATTACCACCACTGCTGCCATTACTACTACTGCTGCTACTACTACTGCTGCTGCTACTTGTACAGGTGCTGCTGCTACTACTACTACTAATAGCCCAGTGCATGGCAAATATTAACACTACTACTACTGCTGCTGCTTCTACTATTGCTACTACTACTGCTACTACTAGTAGTCCAGTGCATGGCAAATTCTACTACTATTACTACAACAGCTACTGCTGCTAATAGTAATGTTACTACTACTGCTAATGCTAGTAATCTAGTATATGGCAAATACTACTACTATTACTACTAGTGCTGCTGCTGCTACTTCCGCTACTACAACTATCAATACTACTAGCCCAGTGCGTGGCAAATATACTACTATTATTGCTGTGCCTGCTACTTCTACTACTATTCCTGGCCCACTGCAAGTCAAATATGCTGCTCCAATTACTCCTGCTGCTGCCACTTCTACTGCTATTGCTACCACTATTACTACTACTACTAGCCCAGTGCATGGCAAATACTACTACTATTACTACTACTGCTGCTGCTTGTACAAATGCTACTACTACTGCTACTACTAGTAGTCCAGTGCATTGAAAATACTACTACTACTCCTCCTGATGCTGCTACTACTTCTACTACTAGTATCAATACTACTAGCCCTGTGTATGGCAAATCTACTACTACTACTGCTATGGCTGCTACTTCTATTATCACTACTGGCCCACTGCAGGACAAATCTGCTGGTACTATTACTGCTGCTGATGCCACTTCTATTGCTGATGCTAACTCTACTACTACCGCTACTACTAGCAGTCCACTGCATGGCAAATCTACTACTACTACTTCAATTGCTGCTACTGCTACTACTACTACTGGCCCTCTGCAGGGAATATACGGTGCTACTACTCCTGCTGCTGCAGCCACTTCTCCTGCTGCTACTACCACTACTATTACTACTAGCCCAGTGCATGGCAAATACTACTTCTATTACCACTACTGCTGCTACTTCTACTGCTGCTGCTAGCTCCGTTCCCCGGCCTAGGCGGGCGGCGGGGCCCTGCCGGGACGGGCGGGCCGCTGGGCTGGCGGTAAGGCCCAAGCGCCCGCTAAGCTGCGCCTCAAGAGGCAGCCCGCGACCCCGCCGGCATCTACTGCCAAACCAGCCTACAAGGGCCCGATCTCGCCGCGATCGCGGAAGCTAAGCAGGGTCGGGCCTGGTTAGAACTTGGATGGGAGACCTCTAGGGAAGACCGGGTGCTCTAGGCTTTTTGCCTCCCGCTCCGCCGTCTCCTTTTGGCGCCCGCGGCGTTGGCGGCTATCTCCGCCCCCCGCCGGGTACAGCTGCAAGCCCCACCTCCTCAGGCCCCTCCCACCACAGCAAGCGTCTTATGAGGCGCTCCCCGCCTGCCTGACCGGCCAGGCGGCCAGAAGGCGTCCCTGGAAGGCAGAGGCACACCAGACGCTCCAGGGGTGGCCTGACGGAAACCAGACGTGGCCGCGGACCCGGGAGCCGTCCGTGAGGCCCGCGAGCCCCTCGACCTGCACCTGGCCGCCCCCACTGGAGCCCAGCCCCGGCGCCGCCACCTGTCTGCCGGGCTGGCTCTCCACAGCTCCATACGGAAAATGCCGCCCCTCCGCCGTTTCGCCATGGCCGGGGGCGGGAGCGGGATCGAGGGCCCAGGCCGCTTCCCCGGGCCTGCCGGCCACCTGGGGCGGGGTCCTGAGCTCGGACGGTGGCGTGGGGGCAAGGGTGGCGTTGCTGGGTCTAAGGGGCTTTACCAACACAATGCTGGCTCCCACTGGCTTCGGGCCACCTGCTGTCGGGCAGGAGGGCCGGCCCGGTCTGCGGTTGGGCTTCGCCTAACGCAGCGTGGGCCGGCTACTACTATTGCTCTTGCTGATTCTTCTACTTCTATTTCTGGCCCTCTGCAGGTCAAATATGCTGCCACTATTACTGCTGCTGATGCCACTTCTACTGCTGTTTCTACCACTACTACTACTACTACTAGGCCAGTGCATGGCAAATACTACTACTATTACCACCACTGCTGCCATTACTACTACTGCTGCTACTACTACTGCTGCTGCTACTTGTACAGGTGCTGCTGCTACTACTACTACTAATAGCCCAGTGCATGGCAAATATTAACACTACTACTACTGCTGCTGCTTCTACTATTGCTACTACTACTGCTACTACTAGTAGTCCAGTGCATGGCAAATTCTACTACTATTACTACAACAGCTACTGCTGCTAATAGTAATGTTACTACTACTGCTAATGCTAGTAATCTAGTATATGGCAAATACTACTACTATTACTACTACTGCTGCTGCTTGTACAAATGCTACTACTACTGCTACTACTAGTAGTCCAGTGCATTGAAAATACTACTACTACTCCTCCTGATGCTGCTACTACTTCTACTACTAGTATCAATACTACTAGCCCTGTGTATGGCAAATCTACTACTACTACTGCTATGGCTGCTACTTCTATTATCACTACTGGCCCACTGCAGGACAAATCTGCTGGTACTATTACTGCTGCTGATGCCACTTCTATTGCTGATGCTAACTCTACTACTACTGCTACTACTAGCAGTCCACTGCATGGCAAATCTACTACTACTACTTCAATTGCTGCTACTGCTACTACTACTACTGGCCCTCTGCAGGGAATATACGGTGCTACTACTCCTGCTGCTGCAGCCACTTCTCCTGCTGCTACTACCACTACTATTACTACTAGCCCAGTGCATGGCAAATACTACTTCTATTACCACTACTGCTGCTACTTCTACTGCTGCTGCTAGCTCCGTTCCCCGGCCTAGGCGGGCGGCGGGGCCCTGCCGGGACGGGCGGGCCGCTGGGCTGGCGGTAAGGCCCAAGCGCCCGCTAAGCTGCGCCTCAAGAGGCAGCCCGCGACCCCGCCGGCATCTACTGCCAAACCAGCCTACAAGGGCCCGATCTCGCCGCGATCGCGGAAGCTAAGCAGGGTCGGGCCTGGTTAGAACTTGGATGGGAGACCTCTAGGGAAGACCGGGTGCTCTAGGCTTTTTGCCTCCCGCTCCGCCGTCTCCTTTTGGCGCCCGCGGCGTTGGCGGCTATCTCCGCCCCCCGCCGGGTACAGCTGCAAGCCCCACCTCCTCAGGCCCCTCCCACCACAGCAAGCGTCTTATGAGGCGCTCCCCGCCTGCCTGACCGGCCAGGCGGCCAGAAGGCGTCCCTGGAAGGCAGAGGCACACCAGACGCTCCAGGGGTGGCCTGACGGAAACCAGACGTGGCCGCGGACCCGGGAGCCGTCCGTGAGGCCCGCGAGCCCCTCGACCTGCACCTGGCCGCCCCCACTGGAGCCCAGCCCCGGCGCCGCCACCTGTCTGCCGGGCTGGCTCTCCACAGCTCCATACGGAAAATGCCGCCCCTCCGCCGTTTCGCCATGGCCGGGGGCGGGAGCGGGATCGAGGGCCCAGGCCGCTTCCCCGGGCCTGCCGGCCACCTGGGGCGGGGTCCTGAGCTCGGACGGTGGCGTGGGGGCAAGGGTGGCGTTGCTGGGTCTAAGGGGCTTTACCAACACAATGCTGGCTCCCACTGGCTTCGGGCCACCTGCTGTCGGGCAGGAGGGCCGGCCCGGTCTGCGGTTGGGCTTCGCCTAACGCAGCGTGGGCCGGCTACTACTATTGCTCTTGCTGATTCTTCTACTTCTATTTCTGGCCCTCTGCAGGTCAAATATGCTGCCACTATTACTGCTGCTGATGCCACTTCTACTGCTGTTTCTACCACTACTACTACTACTACTAGGCCAGTGCATGGCAAATACTACTACTATTACCACCACTGCTGCCATTACTACTACTGCTGCTACTACTACTGCTGCTGCTACTTGTACAGGTGCTGCTGCTACTACTACTACTAATAGCCCAGTGCATGGCAAATATTAACACTACTACTACTGCTGCTGCTTCTACTATTGCTACTACTACTGCTACTACTAGTAGTCCAGTGCATGGCAAATTCTACTACTATTACTACAACAGCTACTGCTGCTAATAGTAATGTTACTACTACTGCTAATGCTAGTAATCTAGTATATGGCAAATACTACTACTATTACTACTACTGCTGCTGCTTGTACAAATGCTACTACTACTGCTACTACTAGTAGTCCAGTGCATTGAAAATACTACTACTACTCCTCCTGATGCTGCTACTACTTCTACTACTAGTATCAATACTACTAGCCCTGTGTATGGCAAATCTACTACTACTACTGCTATGGCTGCTACTTCTATTATCACTACTGGCCCACTGCAGGACAAATCTGCTGGTACTATTACTGCTGCTGATGCCACTTCTATTGCTGATGCTAACTCTACTACTACTGCTACTACTAGCAGTCCACTGCATGGCAAATCTACTACTACTACTTCAATTGCTGCTACTGCTACTACTACTACTGGCCCTCTGCAGGGAATATACGGTGCTACTACTCCTGCTGCTGCAGCCACTTCTCCTGCTGCTACTACCACTACTATTACTACTAGCCCAGTGCATGGCAAATACTACTTCTATTACCACTACTGCTGCTACTTCTACTGCTGCTGCTAGCTCCGTTCCCCGGCCTAGGCGGGCGGCGGGGCCCTGCCGGGACGGGCGGGCCGCTGGGCTGGCGGTAAGGCCCAAGCGCCCGCTAAGCTGCGCCTCAAGAGGCAGCCCGCGACCCCGCCGGCATCTACTGCCAAACCAGCCTACAAGGGCCCGATCTCGCCGCGATCGCGGAAGCTAAGCAGGGTCGGGCCTGGTTAGAACTTGGATGGGAGACCTCTAGGGAAGACCGGGTGCTCTAGGCTTTTTGCCTCCCGCTCCGCCGTCTCCTTTTGGCGCCCGCGGCGTTGGCGGCTATCTCCGCCCCCCGCCGGGTACAGCTGCAAGCCCCACCTCCTCAGGCCCCTCCCACCACAGCAAGCGTCTTATGAGGCGCTCCCCGCCTGCCTGACCGGCCAGGCGGCCAGAAGGCGTCCCTGGAAGGCAGAGGCACACCAGACGCTCCAGGGGTGGCCTGACGGAAACCAGACGTGGCCGCGGACCCGGGAGGGGTCCGTGAGGCCCGCGAGCCCCTCGACCTGCACCTGGCCGCCCCCACTGGAGCCCAGCCCCGGCGCCGCCACCTGTCTGCCGGGCTGGCTCTCCACAGCTCCATACGGAAAATGCCGCCCCTCCGCCGTTTCGCCATGGCCGGGGGCGGGAGCGGGATCGAGGGCCCAGGCCACTTCCCCGGGCCTGCCGGCCACCTGGGGCGGGGTCCTGAGCTCGGACGGTGGCGTGGGGGCAAGGGTGGCGTTGCTGGGTCTAAGGGGCTTTACCAACACAATGCTGGCTCCCACTGGCTTCGGGCCACCTGCTGTCGGGCAGGAGGGCCGGCCCGGTCTGCGGTTGGGCTTCGCCTAACGCAGCGTGGGCCGGCTACTACTATTGCTCTTGCTGATTCTTCTACTTCTATTTCTGGCCCTCTGCAGGTCAAATATGCTGCCACTATTACTGCTGCTGATGCCACTTCTACTGCTGTTTCTACCACTACTACTACTACTACTAGGCCAGTGCATGGCAAATACTACTACTATTACCACCACTGCTGCCATTACTACTACTGCTGCTACTACTACTGCTGCTGCTACTTGTACAGGTGCTGCTGCTACTACTACTACTAATAGCCCAGTGCATGGCAAATATTAACACTACTACTACTGCTGCTGCTTCTACTATTGCTACTACTACTGCTACTACTAGTAGTCCAGTGCATGGCAAATTCTACTACTATTACTACAACAGCTACTGCTGCTAATAGTAATGTTACTACTACTGCTAATGCTAGTAATCTAGTATATGGCAAATACTACTACTATTACTACTACTGCTGCTGCTTGTACAAATGCTACTACTACTGCTACTACTAGTAGTCCAGTGCATTGAAAATACTACTACTACTACTCCTGATGCTGCTACTACTTCTACTACTAGTATCAATACTACTAGCCCTGTGTATGGCAAATCTACTACTACTACTGCTATGGCTGCTACTTCTATTATCACTACTGGCCCACTGCAGGACAAATCTGCTGGTACTATTACTGCTGCTGATGCCACTTCTATTGCTGATGCTAACTCTACTACTACTGCTACTACTAGCAGTCCACTGCATGGCAAATCTACTACTACTACTTCAATTGCTGCTACTGCTACTACTACTACTGGCCCTCTGCAGGGAATATATGGTGCTACTACTCCTGCTGCTGCAGCCACTTCTCCTGCTGCTACTACCACTACTATTACTACTAGCCCATTGCATGGCAAATACTACTTCTATTACCACTACTGCTGCTACTTCTACTGCTGCTGCTAGCTCCGTTCCCCGGCCTAGGCGGGCGGCGGGGCCCTTGCGGGACGGGCGGGCCGCTGGGCTGGCGGTAAGGCCCAAGCGCCCGCTAAGCTGCGCCTCAAGAGGCAGCCCGCGACCCCACCAGCATCTACTGCCAAACCAGCCTACAAGGGCCCGATCTCGCCGCGATCGCGGAAGCTAAGCAGGGTCGGGCCTGGTTAGAACTTGGATGGGAGACCTCTAGGGAAGACCGGGTGCTCTAGGCTTTTTGCCTCCCGCTCCGCCTTCTCCTTTTGGCGCCCGCGGCATTCGCGGCTATCACCGCCCCCCGCCGGGTACAGCTGCAAGCCCCAACTCCTCAGGCCCCTCCCACCATAGCAAGCGTCTTATGAGGCGCTCCCCGCCTGCCTGACCGGCCAGGCGGCCAGAAGGCGTCCCTGGAAGGCAGAGGCACACCAGACGTTCCGGGGGTGGCCTGACGGAAACCAGACGTGGCCGCGGACCCGGGGGCCGTCCGTGCGGCCCGCGAGCCCCTCGACCTGCACCTGGCCGCCCCCACTGGAGCCCAGCCCCGGCGCCGCCACCTGTCTGCCGGGCTGGCTCTCCACAGCTCCATACGGAAAAAGCCGCCCCTCCGCCATTTCACCATGGCCGGGGGCGGGAGCGGGGTCGAGGGCCCAGGCCGCTTCCCCGGGACTGCCGGCCACCTGGGGCGGGGTCCTGAGCTCGGACGGTGGCGTGGGGGCGAGGGTGGCGTGGCTGGGTCACAGGGGCCGTGCCAACTCAATGGTGGCTCCCAGTGGCTTCGGGCCAGCTTCTGTCAGGCAGGAGGGCCGGTCCGGTCTGCGTCTGAGCTGCGCCTAGCGCAGCGTGGGCGGGCAGGTGGGATGCCCAAGGGACCGCGGTCCCCGGGCCCGGAAGCCTCCTGGGCCACTTCCCCGTGAGCGGCCTGCGGGATCTGGGGCGGGGCGCCAAGCGCCGAAAAGTTTGCTGGCTCCCGCCCGCCCTGGGCTGGGTGGTCGCCAACAACTCCGCCACCCCCAGGTGCCCGAGACCTCCGTTCCCCGGCCTAGGCAGGCGGCGCGGCCCTGCCAGGACGGGCGGGCCGCTGGGCTGGCGGTAAGGCCCAAGCGCCCGCTAAGCTGCGCCTCAAGAGGCAGCCCGCGACCCCGCCGGCATCTACTGCCAAACCAGCCTACAAGGGCCCGATCTCGCCGCGATCGCGGAAGCTAAGCAGGGTCGGGCCTGGTTAGAACTTGGATGGGAGACCTCTAGGGAAGACCGGGTGCTCTAGGCTTTTAGCCTCCCGCTCCGCCGTCTCCTTTTGGCGCCCGCGGCGTTGGCGGCTATCTCCGCCCCCCGCCGGGTACAGCTGCAAGCCCCACCTCCTCAGGCCCCTCCCACCACAGCAAGCGTCTTATGAGGCGCTCCCCGCCTGCCTGACCGGCCAGGCGGCCAGAAGGCGTCCCTGGAAGGCAGAGGCACACCAGACGCTCCAGGGGTGGCCTGACGGAAACCAGACGTGGCCGCGGACCCGGGAGCCGTCCGTGAGGCCCGCGAGCCCCTCGACCTGCACCTGGCCGCCCCCACTGGAGCCCAGCCCCGGCGCCGCCACCTGTCTGCCGGGCTGGCTCTCCACAGCTCCATACGGAAAAAGCCGCCCCTCCGCCGTTTCGCCATGGCCGGGGGCGGGAGCGGGATCGAGGGCCCAGGCCGCTTCCCCGGGCCTGCCGGCCACCTGGGGCGGGGTCCTGAGCTCGGACGGTGGCGTGGGGGCAAGGGTGGCGTTGCTGGGTCTAAGGGGCTTTACCAACACAATGCTGGCTCCCACTGGCTTCGGGCCACCTGCTGTCGGGCAGGAGGGCCGGCCCGGTCTGCGGTTGGGCTTCGCCTAACGCAGCGTGGGCCGGCTACTACTATTGCTCTTGCTGATTCTTCTACTTCTATTTCTGGCCCTCTGCAGGTCAAATATGCTGCCACTATTACTGCTGCTGATGCCACTTCTACTGCTGTTTCTACCACTACTACTACTCCTACTAGGCCAGTGCATGGCAAATACTACTACTATTACCACCACTGCTGCCATTACTACTACTGCTGCTACTACTACTGCTGCTGCTACTTGTACAGGTGCTGCTGCTACTACTACTACTAATAGCCCAGTGCATGGCAAATATTAACACTACTACTACTGCTGCTGCTTCTACTATTGCTACTACTACTGCTACTACTAGTAGTCCAGTGCATGGCAAATTCTACTATTACTACAACAGCTACTGCTGCTAATAGTAATGTTACTACTACTGCTAATGCTAGTAATCTAGTATATGGCAAATACTACTACTATTACTACTAGTGCTGCTGCTGCTACTTCCGCTACTACAACTATCAATACTACTAGCCCAGTGCGTGGCAAATATACTACTATTATTGCTGTGCCTGCTACTTCTACTACTATTCCTGGCCCACTGCAAGTCAAATATGCTGCTCCAATTACTCCTGCTGCTGCCACTTCTACTGCTATTGCTACCACTATTACTACTACTACTAGCCCAGTGCATGGCAAATACTACTACTATTACTACTACTGCTGCTGCTTGTACAAATGCTACTACTACTGCTACTACTAGTAGTCCAGTGCATTGAAAATACTACTACTACTACTCCTGATGCTGCTACTACTTCTACTACTAGTATCAATACTACTAGCCCTGTGTATGGCAAATCTACTACTACTACTGCTATGGCTGCTACTTCTATTATCACTACTGGCCCACTGCAGGACAAATCTGCTGGTACTATTACTGCTGCTGATGCCACTTCTATTGCTGATGCTAACTCTACTACTACCGCTACTACTAGCAGTCCACTGCATGGCAAATCTACTACTACTACTTCAATTGCTGCTACTGCTACTACTACTACTGGCCCTCTGCAGGGAATATACGGTGCTACTACTCCTGCTGCTGCAGCCACTTCTCCTGCTGCTACTACCACTACTATTACTACTAGCCCAGTGCATGGCAAATACTACTTCTATTACCACTACTGCTGCTACTTCTACTGCTGCTGCTAGCTCCGTTCCCCGGCCTAGGCGGGCGGCGGGGCCCTGCCGGGACGGGCGGGCCGCTGGGCTGGCGGTAAGGCCCAAGCGCCCGCTAAGCTGCGCCTCAAGAGGCAGCCCGCGACCCCGCCGGCATCTACTGCCAAACCAGCCTACAAGGGCCCGATCTCGCCGCGATCGCGGAAGCTAAGCAGGGTCGGGCCTGGTTAGAACTTGGATGGGAGACCTCTAGGGAAGACCGGGTGCTCTAGGCTTTTTGCCTCCCGCTCCGCCGTCTCCTTTTGGCGCCCGCGGCGTTGGCGGCTATCTCCGCCCCCCGCCGGGTACAGCTGCAAGCCCCACCTCCTCAGGCCCCTCCCACCACAGCAAGCGTCTTATGAGGCGCTCCCCGCCTGCCTGACCGGCCAGGCGGCCAGAAGGCGTCCCTGGAAGGCAGAGGCACACCAGACGCTCCAGGGGTGGCCTGACGGAAACCAGACGTGGCCGCGGACCCGGGAGCCGTCCGTGAGGCCCGCGAGCCCCTCGACCTGCACCTGGCCGCCCCCACTGGAGCCCAGCCCCGGCGCCGCCACCTGTCTGCCGGGCTGGCTCTCCACAGCTCCATACGGAAAAAGCCGCCCCTCCGCCGTTTCGCCATGGCCGGGGGCGGGAGCGGGATCGAGGGCCCAGGCCGCTTCCCCGGGCCTGCCGGCCACCTGGGGCGGGGTCCTGAGCTCGGACGGTGGCGTGGGGGCAAGGGTGGCGTTGCTGGGTCTAAGGGGCTTTACCAACACAATGCTGGCTCCCACTGGCTTCGGGCCACCTGCTGTCGGGCAGGAGGGCCGGCCCGGTCTGCGGTTGGGCTTCGCCTAACGCAGCGTGGGCCGGCTACTACTATTGCTCTTGCTGATTCTTCTACTTCTATTTCTGGCCCTCTGCAGGTCAAATATGCTGCCACTATTACTGCTGCTGATGCCACTTCTACTGCTGTTTCTACCACTACTACTACTCCTACTAGGCCAGTGCATGGCAAATACTACTACTATTACCACCACTGCTGCCATTACTACTACTGCTGCTACTACTACTGCTGCTGCTACTTGTACAGGTGCTGCTGCTACTACTACTACTAATAGCCCAGTGCATGGCAAATATTAACACTACTACTACTGCTGCTGCTTCTACTATTGCTACTACTACTGCTACTACTAGTAGTCCAGTGCATGGCAAATTCTACTACTATTACTACAACAGCTACTGCTTCTAATAGTAATGTTACTACTACTGCTAATGCTAGTAATCTAGTATATGGCAAATACTACTACTATTACTACTAGTGCTGCTGCTGCTACTTCCGCTACTACAACTATCAATACTACTAGCCCAGTGCGTGGCAAATATACTACTATTATTGCTGTGCCTGCTACTTCTACTACTATTCCTGGCCCACTGCAAGTCAAATATGCTGCTCCAATTACTCCTGCTGCTGCCACTTCTACTGCTATTGCTACCACTATTACTACTACTACTAGCCCAGTGCATGGCAAATACTACTACTATTACTACTACTGCTGCTGCTTGTACAAATGCTACTACTACTGCTACTACTAGTAGTCCAGTGCATTGAAAATACTACTACTACTACTCCTGATGCTGCTACTACTTCTACTACTAGTATCAATACTACTAGCCCTGTGTATGGCAAATCTACTACTACTACTGCTATGGCTGCTACTTCTATTATCACTACTGGCCCACTGCAGGACAAATCTGCTGGTACTATTACTGCTGCTGATGCCACTTCTATTGCTGATGCTAACTCTACTACTACCGCTACTACTAGCAGTCCACTGCATGGCAAATCTACTACTACTACTTCAATTGCTGCTACTGCTACTACTACTACTGGCCCTCTGCAGGGAATATACGGTGCTACTACTCCTGCTGCTGCAGCCACTTCTCCTGCTGCTACTACCACTACTATTACTACTAGCCCAGTGCATGGCAAATACTACTTCTATTACCACTACTGCTGCTACTTCTACTGCTGCTGCTAGCTCCGTTCCCCGGCCTAGGCGGGCGGCGGGGCCCTGCCGGGACGGGCGGGCCGCTGGGCTGGCGGTAAGGCCCAAGCGCCCGCTAAGCTGCGCCTCAAGAGGCAGCCCGCGACCCCGCCGGCATCTACTGCCAAACCAGCCTACAAGGGCCCGATCTCGCCGCGATCGCGGAAGCTAAGCAGGGTCGGGCCTGGTTAGAACTTGGATGGGAGACCTCTAGGGAAGACCGGGTGCTCTAGGCTTTTTGCCTCCCGCTCCGCCGTCTCCTTTTGGCGCCCACGGCGTTGGCGGCTATCTCCGCCCCCCGCCGGGTACAGCTGCAAGCCCCACCTCCTCAGGCCCCTCCCACCACAGCAAGCGTCTTATGAGGCGCTCCCCGCCTGCCTGACCGGCCAGGCGGCCAGAAGGCGTCCCTGGAAGGCAGAGGCACACCAGACGCTCCAGGGGTGGCCTGACGGAAACCAGACGTGGCCGCGGACCCGGGAGCCGTCCGTGAGGCCCGCGAGCCCCTCGACCTGCACCTGGCCGCCCCCACTGGAGCCCAGCCCCGGCGCCGCCACCTGTCTGCCGGGCTGGCTCTCCACAGCTCCATACGGAAAATGCCGCCCCTCCGCCGTTTCGCCATGGCCGGGGGCGGGAGCGGGATCGAGGGCCCAGGCCGCTTCCCCGGGCCTGCCGGCCACCTGGGGCGGGGTCCTGAGCTCGGACGGTGGCGTGGGGGCAAGGGTGGCGTTGCTGGGTCTAAGGGGCTTTACCAACACAATGCTGGCTCCCACTGGCTTCGGGCCACCTGCTGTCGGGCAGGAGGGCCGGCCCGGTCTGCGGTTGGGCTTCGCCTAACGCAGCGTGGGCCGGCTACTACTATTGCTCTTGCTGATTCTTCTACTTCTATTTCTGGCCCTCTGCAGGTCAAATATGCTGCCACTATTACTGCTGCTGATGCCACTTCTACTGCTGTTTCTACCACTACTACTACTACTACTAGGCCAGTGCATGGCAAATACTACTACTATTACCACCACTGCTGCCATTACTACTACTGCTGCTACTACTACTGCTGCTGCTACTTGTACAGGTGCTGCTGCTACTACTACTACTAATAGCCCAGTGCATGGCAAATATTAACACTACTACTACTGCTGCTGCTTCTACTATTGCTACTACTACTGCTACTACTAGTAGTCCAGTGCATGGCAAATTCTACTACTATTACTACAACAGCTACTGCTGCTAATAGTAATGTTACTACTACTGCTAATGCTAGTAATCTAGTATATGGCAAATACTACTACTATTACTACTACTGCTGCTGCTTGTACAAATGCTACTACTACTGCTACTACTAGTAGTCCAGTGCATTGAAAATACTACTACTACTCCTCCTGATGCTGCTACTACTTCTACTACTAGTATCAATACTACTAGCCCTGTGTATGGCAAATCTACTACTACTACTGCTATGGCTGCTACTTCTATTATCACTACTGGCCCACTGCAGGACAAATCTGCTGGTACTATTACTGCTGCTGATGCCACTTCTATTGCTGATGCTAACTCTACTACTACTGCTACTACTAGCAGTCCACTGCATGGCAAATCTACTACTACTACTTCAATTGCTGCTACTGCTACTACTACTACTGGCCCTCTGCAGGGAATATACGGTGCTACTACTCCTGCTGCTGCAGCCACTTCTCCTGCTGCTACTACCACTACTATTACTACTAGCCCAGTGCATGGCAAATACTACTTCTATTACCACTACTGCTGCTACTTCTACTGCTGCTGCTAGCTCCGTTCCCCGGCCTAGGCGGGCGGCGGGGCCCTGCCGGGACGGGCGGGCCGCTGGGCTGGCGGTAAGGCCCAAGCGCCCGCTAAGCTGTGCCTCAAGAGGCAGCCCGCGACCCCGCCGGCATCTACTGCCAAACCAGCCTACAAGGGCCCGATCTCGCCGCGATCGCGGAAGCTAAGCAGGGTCGGGCCTGGTTAGAACTTGGATGGGAGACCTCTAGGGAAGACCGGGTGCTCTAGGCTTTTTGCCTCCCGCTCCGCCGTCTCCTTTTGGCGCCCGCGGCGTTGGCGGCTATCTCCGCCCCCCGCCGGGTACAGCTGCAAGCCCCACCTCCTCAGGCCCCTCCCACCACAGCAAGCGTCTTATGAGGCGCTCCCCGCCTGCCTGACCGGCCAGGCGGCCAGAAGGCGTCCCTGGAAGGCAGAGGCACACCAGACGCTCCAGGGGTGGCCTGACGGAAACCAGACGTGGCCGCGGACCCGGGAGCCGTCCGTGAGGCCCGCGAGCCCCTCGACCTGCACCTGGCCGCCCCCACTGGAGCCCAGCCCCGGCGCCGCCACCTGTCTGCCGGGCTGGCTCTCCACAGCTCCATACGGAAAAAGCCGCCCCTCCGCCGTTTCGCCATGGCCGGGGGCGGGAGCGGGATCGAGGGCCCAGGCCGCTTCCCCGGGCCTGCCGGCCACCTGGGGCGGGGTCCTGAGCTCGGACGGTGGCGTGGGGGCAAGGGTGGCGTTGCTGGGTCTAAGGGGCTTTACCAACACAATGCTGGCTCCCACTGGCTTCGGGCCACCTGCTGTCGGGCAGGAGGGCCGGCCCGGTCTGCGGTTGGGCTTCGCCTAACGCAGCGTGGGCCGGCTACTACTATTGCTCTTGCTGATTCTTCTACTTCTATTTCTGGCCCTCTGCAGGTCAAATATGCTGCCACTATTACTGCTGCTGATGCCACTTCTACTGCTGTTTCTACCACTACTACTACTACTACTAGGCCAGTGCATGGCAAATACTACTACTATTACCACCACTGCTGCCATTACTACTACTGCTGCTACTACTACTGCTGCTGCTACTTGTACAGGTGCTGCTGCTACTACTACTACTAATAGCCCAGTGCATGGCAAATATTAACACTACTACTACTGCTGCTGCTTCTACTATTGCTACTACTACTGCTACTACTAGTAGTCCAGTGCATGGCAAATTCTACTACTATTACTACAACAGCTACTGCTGCTAATAGTAATGTTACTACTACTGCTAATGCTAGTAATCTAGTATATGGCAAATACTACTACTATTACTACTAGTGCTGCTGCTGCTACTTCCGCTACTACAACTATCAATACTACTAGCCCAGTGCGTGGCAAATATACTACTATTATTGCTGTGCCTGCTACTTCTACTACTATTCCTGGCCCACTGCAAGTCAAATATGCTGCTCCAATTACTCCTGCTGCTGCCACTTCTACTGCTATTGCTACCACTATTACTACTACTACTAGCCCAGTGCATGGCAAATACTACTACTATTACTACTACTGCTGCTGCTTGTACAAATGCTACTACTACTGCTACTACTAGTAGTCCAGTGCATTGAAAATACTACTACTACTCCTCCTGATGCTGCTACTACTTCTACTACTAGTATCAATACTACTAGCCCTGTGTATGGCAAATCTACTACTACTACTGCTATGGCTGCTACTTCTATTATCACTACTGGCCCACTGCAGGACAAATCTGCTGGTACTATTACTGCTGCTGATGCCACTTCTATTGCTGATGCTAACTCTACTACTACCGCTACTACTAGCAGTCCACTGCATGGCAAATCTACTACTACTACTTCAATTGCTGCTACTGCTACTACTACTACTGGCCCTCTGCAGGGAATATACGGTGCTACTACTCCTGCTGCTGCAGCCACTTCTCCTGCTGCTACTACCACTACTATTACTACTAGCCCAGTGCATGGCAAATACTACTTCTATTACCACTACTGCTGCTACTTCTACTGCTGCTGCTAGCTCCGTTCCCCGGCCTAGGCGGGCGGCGGGGCCCTGCCGGGACGGGCGGGCCGCTGGGCTGGCGGTAAGGCCCAAGCGCCCGCTAAGCTGCGCCTCAAGAGGCAGCCCGCGACCCCGCCGGCATCTACTGCCAAACCAGCCTACAAGGGCCTGATCTCGCCGCGATCGCGGAAGCTAAGCAGGGTCGGGCCTGGTTAGAACTTGGATGGGAGACCTCTAGGGAAGACCGGGTGCTCTAGGCTTTTTGCCTCCCGCTCCGCCGTCTCCTATTGGCGCCCACGGCGTTGGCGGCTATCTCCGCCCCCCGCCGGGTACAGCTGCAAGCCCCACCTCCTCAGGCCCCTCCCACCACAGCAAGCGTCTTATGAGGCGCTCCCCGCCTGCCTGACCGGCCAGGCGGCCAGAAGGCGTCCCTGGAAGGCAGAGGCACACCAGACGCTCCAGGGGTGGCCTGACGGAAACCAGACGTGGCCGCGGACCCGGGAGCCGTCCGTGAGGCCCGCGAGCCCCTCGACCTGCACCTGGCCGCCCCCACTGGAGCCCAGCCCCGGCGCCGCCACCTGTCTGCCGGGCTGGCTCTCCACAGCTCCATACGGAAAATGCCGCCCCTCCGCCGTTTCGCCATGGCCGGGGGCGGGAGCGGGATCGAGGGCCCAGGCCGCTTCCCCGGGCCTGCCGGCCACCTGGGGCGGGGTCCTGAGCTCGGACGGTGGCGTGGGGGCAAGGGTGGCGTTGCTGGGTCTAAGGGGCTTTACCAACACAATGCTGGCTCCCACTGGCTTCGGGCCACCTGCTGTCGGGCAGGAGGGCCGGCCCGGTCTGCGGTTGGGCTTCGCCTAACGCAGCGTGGGCCGGCTACTACTATTGCTCTTGCTGATTCTTCTACTTCTATTTCTGGCCCTCTGCAGGTCAAATATGCTGCCACTATTACTGCTGCTGATGCCACTTCTACTGCTGTTTCTACCACTACTACTACTACTACTAGGCCAGTGCATGGCAAATACTACTACTATTACCACCACTGCTGCCATTACTACTACTGCTGCTACTACTACTGCTGCTGCTACTTGTACAGGTGCTGCTGCTACTACTACTACTAATAGCCCAGTGCATGGCAAATATTAACACTACTACTACTGCTGCTGCTTCTACTATTGCTACTACTACTGCTACTACTAGTAGTCCAGTGCATGGCAAATTCTACTACTATTACTACAACAGCTACTGCTGCTAATAGTAATGTTACTACTACTGCTAATGCTAGTAATCTAGTATATGGCAAATACTACTACTATTACTACTACTGCTGCTGCTTGTACAAATGCTACTACTACTGCTACTACTAGTAGTCCAGTGCATTGAAAATACTACTACTACTCCTCCTGATGCTGCTACTACTTCTACTACTAGTATCAATACTACTAGCCCTGTGTATGGCAAATCTACTACTACTACTGCTATGGCTGCTACTTCTATTATCACTACTGGCCCACTGCAGGACAAATCTGCTGGTACTATTACTGCTGCTGATGCCACTTCTATTGCTGATGCTAACTCTACTACTACTGCTACTACTAGCAGTCCACTGCATGGCAAATCTACTACTACTACTTCAATTGCTGCTACTGCTACTACTACTACTGGCCCTCTGCAGGGAATATACGGTGCTACTACTCCTGCTGCTGCAGCCACTTCTCCTGCTGCTACTACCACTACTATTACTACTAGCCCAGTGCATGGCAAATACTACTTCTATTACCACTACTGCTGCTACTTCTACTGCTGCTGCTAGCTCCGTTCCCCGGCCTAGGCGGGCGGCGGGGCCCTGCCGGGACGGGCGGGCCGCTGGGCTGGCGGTAAGGCCCAAGCGCCCGCTAAGCTGTGCCTCAAGAGGCAGCCCGCGACCCCGCCGGCATCTACTGCCAAACCAGCCTACAAGGGCCCGATGTCGCCGCGATCGCGGAAGCTAAGCAGGGTCGGGCCTGGTTAGAACTTGGATGGGAGACCTCTAGGGAAGACCGGGTGCTCTAGGCTTTTTGCCTCCCGCTCCGCCGTCTCCTTTTGGCGCCCGCGGCGTTGGCGGCTATCTCCGCCCCCCGCCGGGTACAGCTGCAAGCCCCACCTCCTCAGGCCCCTCCCACCACAGCAAGCGTCTTATGAGGCGCTCCCCGCCTGCCTGACCGGCCAGGCGGCCAGAAGGCGTCCCTGGAAGGCAGAGGCACACCAGACGCTCCAGGGGTGGCCTGACGGAAACCAGACGTGGCCGCGGACCCGGGAGCCGTCCGTGAGGCCCGCGAGCCCCTCGACCTGCACCTGGCCGCCCCCACTGGAGCCCAGCCCCGGCGCCGCCACCTGTCTGCCGGGCTGGCTCTCCACAGCTCCATACGGAAAAAGCCGCCCCTCCGCCGTTTCGCCATGGCCGGGGGCGGGAGCGGGATCGAGGGCCCAGGCCGCTTCCCCGGGCCTGCCGGCCACCTGGGGCGGGGTCCTGAGCTCGGACGGTGGCGTGGGGGCAAGGGTGGCGTTGCTGGGTCTAAGGGGCTTTACCAACACAATGCTGGCTCCCACTGGCTTCGGGCCACCTGCTGTCGGGCAGGAGGGCCGGCCCGGTCTGCGGTTGGGCTTCGCCTAACGCAGCGTGGGCCGGCTACTACTATTGCTCTTGCTGATTCTTCTACTTCTATTTCTGGCCCTCTGCAGGTCAAATATGCTGCCACTATTACTGCTGCTGATGCCACTTCTACTGCTGTTTCTACCACTACTACTACTACTACTAGGCCAGTGCATGGCAAATACTACTACTATTACCACCACTGCTGCCATTACTACTACTGCTGCTACTACTACTGCTGCTGCTACTTGTACAGGTGCTGCTGCTACTACTACTACTAATAGCCCAGTGCATGGCAAATATTAACACTACTACTACTGCTGCTGCTTCTACTATTGCTACTACTACTGCTACTACTAGTAGTCCAGTGCATGGCAAATTCTACTACTATTACTACAACAGCTACTGCTGCTAATAGTAATGTTACTACTACTGCTAATGCTAGTAATCTAGTATATGGCAAATACTACTACTATTACTACTAGTGCTGCTGCTGCTACTTCCGCTACTACAACTATCAATACTACTAGCCCAGTGCGTGGCAAATATACTACTATTATTGCTGTGCCTGCTACTTCTACTACTATTCCTGGCCCACTGCAAGTCAAATATGCTGCTCCAATTACTCCTGCTGCTGCCACTTCTACTGCTATTGCTACCACTATTACTACTACTACTAGCCCAGTGCATGGCAAATACTACTACTATTACTACTACTGCTGCTGCTTGTACAAATTCTACTACTACTGCTACTACTAGTAGTCCAGTGCATTGAAAATACTACTACTACTCCTCCTGATGCTGCTACTACTTCTACTACTAGTATCATTACTACTAGCCCTGTGTATGGCAAATCTACTACTACTACTGCTATGGCTGCTACTTCTATTATCACTACTGGCCCACTGCAGGACAAATCTGCTGGTACTATTACTGCTGCTGATGCCACTTCTATTGCTGATGCTAACTCTACTACTACTGCTACTACTAGCAGTCCACTGCATGGCAAATCTACTACTACTACTTCAATTGCTGCTACTGCTACTACTACTACTGGCCCTCTGCAGGGAATATACGGTGCTACTACTCCTGCTGCTGCAGCCACTTCTCCTGCTGCTACTACCACTACTATTACTACTAGCCCAGTGCATGGCAAATACTACTTCTATTACCACTACTGCTGCTACTTCTACTGCTGCTGCTAGCTCCGTTCCCCGGGCTAGGCGGGCGGCAGGGCCCTGCCGGGACGGGCGGGCCGCTGGGCTGGCGGTAAGGCCCAAGCGCCCGCTAAGCTGCGCCTCAAGAGGCAGCCCGCGACCCCGCCGGCATCTACTGCCAAACCAGCCTACAAGGGCCAGATCTCGCCGCGATCGCGGAAGCTAAGCAGGGTCGGGCCTGGTTAGAACTTGGATGGGAGACCTCTAGGGAAGACCGGGTGCTCTAGGCTTTTTGCCTCCCGCTCCGCCTTCTCCTTTTGGCGCCCGCGGCGTTGGCGGCTATCTCCGCCCCCCGCCGGGTACAGCTGCAAGCCCCACCTCCTCAGGCCCCTCCCACCACAGCAAGCGTCTTATGAGGCGCTCCCCGCCTGCCTGACCGGCCAGGCGGCCAGAAGGCGTCCCTGGAAGGCAGAGGCACACCAGACGCTCCAGGGGTGGCCTGACGGAAACCAGACGTGGCCGCGGACCCGGGAGCCGTCCGTGAGGCCCGCGAGCCCCTCGACCTGCACCTGGCCGCCCCCACTGGAGCCCAGCCCCGGCGCCGCCACCTGTCTGCCGGGCTGGCTCTCCACAGCTCCATACGGAAAATGCCGCCCCTCCGCCGTTTCGCCATGGCCGGGGGCGGGAGCGGGATCGAGGGCCCAGGCCGCTTCCCCGGGCCTGCCGGCCACCTGGGGCGGGGTCCTGAGCTCGGACGGTGGCGTGGGGGCAAGGGTGGCGTTGCTGGGTCTAAGGGGCTTTACCAACACAATGCTGGCTCCCACTGGCTTCGGGCCACCTGCTGTCGGGCAGGAGGGCCGGCCCGGTCTGCGGTTGGGCTTCGCCTAACGCAGCGTGGGCCGGCTACTACTATTGCTCTTGCTGATTCTTCTACTTCTATTTCTGGCCCTCTGCAGGTCAAATATGCTGCCACTATTACTGCTGCTGATGCCACTTCTACTGCTGTTTCTACCACTACTACTACTACTACTAGGCCAGTGCATGGCAAATACTACTACTATTACCACCACTGCTGCCATTACTACTACTGCTGCTACTACTACTGCTGCTGCTACTTGTACAGGTGCTGCTGCTACTACTACTACTAATAGCCCAGTGCATGGCAAATATTAACACTACTACTACTGCTGCTGCTTCTACTATTGCTACTACTACTGCTACTACTAGTAGTCCAGTGCATGGCAAATTCTACTACTATTACTACAACAGCTACTGCTGCTAATAGTAATGTTACTACTACTGCTAATGCTAGTAATCTAGTATATGGCAAATACTACTACTATTACTACTAGTGCTGCTGCTGCTACTTCCGCTACTACAACTATCAATACTACTAGCCCAGTGCGTGGCAAATATACTACTATTATTGCTGTGCCTGCTACTTCTACTACTATTCCTGGCCCACTGCAAGTCAAATATGCTGCTCCAATTACTCCTGCTGCTGCCACTTCTACTGCTATTGCTACCACTATTACTACTACTACTAGCCCAGTGCATGGCAAATACTACTACTATTACTACTACTGCTGCTGCTTGTACAAATGCTACTACTACTGCTACTACTAGTAGTCCAGTGCATTGAAAATACTACTACTACTCCTCCTGATGCTGCTACTACTTCTACTACTAGTATCAATACTACTAGCCCTGTGTATGGCAAATCTACTACTACTACTGCTATGGCTGCTACTTCTATTATCACTACTGGCCCACTGCAGGACAAATCTGCTGGTACTATTACTGCTGCTGATGCCACTTCTATTGCTGATGCTAACTCTACTACTACCGCTACTACTAGCAGTCCACTGCATGGCAAATCTACTACTACTACTTCAATTGCTGCTACTGCTACTACTACTACTGGCCCTCTGCAGGGAATATACGGTGCTACTACTCCTGCTGCTGCAGCCACTTCTCCTGCTGCTACTACCACTACTATTACTACTAGCCCAGTGCATGGCAAATACTACTTCTATTACCACTACTGCTGCTACTTCTACTGCTGCTGCTAGCTCCGTTCCCCGGCCTAGGCGGGCGGCGGGGCCCTGCCGGGACGGGCGGGCCGCTGGGCTGGCGGTAAGGCCCAAGCGCCCGCTAAGCTGCGCCTCAAGAGGCAGCCCGCGACCCCGCCGGCATCTACTGCCAAACCAGCCTACAAGGGCCTGATCTCGCCGCGATCGCGGAAGCTAAGCAGGGTCGGGCCTGGTTAGAACTTGGATGGGAGACCTCTAGGGAAGACCGGGTGCTCTAGGCTTTTTGCCTCCCGCTCCGCCGTCTCCTATTGGCGCCCACGGCGTTGGCGGCTATCTCCGCCCCCCGCCGGGTACAGCTGCAAGCCCCACCTCCTCAGGCCCCTCCCACCACAGCAAGCGTCTTATGAGGCGCTCCCCGCCTGCCTGACCGGCCAGGCGGCCAGAAGGCGTCCCTGGAAGGCAGAGGCACACCAGACGCTCCAGGGGTGGCCTGACGGAAACCAGACGTGGCCGCGGACCCGGGAGCCGTCCGTGAGGCCCGCGAGCCCCTCGACCTGCACCTGGCCGCCCCCACTGGAGCCCAGCCCCGGCGCCGCCACCTGTCTGCCGGGCTGGCTCTCCACAGCTCCATACGGAAAAAGCCGCCCCTCCGCCGTTTCGCCATGGCCGGGGGCGGGAGCGGGATCGAGGGCCCAGGCCGCTTCCCCGGGCCTGCCGGCCACCTGGGGCGGGGTCCTGAGCTCGGACGGTGGCGTGGGGGCAAGGGTGGCGTTGCTGGGTCTAAGGGGCTTTACCAACACAATGCTGGCTCCCACTGGCTTCGGGCCACCTGCTGTCGGGCAGGAGGGCCGGCCCGGTCTGCGGTTGGGCTTCGCCTAACGCAGCGTGGGCCGGCTACTACTATTGCTCTTGCTGATTCTTCTACTTCTATTTCTGGCCCTCTGCAGGTCAAATATGCTGCCACTATTACTGCTGCTGATGCCACTTCTACTGCTGTTTCTACCACTACTACTACTACTACTAGGCCAGTGCATGGCAAATACTACTACTATTACCACCACTGCTGCCATTACTACTACTGCTGCTACTACTACTGCTGCTGCTACTTGTACAGGTGCTGCTGCTACTACTACTACTAATAGCCCAGTGCATGGCAAATATTAACACTACTACTACTGCTGCTGCTTCTACTATTGCTACTACTACTGCTACTACTAGTAGTCCAGTGCATGGCAAATTCTACTACTATTACTACAACAGCTACTGCTGCTAATAGTAATGTTACTACTACTGCTAATGCTAGTAATCTAGTATATGGCAAATACTACTACTATTACTACTAGTGCTGCTGCTGCTACTTCCGCTACTACAACTATCAATACTACTAGCCCAGTGCGTGGCAAATATACTACTATTATTGCTGTGCCTGCTACTTCTACTACTATTCCTGGCCCACTGCAAGTCAAATATGCTGCTCCAATTACTCCTGCTGCTGCCACTTCTACTGCTATTGCTACCACTATTACTACTACTACTAGCCCAGTGCATGGCAAATACTACTACTATTACTACTACTGCTGCTGCTTGTACAAATGCTACTACTACTGCTACTACTAGTAGTCCAGTGCATTGAAAATACTACTACTACTCCTCCTGATGCTGCTACTACTTCTACTACTAGTATCAATACTACTAGCCCTGTGTATGGCAAATCTACTACTACTACTGCTATGGCTGCTACTTCTATTATCACTACTGGCCCACTGCAGGACAAATCTGCTGGTACTATTACTGCTGCTGATGCCACTTCTATTGCTGATGCTAACTCTACTACTACCGCTACTACTAGCAGTCCACTGCATGGCAAATCTACTACTACTACTTCAATTGCTGCTACTGCTACTACTACTACTGGCCCTCTGCAGGGAATATACGGTGCTACTACTCCTGCTGCTGCAGCCACTTCTCCTGCTGCTACTACCACTACTATTACTACTAGCCCAGTGCATGGCAAATACTACTTCTATTACCACTACTGCTGCTACTTCTACTGCTGCTGCTAGCTCCGTTCCCCGGCCTAGGCGGGCGGCGGGGCCCTGCCGGGACGGGCGGGCCGCTGGGCTGGCGGTAAGGCCCAAGCGCCCGCTAAGCTGCGCCTCAAGAGGCAGCCCGCGACCCCGCCGGCATCTACTGCCAAACCAGCCTACAAGGGCCTGATCTCGCCGCGATCGCGGAAGCTAAGCAGGGTCGGGCCTGGTTAGAACTTGGATGGGAGACCTCTAGGGAAGACCGGGTGCTCTAGGCTTTTTGCCTCCCGCTCCGCCGTCTCCTATTGGCGCCCACGGCGTTGGCGGCTATCTCCGCCCCCCGCCGGGTACAGCTGCAAGCCCCACCTCCTCAGGCCCCTCCCACCACAGCAAGCGTCTTATGAGGCGCTCCCCGCCTGCCTGACCGGCCAGGCGGCCAGAAGGCGTCCCTGGAAGGCAGAGGCACACCAGACGCTCCAGGGGTGGCCTGACGGAAACCAGACGTGGCCGCGGACCCGGGAGCCGTCCGTGAGGCCCGCGAGCCCCTCGACCTGCACCTGGCCGCCCCCACTGGAGCCCAGCCCCGGCGCCGCCACCTGTCTGCCGGGCTGGCTCTCCACAGCTCCATACGGAAAATGCCGCCCCTCCGCCGTTTCGCCATGGCCGGGGGCGGGAGCGGGATCGAGGGCCCAGGCCGCTTCCCCGGGCCTGCCGGCCACCTGGGGCGGGGTCCTGAGCTCGGACGGTGGCGTGGGGGCAAGGGTGGCGTTGCTGGGTCTAAGGGGCTTTACCAACACAATGCTGGCTCCCACTGGCTTCGGGCCACCTGCTGTCGGGCAGGAGGGCCGGCCCGGTCTGCGGTTGGGCTTCGCCTAACGCAGCGTGGGCCGGCTACTACTATTGCTCTTGCTGATTCTTCTACTTCTATTTCTGGCCCTCTGCAGGTCAAATATGCTGCCACTATTACTGCTGCTGATGCCACTTCTACTGCTGTTTCTACCACTACTACTACTACTACTAGGCCAGTGCATGGCAAATACTACTACTATTACCACCACTGCTGCCATTACTACTACTGCTGCTACTACTACTGCTGCTGCTACTTGTACAGGTGCTGCTGCTACTACTACTACTAATAGCCCAGTGCATGGCAAATATTAACACTACTACTACTGCTGCTGCTTCTACTATTGCTACTACTACTGCTACTACTAGTAGTCCAGTGCATGGCAAATTCTACTACTATTACTACAACAGCTACTGCTGCTAATAGTAATGTTACTACTACTGCTAATGCTAGTAATCTAGTATATGGCAAATACTACTACTATTACTACTACTGCTGCTGCTTGTACAAATGCTACTACTACTGCTACTACTAGTAGTCCAGTGCATTGAAAATACTACTACTACTCCTCCTGATGCTGCTACTACTTCTACTACTAGTATCAATACTACTAGCCCTGTGTATGGCAAATCTACTACTACTACTGCTATGGCTGCTACTTCTATTATCACTACTGGCCCACTGCAGGACAAATCTGCTGGTACTATTACTGCTGCTGATGCCACTTCTATTGCTGATGCTAACTCTACTACTACTGCTACTACTAGCAGTCCACTGCATGGCAAATCTACTACTACTACTTCAATTGCTGCTACTGCTACTACTACTACTGGCCCTCTGCAGGGAATATACGGTGCTACTACTCCTGCTGCTGCAGCCACTTCTCCTGCTGCTACTACCACTACTATTACTACTAGCCCAGTGCATGGCAAATACTACTTCTATTACCACTACTGCTGCTACTTCTACTGCTGCTGCTAGCTCCGTTCCCCGGCCTAGGCGGGCGGCGGGGCCCTGCCGGGACGGGCGGGCCGCTGGGCTGGCGGTAAGGCCCAAGCGCCCGCTAAGCTGTGCCTCAAGAGGCAGCCCGCGACCCCGCCGGCATCTACTGCCAAACCAGCCTACAAGGGCCCGATGTCGCCGCGATCGCGGAAGCTAAGCAGGGTCGGGCCTGGTTAGAACTTGGATGGGAGACCTCTAGGGAAGACCGGGTGCTCTAGGCTTTTTGCCTCCCGCTCCGCCGTCTCCTTTTGGCGCCCGCGGCGTTGGCGGCTATCTCCGCCCCCCGCCGGGTACAGCTGCAAGCCCCACCTCCTCAGGCCCCTCCCACCACAGCAAGCGTCTTATGAGGCGCTCCCCGCCTGCCTGACCGGCCAGGCGGCCAGAAGGCGTCCCTGGAAGGCAGAGGCACACCAGACGCTCCAGGGGTGGCCTGACGGAAACCAGACGTGGCCGCGGACCCGGGAGCCGTCCGTGAGGCCCGCGAGCCCCTCGACCTGCACCTGGCCGCCCCCACTGGAGCCCAGCCCCGGCGCCGCCACCTGTCTGCCGGGCTGGCTCTCCACAGCTCCATACGGAAAAAGCCGCCCCTCCGCCGTTTCGCCATGGCCGGGGGCGGGAGCGGGATCGAGGGCCCAGGCCGCTTCCCCGGGCCTGCCGGCCACCTGGGGCGGGGTCCTGAGCTCGGACGGTGGCGTGGGGGCAAGGGTGGCGTTGCTGGGTCTAAGGGGCTTTACCAACACAATGCTGGCTCCCACTGGCTTCGGGCCACCTGCTGTCGGGCAGGAGGGCCGGCCCGGTCTGCGGTTGGGCTTCGCCTAACGCAGCGTGGGCCGGCTACTACTATTGCTCTTGCTGATTCTTCTACTTCTATTTCTGGCCCTCTGCAGGTCAAATATGCTGCCACTATTACTGCTGCTGATGCCACTTCTACTGCTGTTTCTACCACTACTACTACTACTACTAGGCCAGTGCATGGCAAATACTACTACTATTACCACCACTGCTGCCATTACTACTACTGCTGCTACTACTACTGCTGCTGCTACTTGTACAGGTGCTGCTGCTACTACTACTACTAATAGCCCAGTGCATGGCAAATATTAACACTACTACTACTGCTGCTGCTTCTACTATTGCTACTACTACTGCTACTACTAGTAGTCCAGTGCATGGCAAATTCTACTACTATTACTACAACAGCTACTGCTGCTAATAGTAATGTTACTACTACTGCTAATGCTAGTAATCTAGTATATGGCAAATACTACTACTATTACTACTAGTGCTGCTGCTGCTACTTCCGCTACTACAACTATCAATACTACTAGCCCAGTGCGTGGCAAATATACTACTATTATTGCTGTGCCTGCTACTTCTACTACTATTCCTGGCCCACTGCAAGTCAAATATGCTGCTCCAATTACTCCTGCTGCTGCCACTTCTACTGCTATTGCTACCACTATTACTACTACTACTAGCCCAGTGCATGGCAAATACTACTACTATTACTACTACTGCTGCTGCTTGTACAAATTCTACTACTACTGCTACTACTAGTAGTCCAGTGCATTGAAAATACTACTACTACTCCTCCTGATGCTGCTACTACTTCTACTACTAGTATCATTACTACTAGCCCTGTGTATGGCAAATCTACTACTACTACTGCTATGGCTGCTACTTCTATTATCACTACTGGCCCACTGCAGGACAAATCTGCTGGTACTATTACTGCTGCTGATGCCACTTCTATTGCTGATGCTAACTCTACTACTACTGCTACTACTAGCAGTCCACTGCATGGCAAATCTACTACTACTACTTCAATTGCTGCTACTGCTACTACTACTACTGGCCCTCTGCAGGGAATATACGGTGCTACTACTCCTGCTGCTGCAGCCACTTCTCCTGCTGCTACTACCACTACTATTACTACTAGCCCAGTGCATGGCAAATACTACTTCTATTACCACTACTGCTGCTACTTCTACTGCTGCTGCTAGCTCCGTTCCCCGGGCTAGGCGGGCGGCAGGGCCCTGCCGGGACGGGCGGGCCGCTGGGCTGGCGGTAAGGCCCAAGCGCCCGCTAAGCTGCGCCTCAAGAGGCAGCCCGCGACCCCGCCGGCATCTACTGCCAAACCAGCCTACAAGGGCCAGATCTCGCCGCGATCGCGGAAGCTAAGCAGGGTCGGGCCTGGTTAGAACTTGGATGGGAGACCTCTAGGGAAGACCGGGTGCTCTAGGCTTTTTGCCTCCCGCTCCGCCGTCTCCTTTTGGCGCCCGCGGCGTTGGCGGCTATCTCCGCCCCCCGCCGGGTACAGCTGCAAGCCCCACCTCCTCAGGCCCCTCCCACCACAGCAAGCGTCTTATGAGGCGCTCCCCGCCTGCCTGACCGGCCAGGCGGCCAGAAGGCGTCCCTGGAAGGCAGAGGCACACCAGACGCTCCAGGGGTGGCCTGACGGAAACCAGACGTGGCCGCGGACCCGGGAGCCGTCCGTGAGGCCCGCGAGCCCCTCGACCTGCACCTGGCCGCCCCCACTGGAGCCCAGCCCCGGCGCCGCCACCTGTCTGCCGGGCTGGCTCTCCACAGCTCCATACGGAAAATGCCGCCCCTCCGCCGTTTCGCCATGGCCGGGGGCGGGAGCGGGATCGAGGGCCCAGGCCGCTTCCCCGGGCCTGCCGGCCACCTGGGGCGGGGTCCTGAGCTCGGACGGTGGCGTGGGGGCAAGGGTGGCGTTGCTGGGTCTAAGGGGCTTTACCAACACAATGCTGGCTCCCACTGGCTTCGGGCCACCTGCTGTCGGGCAGGAGGGCCGGCCCGGTCTGCGGTTGGGCTTCGCCTAACGCAGCGTGGGCCGGCTACTACTATTGCTCTTGCTGATTCTTCTACTTCTATTTCTGGCCCTCTGCAGGTCAAATATGCTGCCACTATTACTGCTGCTGATGCCACTTCTACTGCTGTTTCTACCACTACTACTACTACTACTAGGCCAGTGCATGGCAAATACTACTACTATTACCACCACTGCTGCCATTACTACTACTGCTGCTACTACTACTGCTGCTGCTACTTGTACAGGTGCTGCTGCTACTACTACTACTAATAGCCCAGTGCATGGCAAATATTAACACTACTACTACTGCTGATGCTTCTACTATTGCTACTACTACTGCTACTACTAGTAGTCCAGTGCATGGCAAATTCTACTACTATTACTACAACAGCTACTGCTGCTAATAGTAATGTTACTACTACTGCTAATGCAAGTAATCTAGTATATGGCAAATACTACTACTATTACTACTACTGCTGCTGCTTGTACAAATGCTACTACTACTGCTACTACTAGTAGTCCAGTGCATTGAAAATACTACTACTCCTCCTCCTGATGCTGCTACTACTTCTACTACTAGTATCAATACTACTAGCCCTGTGTATGGCAAATCTACTACTACTACTGCTATGGCTGCTACTTCTATTATCACTACTGGCCCACTGCAGGACAAATCTGCTGGTACTATTACTGCTGCTGATGCCACTTCTATTGCTGATGCTAACTCTACTACTACTGCTACTACTAGCAGTCCACTGCATGGCAAATCTACTACTACTACTTCAATTGCTGCTACTGCTACTACTACTACTGGCCCTCTGCAGGGAATATATGGTGCTACTACTCCTGCTGCTGCAGCCACTTCTCCTGCTGCTACTACCACTGCTATTACTACTAGCCCAGTGCATGGCAAATACTACTTCTATTACCACTACTGCTGCTACTTCTACTGCTGCTGCTAGCTCCGTTCCCCAGCCTAGGCGGGCGGCGGGGCCCTGCCGGGACGGGCGGGCCGCTGGGCTGGCGGTAAGGCCCAAGCGCCCGCTAAGCTGCGCCTCAAGAGGCAGCCCGCGACCCCGCCGGCATCTACTGCCAAACCAGCCTACAAGGGCCCGATCTCGCCGCGATCGCGGAAGCTAAGCAGGGTCGGGCCTGGTTAGAACTTGGATGGGAGACCTCTAGGGAAGACCGGGTGCTCTAGGCTTTTTGCCTCCCGCTCCGCCGTCTCCTTTTGGCGCCCGCGGCGTTGGCGGCTATCTCCGCCCCCCGCCGGGTACAGCTGCAAGCCCCACCTCCTCAGGCCCCTCCCACCACAGCAAGCGTCTTATGAGGCGCTCCCCGCCTGCCTGACCGGCCAGGCGGCCAGAAGGCGTCCCTGGAAGGCAGAGGCACACCAGACGCTCCAGGGGTGGCCTGACGGAAACCAGACGTGGCCGCGGACCCGGGAGCCGTCCGTGCGGCCCGCGAGCCCCTCGACCTGCACCTGGCCGCCCCCACTGGAGCCCAGCCCCGGCGCCGCCACCTGTCTGCCGTGCTGGCTCTCCACAGCTCCATACGGAAAAAGCCGCCCCTCCGCCGTTTCGCCATGGCCGGGGGCGGGAGCGGGATCGAGGGCCCAGGCCGCTTCCCCGGGCCTGCCGGCCACCTGGGGCGGGGTCCTGAGCTCGGACGGTGGCGTGGGGGCAAGGGTGGCGTTGCTGGGTCTAAGGGGCTTTACCAACACAATGCTGGCTCCCACTGGCTTCGGGCCACCTGCTGTCGGGCAGGAGGGCCGGCCCAGTCTGCGGTTGGGCTTCGCCTAACGCAGCGTGGGCCGGCTACTACTATTGCTCTTGCTGATTCTTCTACTTCTATTTCTGGCCCTCTGCAGGTCAAATATGCTGCCACTATTACTGCTGCTGATGCCACTTCTACTGCTGTTTCTACCACTACTACTACTACTACTAGGCCAGTGCATGGCAAATACTACTACTATTACCACCACTGCTGCCATTACTACTACTGCTGCTACTACTACTGCTGCTGCTACTTGTACAGGTGCTGCTGCTACTACTACTACTAATAGCCCAGTGCATGGCAAATATTAACACTACTACTACTGCTGCTGCTTCTACTATTGCTACTACTACTGCTACTACTAGTAGTCCAGTGCATGGCAAATTCTACTACTATTACTACAACAGCTACTGCTGCTAATAGTAATGTTACTACTACTGCTAATGCTAGTAATCTAGTATATGGCAAATACTACTACTATTACTACTAGTGCTGCTGCTGCTACTTCCGCTACTACAACTATCAATACTACTAGCCCAGTGCGTGGCAAATATACTACTATTATTGCTGTGCCTGCTACTTCTACTACTATTCCTGGCCCACTGCAAGTCAAATATGCTGCTCCAATTACTCCTGCTGCTGCCACTTCTACTGCTATTGCTACCACTATTACTACTACTACTAGCCCAGTGCATGGCAAATACTACTACTATTACTACTACTGCTGCTGCTTGTACAAATGCTACTACTACTGCTACTACTAGTAGTCCAGTGCATTGAAAATACTACTACTACTCCTCCTGATGCTGCTACTACTTCTACTACTAGTATCAATACTACTAGCCCTGTGTATGGCAAATCTACTACTACTACTGCTATGGCTGCTACTTCTATTATCACTACTGGCCCACTGCAGGACAAATCTGCTGGTACTATTACTGCTGCTGATGCCACTTCTATTGCTGATGCTAACTCTACTACTACCGCTACTACTAGCAGTCCACTGCATGGCAAATCTACTACTACTACTTCAATTGCTGCTACTGCTACTACTACTACTGGCCCTCTGCAGGGAATATACGGTGCTACTACTCCTGCTGCTGCAGCCACTTCTCCTGCTGCTACTACCACTACTATTACTACTAGCCCAGTGCATGGCAAATACTACTTCTATTACCACTACTGCTGCTACTTCTACTGCTGCTGCTAGCTCCGTTCCCCGGCCTAGGCGGGCGGCGGGGCCCTGCCGGGACGGGCGGGCCGCTGGGCTGGCGGTAAGGCCCAAGCGCCCGCTAAGCTGCGCCTCAAGAGGCAGCCCGCGACCCCGCCAGCATCTACTGCCAAACCAGCCTACAAGGGCCCGATCTCGCCGCGATCGCGGAAGCTAAGCAGGGTCGGGCCTGGTTAGAACTTGGATGGGAGACCTCTAGGGAAGACCGGGTGCTCTAGGCTTTTTGCCTCCCGCTCCGCCGTCTCCTTTTGGCGCCCGCGGCGTTGGCGGCTATCTCCGCCCCCCGCCGGGTACAGCTGCAAGCCCCACCTCCTCAGGCCCCTCCCACCACAGCAAGCGTCTTATGAGGCGCTCCCCGCCTGCCTGACCGGGCAGGCGGCCAGAAGGCGTCCCTGGAAGGCAGAGGCACACCAGACGCTCTAGGGGTGGCCTGACGGAAACCAGACGTGGCCGCGGACCCGGGAGCCGTCCGTGCGGCCCGCGAGCCCCTTGACCTGCACCTGGCCGCCCCCACTGGAGCCCAGCCCCGGCGCCGCCACCTGTCTGCCGGGCTGGCTCTCCACAGCTCCATACGGAAAAAGCCGCCCCTCCGCCGTTTCGCCATGGCCGGGGGCGGGAGCGGGATCGAGGGCCCAGGCCGCTTCCCCGGGCCTGCCGGCCACCTGGGGCGGGGTCCTGAGCTCGGACGGTGGCGTGGGGGCAAGGGTGGCGTTGCTGGGTCTAAGGGGCTTTACCAACACAATGCTGGCTCCCACTGGCTTCGGGCCACCTGCTGTCGGGCAGGAGGGCCGGCCCGGTCTGCGGTTGGGCTTCGCCTAACGCAGCGTGGGCCGGCTACTACTATTGCTCTTGCTGATTCTTCTACTTCTATTTCTGGCCCTCTGCAGGTCAAATATGCTGCCACTATTACTGCTGCTGATGTCACTTCTACTGCTGTTTCTACCACTACTACTACTACTACTAGGCCAGTGCATGGCAAATACTACTACTATTACCACCACTGCTGCCATTACTACTACTGCTGCTACTACTACTGCTGCTGCTACTTGTACAGGTGCTGCTGCTACTACTACTACTAATAGCCCAGTGCATGGCAAATATTAACACTACTACTACTGCTGCTGCTTCTACTATTGCTACTACTACTGCTACTACTAGTAGTCCAGTGCATGGCAAATTCTACTACTATTACTACAACAGCTACTGCTGCTAATAGTAATGTTACTACTACTGCTAATGCTAGTAATCTAGTATATGGCAAATACTACTACTATTACTACTAGTGCTGCTGCTGCTACTTCCGCTACTACAACTATCAATACTACTAGCCCAGTGCGTGGCAAATATACTACTATTATTGCTGTGCCTGCTACTTCTACTACTATTCCTGGCCCACTGCAAGTCAAATATGCTGCTCCAATTACTCCTGCTGCTGCCACTTCTACTGCTATTGCTACCACTATTACTACTACTACTAGCCCAGTGCATGGCAAATACTACTACTATTACTACTACTGCTGCTGCTTGTACAAATGCTACTACTACTGCTACTACTAGTAGTCCAGTGCATTGAAAATACTACTACTCCTCCTCCTGATGCTGCTACTACTTCTACTACTAGTATCAATACTACTAGCCCTGTGTATGGCAAATCTACTACTACTACTGCTATGGCTGCTACTTCTATTATCACTACTGGCCCACTGCAGGACAAATCTGCTGGTACTATTACTGCTGCTGATGCCACTTCTATTGCTGATGCTAACTCTACTACTACCGCTACTACTAGCAGTCCACTGCATGGCAAATCTACTACTACTACTTCAATTGCTGCTACTGCTACTACTACTACTGGCCCTCTGCAGGGAATATACGGTGCTACTACTCCTGCTGCTGCAGCCACTTCTCCTGCTGCTACTACCACTACTATTACTACTAGCCCAGTGCATGGCAAATACTACTTCTATTACCACTACTGCTGCTACTTCTACTGCTGCTGCTAGCTCCGTTCCCCGGCCTAGGCGGGCGGCGGGGCCCTGCCGGGACGGGCGGGCCGCTGGGCTGGCGGTAAGGCCCAAGCGCCCGCTAAGCTGCGCCTCAAGAGGCAGCCCGCGACCCCGCCGGCATCTACTGCCAAACCAGCCTACAAGGGCCCGATCTCGCCGCGATCGCGGAAGCTAAGCAGGGTCGGGCCTGGTTAGAACTTGGATGGGAGACCTCTAGGGAAGACCGGGTGCTCTAGGCTTTTTGCCTCCCGCTCCGCCGTCTCCTTTTGGCGCCCGCGGCGTTGGCGGCTATCTCCGCCCCCCGCCGGGTACAGCTGCAAGCCCCACCTCCTCAGGCCCCTCCCACCACAGCAAGCGTCTTATGAGGCGCTCCCCGCCTGCCTGACCGGCCAGGCGGCCAGAAGGCGTCCCTGGAAGGCAGAGGCACACCAGACGCTCCAGGGGTGGCCTGACGGAAACCAGACGTGGCCGCGGACCCGGGAGCCGTCCGTGAGGCCCGCGAGCCCCTCGACCTGCACCTGGCCGCCCCCACTGGAGCCCAGCCCCGGCGCCGCCACCTGTCTGCCGGGCTGGCTCTCCACAGCTCCATACGGAAAATGCCGCCCCTCCGCCGTTTCGCCATGGCCGGGGGCGGGAGCGGGATCGAGGGCCCAGGCCGCTTCCCCGGGCCTGCCGGCCACCTGGGGCGGGGTCCTGAGCTCGGACGGTGGCGTGGGGGCAAGGGTGGCGTTGCTGGGTCTAAGGGGCTTTACCAACACAATGCTGGCTCCCACTGGCTTCGGGCCACCTGCTGTCGGGCAGGAGGGCCGGCCCGGTCTGCGGTTGGGCTTCGCCTAACGCAGCGTGGGCCGGCTACTACTATTGCTCTTGCTGATTCTTCTACTTCTATTTCTGGCCCTCTGCAGGTCAAATATGCTGCCACTATTACTGCTGCTGATGCCACTTCTACTGCTGTTTCTACCACTACTACTACTACTACTAGGCCAGTGCATGGCAAATACTACTACTATTACCACCACTGCTGCCATTACTACTACTGCTGCTACTACTACTGCTGCTGCTACTTGTACAGGTGCTGCTGCTACTACTACTACTAATAGCCCAGTGCATGGCAAATATTAACACTACTACTACTGCTGCTGCTTCTACTATTGCTACTACTACTGCTACTACTAGTAGTCCAGTGCATGGCAAATTCTACTACTATTACTACAACAGCTACTGCTGCTAATAGTAATGTTACTACTACTGCTAATGCTAGTAATCTAGTATATGGCAAATACTACTACTATTACTACTACTGCTGCTGCTTGTACAAATGCTACTACTACTGCTACTACTAGTAGTCCAGTGCATTGAAAATACTACTACTACTCCTCCTGATGCTGCTACTACTTCTACTACTAGTATCAATACTACTAGCCCTGTGATTGGCAAATCTACTACTACTACTGCTATGGCTGCTACTTCTATTATCACTACTGGCCCACTGCAGGACAAATCTGCTGGTACTATTACTGCTGCTGATGCCACTTCTATTGCTGATGCTAACTCTACTACTACTGCTACTACTAGCAGTCCACTGCATGGCAAATCTACTACTACTACTTCAATTGCTGCTACTGCTACTACTACTACTGGCCCTCTGCAGGGAATATATGGTGCTACTACTCCTGCTGCTGCAGCCACTTCTCCTGCTGCTACTACCACTGCTATTACTACTAGCCCAGTGCATGGCAAATACTACTTCTATTACCACTACTGCTGCTACTTCTACTGCTGCTGCTAGCTCCGTTCCCCAGCCTAGGCGGGCGGCGGGGCCCTGCCGGGACGGGCGGGCCGCTGGGCTGGCGGTAAGGCCCAAGCGCCCGCTAAGCTGCGCCTCAAGAGGCAGCCCGCGACCCCGCCGGCATCTACTGCCAAACCAGCCTACAAGGGCCCGATCTCGCCGCGATCGCGGAAGCTAAGCAGGGTCGGGCCTGGTTAGAACTTGGATGGGAGACCTCTAGGGAAGACCGGGTGCTCTAGGCTTTTTGCCTCCCGCTCCGCCGTCTCCTTTTGGCGCCCGCGGCGTTGGCGGCTATCTCCGCCCCCCGCCGGGTACAGCTGCAAGCCCCACCTCCTCAGGCCCCTCCCACCACAGCAAGCGTCTTATGAGGCGCTCCCCGCCTGCCTGACCGGCCAGGCGGCCAGAAGGCGTCCCTGGAAGGCAGAGGCACACCAGACGCTCCAGGGGTGGCCTGACGGAAACCAGACGTGGCCGCGGACCCGGGAGCCGTCCGTGCGGCCCGCGAGCCCCTCGACCTGCACCTGGCCGCCCCCACTGGAGCCCAGCCCCGGCGCCGCCACCTGTCTGCCGTGCTGGCTCTCCACAGCTCCATACGGAAAAAGCCGCCCCTCCGCCGTTTCGCCATGGCCGGGGGCGGGAGCGGGATCGAGGGCCCAGGCCGCTTCCCCGGGCCTGCCGGCCACCTGGGGCGGGGTCCTGAGCTCGGACGGTGGCGTGGGGGCAAGGGTGGCGTTGCTGGGTCTAAGGGGCTTTACCAACACAATGCTGGCTCCCACTGGCTTCGGGCCACCTGCTGTCGGGCAGGAGGGCCGGCCCAGTCTGCGGTTGGGCTTCGCCTAACGCAGCGTGGGCCGGCTACTACTATTGCTCTTGCTGATTCTTCTACTTCTATTTCTGGCCCTCTGCAGGTCAAATATGCTGCCACTATTACTGCTGCTGATGCCACTTCTACTGCTGTTTCTACCACTACTACTACTACTACTAGGCCAGTGCATGGCAAATACTACTACTATTACCACCACTGCTGCCATTACTACTACTGCTGCTACTACTACTGCTGCTGCTACTTGTACAGGTGCTGCTGCTACTACTACTACTAATAGCCCAGTGCATGGCAAATATTAACACTACTACTACTGCTGCTGCTTCTACTATTGCTACTACTACTGCTACTACTAGTAGTCCAGTGCATGGCAAATTCTACTACTATTACTACAACAGCTACTGCTGCTAATAGTAATGTTAGTACTACTGTTAATGCTAGTAATCTAGTATATGGCAAATACTACTACTATTACTACTACTGCTGCTGCTTGTACAAATGCTACTACTACTGCTACTACTAGTAGTCCAGTGCATTGAAAATACTACTACTCCTCCTCCTGCTGCTGCTACTACTTCTACTACTAGTATCAATACTACTAGCCCTGTGTATGGCAAATCTACTACTACTACTGCTATGGCTGCTACTTCTATTATCACTACTGGCCCACTGCAGGACAAATCTGCTGGTACTATTACTGCTGCTGATGCCACTTCTATTGCTGATGCTAACTCTACTACTACCGCTACTACTAGCAGTCCACTGCATGGCAAATCTACTACTACTACTTCAATTGCTGCTACTGCTACTACTACTACTGGCCCTCTGCAGGGAATATACGGTGCTACTACTCCTGCTGCTGCAGCCACTTCTCCTGCTGCTACCACCACTACTATTACTACTAGCCCAGTGCATGGCAAATACTACTTCTATTACCACTACTGCTGCTACTTCTACTGCTGCTGCTAGCTCCGTTCCCCGGCCTAGGCGGGCGGCGGGGCCCTGCCGGGACGGGCGGGCCGCTGGGCTGGCGGTAAGGCCCAAGCGCCCGCTAAGCTGCGCCTCAAGAGGCAGCCCGCGACCCCGCCGGCATCTACTGCCAAACCAGCCTACAAGGGCCCGATCTCGCCGCGATCGCGGAAGCTAAGCAGGGTCGGGCCTGGTTAGAACTTGGATGGGAGACCTCTAGGGAAGACCGGGTGCTCTAGGCTTTTTGCCTCCCGCTCCGCCGTCTCCTTTTGGCGCCCGCGGCGTTGGCGGCTATCTCCGCCCCCCGCCGGGTACAGCTGCAAGCCCCACCTCCTCAGGCCCCTCCCACCACAGCAAGCGTCTTATGAGGCGCTCCCCGCCTGCCTGACCGGCCAGGCGGCCAGAAGGCGTCCCTGGAAGGCAGAGGCACACCAGACGCTCCAGGGGTGGCCTGACGGAAACCAGACGTGGCCGCGGACCCGGGAGCCGTCCGTGAGGCCCGCGAGCCCCTCGACCTGCACCTGGCCGCCCCCACTGGAGCCCAGCCCCGGCGCCGCCACCTGTCTGCCGGGCTGGCTCTCCACAGCTCCATACGGAAAAAGCCGCCCCTCCGCCGTTTCGCCATGGCCGGGGGCGGGAGCGGGATCGAGGGCCCAGGCCGCTTCCCCGGGCCTGCCGGCCACCTGGGGCGGGGTCCTGAGCTCGGACGGTGGCGTGGGGGCAAGGGTGGCGTTGCTGGGTCTAAGGGGCTTTACCAACACAATGCTGGCTCCCACTGGCTTCGGGCCACCTGCTGTCGGGCAGGAGGGCCGGCCCGGTCTGCGGTTGGGCTTCGCCTAACGCAGCGTGGGCCGGCTACTACTATTGCTCTTGCTGATTCTTCTACTTCTATTTCTGGCCCTCTGCAGGTCAAATATGCTGCCACTATTACTGCTGCTGATGCCACTTCTACTGCTGTTTCTACCACTACTACTACTACTACTAGGCCAGTGCATGGCAAATACTACTACTATTACCACCACTGCTGCCATTACTACTACTGCTGCTACTACTACTGCTGCTGCTACTTGTACAGGTGCTGCTGCTACTACTACTACTAATAGCCCAGTGCATGGCAAATATTAACACTACTACTACTGCTGCTGCTTCTACTATTGCTACTACTACTGCTACTACTAGTAGTCCAGTGCATGGCAAATTCTACTACTATTACTACAACAGCTACTGCTGCTAATAGTAATGTTACTACTACTGCTAATGCTAGTAATCTAGTATATGGCAAATACTACTACTATTACTACTAGTGCTGCTGCTGCTACTTCCGCTACTACAACTATCAATACTACTAGCCCAGTGCGTGGCAAATATACTACTATTATTGCTGTGCCTGCTACTTCTACTACTATTCCTGGCCCACTGCAAGTCAAATATGCTGCTCCAATTACTCCTGCTGCTGCCACTTCTACTGCTATTGCTACCACTATTACTACTACTACTAGCCCAGTGCATGGCAAATACTACTACTATTACTACTACTGCTGCTGCTTGTACAAATGCTACTACTACTGCTACTACTAGTAGTCCAGTGCATTGAAAATACTACTACTACTCCTCCTGATGCTGCTACTACTTCTACTACTAGTATCAATACTACTAGCCCTGTGTATGGCAAATCTACTACTACTACTGCTATGGCTGCTACTTCTATTATCACTACTGGCCCACTGCAGGACAAATCTGCTGGTACTATTACTGCTGCTGATGCCACTTCTATTGCTGATGCTAACTCTACTACTACCGCTACTACTAGCAGTCCACTGCATGGCAAATCTACTACTACTACTTCAATTGCTGCTACTGCTACTACTACTACTGGCCCTCTGCAGGGAATATACGGTGCTACTACTCCTGCTGCTGCAGCCACTTCTCCTGCTGCTACCACCACTACTATTACTACTAGCCCAGTGCATGGCAAATACTACTTCTATTACCACTACTGCTGCTACTTCTACTGCTGCTGCTAGCTCCGTTCCCCGGCCTAGGCGGGCGGCGGGGCCCTGCCGGGACGGGCGGGCCGCTGGGCTGGCGGTAAGGCCCAAGCGCCCGCTAAGCTGCGCCTCAAGAGGCAGCCCGCGACCCCGCCGGCATCTACTGCCAAACCAGCCTACAAGGGCCCGATCTCGCCGCGATCGCGGAAGCTAAGCAGGGTCGGGCCTGGTTAGAACTTGGATGGGAGACCTCTAGGGAAGACCGGGTGCTCTAGGCTTTTTGCCTCCCGCTCCGCCGTCTCCTTTTGGCGCCCGCGGCGTTGGCGGCTATCTCCGCCCCCCGCCGGGTACAGCTGCAAGCCCCACCTCCTCAGGCCCCTCCCACCACAGCAAGCGTCTTATGAGGCGCTCCCCGCCTGCCTGACCGGCCAGGCGGCCAGAAGGCGTCCCTGGAAGGCAGAGGCACACCAGACGCTCCAGGGGTGGCCTGACGGAAACCAGACGTGGCCGCGGACCCGGGAGCCGTCCGTGAGGCCCGCGAGCCCCTCGACCTGCACCTGGCCGCCCCCACTGGAGCCCAGCCCCGGCGCCGCCACCTGTCTGCCGGGCTGGCTCTCCACAGCTCCATACGGAAAATGCCGCCCCTCCGCCGTTTCGCCATGGCCGGGGGCGGGAGCGGGATCGAGGGCCCAGGCCGCTTCCCCGGGCCTGCCGGCCACCTGGGGCGGGGTCCTGAGCTCGGACGGTGGCGTGGGGGCAAGGGTGGCGTTGCTGGGTCTAAGGGGCTTTACCAACACAATGCTGGCTCCCACTGGCTTCGGGCCACCTGCTGTCGGGCAGGAGGGCCGGCCCGGTCTGCGGTTGGGCTTCGCCTAACGCAGCGTGGGCCGGCTACTACTATTGCTCTTGCTGATTCTTCTACTTCTATTTCTGGCCCTCTGCAGGTCAAATATGCTGCCACTATTACTGCTGCTGATGCCACTTCTACTGCTGTTTCTACCACTACTACTACTACTACTAGGCCAGTGCATGGCAAATACTACTACTATTACCACCACTGCTGCCATTACTACTACTGCTGCTACTACTACTGCTGCTGCTACTTGTACAGGTGCTGCTGCTACTACTACGACTAATAGCCCAGTGCATGGCAAATATTAACACTACTACTACTGCTGCTGCTTCTACTATTGCTACTACTACTGCTACTACTAGTAGTCCAGTGCATGGCAAATTCTACTACTATTACTACAACAGCTACTGCTGCTAATAGTAATGTTACTACTACTGCTAATGCTAGTAATCTAGTATATGGCAAATACTACTACTATTACTACTACTGCTGCTGCTTGTACAAATGCTACTACTACTGCTACTACTAGTAGTCCAGTGCATTGAAAATACTACTACTACTCCTCCTGATGCTGCTACTACTTCTACTACTAGTATCAATACTACTAGCCCTGTGTATGGCAAATCTACTACTACTACTGCTATGGCTGCTACTTCTATTATCACTACTGGCCCACTGCAGGACAAATCTGCTGGTACTATTACTGCTGCTGATGCCACTTCTATTGCTGATGCTAACTCTACTACTACCGCTACTACTAGCAGTCCACTGCATGGCAAATCTACTACTACTACTTCAATTGCTGCTACTGCTACTACTACTACTGGCCCTCTGCAGGGAATATACGGTGCTACTACTCCTGCTGCTGCAGCCACTTCTCCTGCTGCTACTACCACTACTATTACTACTAGCCCAGTGCATGGCAAATACTACTTCTATTACCACTACTGCTGCTACTTCTACTGCTGCTGCTAGCTCCGTTCCCCGGCCTAGGCGGGCGGCGGGGCCCTGCCGGGACGGGCGGGCCGCTGGGCTGGCGGTAAGGCCCAAGCGCCCGCTAAGCTGCGCCTCAAGAGGCAGCCCGCGACCCCGCCGGCATCTACTGCCAAACCAGCCTACAAGGGCCCGATCTCGCCGCGATCGCGGAAGCTAAGCAGGGTCGGGCCTGGTTAGAACTTGGATGGGAGACCTCTAGGGAAGACCGGGTGCTCTAGGCTTTTTGCCTCCCGCTCCGCCGTCTCCTTTTGGCGCCCGCGGCGTTGGCGGCTATCTCCGCCCCCCGCCGGGTACAGCTGCAAGCCCCACCTCCTCAGGCCCCTCCCACCACAGCAAGCGTCTTATGAGGCGCTCCCCGCCTGCCTGACCGGCCAGGCGGCCAGAAGGCGTCCCTGGAAGGCAGAGGCACACCAGACGCTCCAGGGGTGGCCTGACGGAAACCAGACGTGGCCGCGGACCCGGGAGCCGTCCGTGAGGCCCGCGAGCCCCTCGACCTGCACCTGGCCGCCCCCACTGGAGCCCAGCCCCGGCGCCGCCACCTGTCTGCCGGGCTGGCTCTCCACAGCTCCATACGGAAAAAGCCGCCCCTCCGCCGTTTCGCCATGGCCGGGGGCGGGAGCGGGATCGAGGGCCCAGGCCGCTTCCCCGGGCCTGCCGGCCACCTGGGGCGGGGTCCTGAGCTCGGACGGTGGCGTGGGGGCAAGGGTGGCGTTGCTGGGTCTAAGGGGCTTTACCAACACAATGCTGGCTCCCACTGGCTTCGGGCCACCTGCTGTCGGACAGGAGGGCCGGCCCGGTCTGCGGTTGGGCTTCGCCTAACGCAGCGTGGGCCGGCTACTACTATTGCTCTTGCTGATTCTTCTACTTCTATTTCTGGCCCTCTGCAGGTCAAATATGCTGCCACTATTACTGCTGCTGATGCCACTTCTACTGCTGTTTCTACCACTACTACTACTACTACTAGGCCAGTGCATGGCAAATACTACTACTATTACCACCACTGCTGCCATTACTACTACTGCTGCTACTACTACTGCTGCTGCTACTTGTACAGGTGCTGCTGCTACTACTACTACTAATAGCCCAGTGCATGGCAAATATTAACACTACTACTACTGCTGCTGCTTCTACTATTGCTACTACTACTGCTACTACTAGTAGTCCAGTGCATGGCAAATTCTACTACTATTACTACAACAGCTACTGCTGCTAATAGTAATGTTACTACTACTGCTAATGCTAGTAATCTAGTATATGGCAAATACTACTACTATTACTACTAGTGCTGCTGCTGCTACTTCCGCTACTACAACTATCAATACTACTAGCTCAGTGCGTGGCAAATATACTACTATTATTGCTGTGCCTGCTACTTCTACTACTATTCCTGGCCCACTGCAAGTCAAATATGCTGCTCCAATTACTCCTGCTGCTGCCACTTCTACTGCTATTGCTACCACTATTACTACTACTACTAGCCCAGTGCATGGCAAATACTACTACTATTACTACTACTGCTGCTGCTTGTACAAATGCTACTACTACTGCTACTACTAGTAGTCCAGTGCATTGAAAATACTACTACTCCTCCTCCTGATGCTGCTACTACTTCTACTACTAGTATCAATACTACTAGCCCTGTGTATGGCAAATCTACTACTACTACTGCTATGGCTGCTACTTCTATTATCACTACTGGCCCACTGCAGGACAAATCTGCTGGTACTATTACTGCTGCTGATGCCACTTCTATTGCTGATGCTAACTCTACTACTACCGCTACTACTAGCAGTCCACTGCATGGCAAATCTACTACTACTACTTCAATTGCTGCTACTGCTACTACTACTACTGGCCCTCTGCAGGGAATATACGGTGCTACTACTCCTGCTGCTGCAGCCACTTCTCCTGCTGCTACTACCACTACTATTACTACTAGCCCAGTGCATGGCAAATACTACTTCTATTACCACTACTGCTGCTACTTCTACTGCTGCTGCTAGCTCCGTTCCCCGGCCTAGGCGGGCGGCGGGGCCCTGCCGGGACGGGCGGGCCGCTGGGCTGGCGGTAAGGCCCAAGCGCCCGCTAAGCTGTGCCTCAAGAGGCAGCCCGCGACCCCGCCGGCATCTACTGCCAAACCAGCCTACAAGGGCCCGATCTCGCCGCGATCGCGGAAGCTAAGCAGGGTCGGGCCTGGTTAGAACTTGGATGGGAGACCTCTAGGGAAGACCGGGTGCTCTAGGCTTTTTGCCTCCCGCTCCGCCGTCTCCTTTTGGCGCCCGCGGCGTTGGCGGCTATCTCCGCCCCCCGCCGGGTACAGCTGCAAGCCCCACCTCCTCAGGCCCCTCCCACCACAGCAAGCGTCTTATGAGGCGCTCCCCGCCTGCCTGACCGGCCAGGCGGCCAGAAGGCGTCCCTGGAAGGCAGAGGCACACCAGACGCTCCAGGGGTGGCCTGACGGAAACCAGACGTGGCCGCGGACCCGGGAGCCGTCCGTGAGGCCCGCGAGCCCCTCGACCTGCACCTGGCCGCCCCCACTGGAGCCCAGCCCCGGCGCCGCCACCTGTCTGCCGGGCTGGCTCTCCACAGCTCCATACGGAAAAAGCCGCCCCTCCGCCGTTTCGCCATGGCCGGGGGCGGGAGCGGGATCGAGGGCCCAGGCCGCTTCCCCGGGCCTGCCGGCCACCTGGGGCGGGGTCCTGAGCTCGGACGGTGGCGTGGGGGCAAGGGTGGCGTTGCTGGGTCTAAGGGGCTTTACCAACACAATGCTGGCTCCCACTGGCTTCGGGCCACCTGCTGTCGGGCAGGAGGGCCGGCCCGGTCTGCGGTTGGGCTTCGCCTAACGCAGCGTGGGCCGGCTACTACTATTGCTCTTGCTGATTCTTCTACTTCTATTTCTGGCCCTCTGCAGGTCAAATATGCTGCCACTATTACTGCTGCTGATGCCACTTCTACTGCTGTTTCTACCACTACTACTACTACTACTAGGCCAGTGCATGGCAAATACTACTACTATTACCACCACTGCTGCCATTACTACTACTGCTGCTACTACTACTGCTGCTGCTACTTGTACAGGTGCTGCTGCTACTACTACTACTAATAGCCCAGTGCATGGCAAATATTAACACTACTACTACTGCTGCTGCTTCTACTATTGCTACTACTACTGCTACTACTAGTAGTCCAGTGCATGGCAAATTCTACTACTATTACTACAACAGCTACTGCTGCTAATAGTAATGTTACTACTACTGCTAATGCTAGTAATCTAGTATATGGCAAATACTACTACTATTACTACTAGTGCTGCTGCTGCTACTTCCGCTACTACAACTATCAATACTACTAGCCCAGTGCGTGGCAAATATACTACTATTATTGCTGTGCCTGCTACTTCTACTACTATTCCTGGCCCACTGCAAGTCAAATATGCTGCTCCAATTACTCCTGCTGCTGCCACTTCTACTGCTATTGCTACCACTATTACTACTACTACTAGCCCAGTGCATGGCAAATACTACTACTATTACTACTACTGCTGCTGCTTGTACAAATGCTACTACTACTGCTACTACTAGTAGTCCAGTGCATTGAAAATACTACTACTACTCCTCCTGATGCTGCTACTACTTCTACTACTAGTATCAATACTACTAGCCCTGTGTATGGCAAATCTACTACTACTACTGCTATGGCTGCTACTTCTATTATCACTACTGGCCCACTGCAGGACAAATCTGCTGGTACTATTACTGCTGCTGATGCCACTTCTATTGCTGATGCTAACTCTACTACTACCGCTACTACTAGCAGTCCACTGCATGGCAAATCTACTACTACTACTTCAATTGCTGCTACTGCTACTACTACTACTGGCCCTCTGCAGGGAATATACGGTGCTACTACTCCTGCTGCTGCAGCCACTTCTCCTGCTGCTACTACCACTACTATTACTACTAGCCCAGTGCATGGCAAATACTACTTCTATTACCACTACTGCTGCTACTTCTACTGCTGCTGCTAGCTCCGTTCCCCGGCCTAGGCGGGCGGCGGGGCCCTGCCGGGACGGGCGGGCCGCTGGGCTGGCGGTAAGGCCCAAGCGCCCGCTAAGCTGCGCCTCAAGAGGCAGCCCGCGACCCCGCCGGCATCTACTGCCAAACCAGCCTACAAGGGCCCGATCTCGCCGCGATCGCGGAAGCTAAGCAGGGTCGGGCCTGGTTAGAACTTGGATGGGAGACCTCTAGGGAAGACCGGGTGCTCTAGGCTTTTTGCCTCCCGCTCCGCCGTCTCCTTTTGGCGCCCACGGCGTTGGCGGCTATCTCCGCCCCCCGCCGGGTACAGCTGCAAGCCCCACCTCCTCAGGCCCCTCCCACCACAGCAAGCGTCTTATGAGGCGCTCCCCGCCTGCCTGACCGGCCAGGCGGCCAGAAGGCGTCCCTGGAAGGCAGAGGCACACCAGACGCTCCAGGGGTGGCCTGACGGAAACCAGACGTGGCCGCGGACCCGGGAGCCGTCCGTGAGGCCCGCGAGCCCCTCGACCTGCACCTGGCCGCCCCCACTGGAGCCCAGCCCCGGCGCCGCCACCTGTCTGCCGGGCTGGCTCTCCACAGCTCCATACGGAAAAAGCCGCCCCTCCGCCGTTTCGCCATGGCCGGGGGCGGGAGCGGGATCGAGGGCCCAGGCCGCTTCCCCGGGCCTGCCGGCCACCTGGGGCGGGGTCCTGAGCTCGGACGGTGGCGTGGGGGCAAGGGTGGCGTTGCTGGGTCTAAGGGGCTTTACCAACACAATGCTGGCTCCCACTGGCTTCGGGCCACCTGCTGTCGGGCAGGAGGGCCGGCCCGGTCTGCGGTTGGGCTTCGCCTAACGCAGCGTGGGCCGGCTACTACTATTGCTCTTGCTGATTCTTCTACTTCTATTTCTGGCCCTCTGCAGGTCAAATATGCTGCCACTATTACTGCTGCTGATGCCACTTCTACTGCTGTTTCTACCACTACTACTACTACTACTAGGCCAGTGCATGGCAAATACTACTACTATTACCACCACTGCTGCCATTACTACTACTGCTGCTACTACTACTGCTGCTGCTACTTGTACAGGTGCTGCTGCTACTACTACTACTAATAGCCCAGTGCATGGCAAATATTAACACTACTACTACTGCTGCTGCTTCTACTATTGCTACTACTACTGCTACTACTAGTAGTCCAGTGCATGGCAAATTCTACTACTATTACTACAACAGCTACTGCTGCTAATAGTAATGTTACTACTACTGCTAATGCTAGTAATCTAGTATATGGCAAATACTACTACTATTACTACTAGTGCTGCTGCTGCTACTTCCGCTACTACAACTATCAATACTACTAGCCCAGTGCGTGGCAAATATACTACTATTATTGCTGTGCCTGCTACTTCTACTACTATTCCTGGCCCACTGCAAGTCAAATATGCTGCTCCAATTACTCCTGCTGCTGCCACTTCTACTGCTATTGCTACCACTATTACTACTACTACTAGCCCAGTGCATGGCAAATACTACTACTATTACTACTACTGCTGCTGCTTGTACAAATGCTACTACTACTGCTACTACTAGTAGTCCAGTGCATTGAAAATACTACTACTACTCCTCCTGATGCTGCTACTACTTCTACTACTAGTATCAATACTACTAGCCCTGTGTATGGCAAATCTACTACTACTACTGCTATGGCTGCTACTTCTATTATCACTACTGGCCCACTGCAGGACAAATCTGCTGGTACTATTACTGCTGCTGATGCCACTTCTATTGCTGATGCTAACTCTACTACTACCGCTACTACTAGCAGTCCACTGCATGGCAAATCTACTACTACTACTTCAATTGCTGCTACTGCTACTACTACTACTGGCCCTCTGCAGGGAATATACGGTGCTACTACTCCTGCTGCTGCAGCCACTTCTCCTGCTGCTACTACCACTACTATTACTACTAGCCCAGTGCATGGCAAATACTACTTCTATTACCACTACTGCTGCTACTTCTACTGCTGCTGCTAGCTCCGTTCCCCGGCCTAGGCGGGCGGCGGGGCCCTGCCGGGACGGGCGGGCCGCTGGGCTGGCGGTAAGGCCCAAGCGCCCGCTAAGCTGCGCCTCAAGAGGCAGCCCGCGACCCCGCCGGCATCTACTGCCAAACCAGCCTACAAGGGCCCGATCTCGCCGCGATCGCGGAAGCTAAGCAGGGTCGGGCCTGGTTAGAACTTGGATGGGAGACCTCTAGGGAAGACCGGGTGCTCTAGGCTTTTTGCCTCCCGCTCCGCCGTCTCCTTTTGGCGCCCACGGCGTTGGCGGCTATCTCCGCCCCCCGCCGGGTACAGCTGCAAGCCCCACCTCCTCAGGCCCCTCCCACCACAGCAAGCGTCTTATGAGGCGCTCCCCGCCTGCCTGACCGGCCAGGCGGCCAGAAGGCGTCCCTGGAAGGCAGAGGCACACCAGACGCTCCAGGGGTGGCCTGACGGAAACCAGACGTGGCCGCGGACCCGGGAGCCGTCCGTGAGGCCCGCGAGCCCCTCGACCTGCACCTGGCCGCCCCCACTGGAGCCCAGCCCCGGCGCCGCCACCTGTCTGCCGGGCTGGCTCTCCACAGCTCCATACGGAAAATGCCGCCCCTCCGCCGTTTCGCCATGGCCGGGGGCGGGAGCGGGATCGAGGGCCCAGGCCGCTTCCCCGGGCCTGCCGGCCACCTGGGGCGGGGTCCTGAGCTCGGACGGTGGCGTGGGGGCAAGGGTGGCGTTGCTGGGTCTAAGGGGCTTTACCAACACAATGCTGGCTCCCACTGGCTTCGGGCCACCTGCTGTCGGGCAGGAGGGCCGGCCCGGTCTGCGGTTGGGCTTCGCCTAACGCAGCGTGGGCCGGCTACTACTATTGCTCTTGCTGATTCTTCTACTTCTATTTCTGGCCCTCTGCAGGTCAAATATGCTGCCACTATTACTGCTGCTGATGCCACTTCTACTGCTGTTTCTACCACTACTACTACTACTACTAGGCCAGTGCATGGCAAATACTACTACTATTACCACCACTGCTGCCATTACTACTACTGCTGCTACTACTACTGCTGCTGCTACTTGTACAGGTGCTGCTGCTACTACTACTACTAATAGCCCAGTGCATGGCAAATATTAACACTACTACTACTGCTGCTGCTTCTACTATTGCTACTACTACTGCTACTACTAGTAGTCCAGTGCATGGCAAATTCTACTACTATTACTACAACAGCTACTGCTGCTAATAGTAATGTTACTACTACTGCTAATGCTAGTAATCTAGTATATGGCAAATACTACTACTATTACTACTACTGCTGCTGCTTGTACAAATGCTACTACTACTGCTACTACTAGTAGTCCAGTGCATTGAAAATACTACTACTACTCCTCCTGATGCTGCTACTACTTCTACTACTAGTATCAATACTACTAGCCCTGTGTATGGCAAATCTACTACTATTACTGCTATGGCTGCTACTTCTATTATCACTACTGGCCCACTGCAGGACAAATCTGCTGGTACTATTACTGCTGCTGATGCCACTTCTATTGCTGATGCTAACTCTACTACTACTGCTACTACTAGCAGTCCACTGCATGGCAAATCTACTACTACTACTTCAATTGCTGCTACTGCTACTACTACTACTGGCCCTCTGCAGGGAATATACGGTGCTACTACTCCTGCTGCTGCAGCCACTTCTCCTGCTGCTACTACCACTACTATTACTACTAGCCCAGTGCATGGCAAATACTACTTCTATTACCACTACTGCTGCTACTTCTACTGCTGCTGCTAGCTCCGTTCCCCGGCCTAGGCGGGCGGCGGGGCCCTGCCGGGACGGGCGGGCCGCTGGGCTGGCGGTAAGGCCCAAGCGCCCGCTAAGCTGCGCCTCAAGAGGCAGCCCGCGACCCCGCCGGCATCTACTGCCAAACCAGCCTACAAGGGCCCGATCTCGCCGCGATCGCGGAAGCTAAGCAGGGTCGGGCCTGGTTAGAACTTGGATGGGAGACCTCTAGGGAAGACCGGGTGCTCTAGGCTTTTTGCCTCCCGCTCCGCCGTCTCCTTTTGGCGCCCGCGGCGTTGGCGGCTATCTCCGCCCCCCGCCGGGTACAGCTGCAAGCCCCACCTCCTCAGGCCCCTCCCACCACAGCAAGCGTCTTATGAGGCGCTCCCCGCCTGCCTGACCGGCCAGGCGGCCAGAAGGCGTCCCTGGAAGGCAGAGGCACACCAGACGCTCCAGGGGTGGCCTGACGGAAACCAGACGTGGCCGCGGACCCGGGAGCCGTCCGTGAGGCCCGCGAGCCCCTCGACCTGCACCTGGCCGCCCCCACTGGAGCCCAGCCCCGGCGCCGCCACCTGTCTGCCGGGCTGGCTCTCCACAGCTCCATACGGAAAAAGCCGCCCCTCCGCCGTTTCGCCATGGCCGGGGGCGGGAGCGGGATCGAGGGCCCAGGCCGCTTCCCCGGGCCTGCCGGCCACCTGGGGCGGGGTCCTGAGCTCGGACGGTGGCGTGGGGGCAAGGGTGGCGTTGCTGGGTCTAAGGGGCTTTACCAACACAATGCTGGCTCCCACTGGCTTCGGGCCACCTGCTGTCGGGCAGGAGGGCCGGCCCGGTCTGCGGTTGGGCTTCGCCTAACGCAGCGTGGGCCGGCTACTACTATTGCTCTTGCTGATTCTTCTACTTCTATTTCTGGCCCTCTGCAGGTCAAATATGCTGCCACTATTACTGCTGCTGATGCCACTTCTACTGCTGTTTCTACCACTACTACTACTACTACTAGGCCAGTGCATGGCAAATACTACTACTATTACCACCACTGCTGCCATTACTACTACTGCTGCTACTACTACTGCTGCTGCTACTTGTACAGGTGCTGCTGCTACTACTACTACTAATAGCCCAGTGCATGGCAAATATTAACACTACTACTACTGCTGCTGCTTCTACTATTGCTACTACTACTGCTACTACTAGTAGTCCAGTGCATGGCAAATTCTACTACTATTACTACAACAGCTACTGCTGCTAATAGTAATGTTACTACTACTGCTAATGCTAGTAATCTAGTATATGGCAAATACTACTACTATTACTACTAGTGCTGCTGCTGCTACTTCCGCTACTACAACTATCAATACTACTAGCCCAGTGCGTGGCAAATATACTACTATTATTGCTGTGCCTGCTACTTCTACTACTATTCCTGGCCCACTGCAAGTCAAATATGCTGCTCCAATTACTCCTGCTGCTGCCACTTCTACTGCTATTGCTACCACTATTACTACTACTACTAGCCCAGTGCATGGCAAATACTACTACTATTACTACTACTGCTGCTGCTTGTACAAATGCTACTACTACTGCTACTACTAGTAGTCCAGTGCATTGAAAATACTACTACTCCTCCTCCTGATGCTGCTACTACTTCTACTACTAGTATCAATACTACTAGCCCTGTGTATGGCAAATCTACTACTACTACTGCTATGGCTGCTACTTCTATTATCACTACTGGCCCACTGCAGGACAAATCTGCTGGTACTATTACTGCTGCTGATGCCACTTCTATTGCTGATGCTAACTCTACTACTACCGCTACTACTAGCAGTCCACTGCATGGCAAATCTACTACTACTACTTCAATTGCTGCTACTGCTACTACTACTACTGGCCCTCTGCAGGGAATATACGGTGCTACTACTCCTGCTGCTGCAGCCACTTCTCCTGCTGCTACTACCACTACTATTACTACTAGCCCAGTGCATGGCAAATACTACTTCTATTACCACTACTGCTGCTACTTCTACTGCTGCTGCTAGCTCCGTTCCCCGGCCTAGGCGGGCGGCGGGGCCCTGCCGGGACGGGCGGGCCGCTGGGCTGGCGGTAAGGCCCAAGCGCCCGCTAAGCTGTGCCTCAAGAGGCAGCCCGCGACCCCGCCGGCATCTACTGCCAAACCAGCCTACAAGGGCCCGATCTCGCCGCGATCGCGGAAGCTAAGCAGGGTCGGGCCTGGTTAGAACTTGGATGGGAGACCTCTAGGGAAGACCGGGTGCTCTAGGCTTTTTGCCTCCCGCTCCGCCGTCTCCTTTTGGCGCCCGCGGCGTTGGCGGCTATCTCCGCCCCCCGCCGGGTACAGCTGCAAGCCCCACCTCCTCAGGCCCCTCCCACCACAGCAAGCGTCTTATGAGGCGCTCCCCGCCTGCCTGACCGGCCAGGCGGCCAGAAGGCGTCCCTGGAAGGCAGAGGCACACCAGACGCTCCAGGGGTGGCCTGACGGAAACCAGACGTGGCCGCGGACCCGGGAGCCGTCCGTGAGGCCCGCGAGCCCCTCGACCTGCACCTGGCCGCCCCCACTGGAGCCCAGCCCCGGCGCCGCCACCTGTCTGCCGGGCTGGCTCTCCACAGCTCCATACGGAAAAAGCCGCCCCTCCGCCGTTTCGCCATGGCCGGGGGCGGGAGCGGGATCGAGGGCCCAGGCCGCTTCCCCGGGCCTGCCGGCCACCTGGGGCGGGGTCCTGAGCTCGGACGGTGGCGTGGGGGCAAGGGTGGCGTTGCTGGGTCTAAGGGGCTTTACCAACACAATGCTGGCTCCCACTGGCTTCGGGCCACCTGCTGTCGGGCAGGAGGGCCGGCCCGGTCTGCGGTTGGGCTTCGCCTAACGCAGCGTGGGCCGGCTACTACTATTGCTCTTGCTGATTCTTCTACTTCTATTTCTGGCCCTCTGCAGGTCAAATATGCTGCCACTATTACTGCTGCTGATGCCACTTCTACTGCTGTTTCTACCACTACTACTACTACTACTAGGCCAGTGCATGGCAAATACTACTACTATTACCACCACTGCTGCCATTACTACTACTGCTGCTACTACTACTGCTGCTGCTACTTGTACAGGTGCTGCTGCTACTACTACTACTAATAGCCCAGTGCATGGCAAATATTAACACTACTACTACTGCTGCTGCTTCTACTATTGCTACTACTACTGCTACTACTAGTAGTCCAGTGCATGGCAAATTCTACTACTATTACTACAACAGCTACTGCTGCTAATAGTAATGTTACTACTACTGCTAATGCTAGTAATCTAGTATATGGCAAATACTACTACTATTACTACTAGTGCTGCTGCTGCTACTTCCGCTACTACAACTATCAATACTACTAGCCCAGTGCGTGGCAAATATACTACTATTATTGCTGTGCCTGCTACTTCTACTACTATTCCTGGCCCACTGCAAGTCAAATATGCTGCTCCAATTACTCCTGCTGCTGCCACTTCTACTGCTATTGCTACCACTATTACTACTACTACTAGCCCAGTGCATGGCAAATACTACTACTATTACTACTACTGCTGCTGCTTGTACAAATGCTACTACTACTGCTACTACTAGTAGTCCAGTGCATTGAAAATACTACTACTACTCCTCCTGATGCTGCTACTACTTCTACTACTAGTATCAATACTACTAGCCCTGTGTATGGCAAATCTACTACTACTACTGCTATGGCTGCTACTTCTATTATCACTACTGGCCCACTGCAGGACAAATCTGCTGGTACTATTACTGCTGCTGATGCCACTTCTATTGCTGATGCTAACTCTACTACTACCGCTACTACTAGCAGTCCACTGCATGGCAAATCTACTACTACTACTTCAATTGCTGCTACTGCTACTACTACTACTGGCCCTCTGCAGGGAATATACGGTGCTACTACTCCTGCTGCTGCAGCCACTTCTCCTGCTGCTACTACCACTACTATTACTACTAGCCCAGTGCATGGCAAATACTACTTCTATTACCACTACTGCTGCTACTTCTACTGCTGCTGCTAGCTCCGTTCCCCGGCCTAGGCGGGCGGCGGGGCCCTGCCGGGACGGGCGGGCCGCTGGGCTGGCGGTAAGGCCCAAGCGCCCGCTAAGCTGCGCCTCAAGAGGCAGCCCGCGACCCCGCCGGCATCTACTGCCAAACCAGCCTACAAGGGCCCGATCTCGCCGCGATCGCGGAAGCTAAGCAGGGTCGGGCCTGGTTAGAACTTGGATGGGAGACCTCTAGGGAAGACCGGGTGCTCTAGGCTTTTTGCCTCCCGCTCCGCCGTCTCCTTTTGGCGCCCACGGCGTTGGCGGCTATCTCCGCCCCCCGCCGGGTACAGCTGCAAGCCCCACCTCCTCAGGCCCCTCCCACCACAGCAAGCGTCTTATGAGGCGCTCCCCGCCTGCCTGACCGGCCAGGCGGCCAGAAGGCGTCCCTGGAAGGCAGAGGCACACCAGACGCTCCAGGGGTGGCCTGACGGAAACCAGACGTGGCCGCGGACCCGGGAGCCGTCCGTGAGGCCCGCGAGCCCCTCGACCTGCACCTGGCCGCCCCCACTGGAGCCCAGCCCCGGCGCCGCCACCTGTCTGCCGGGCTGGCTCTCCACAGCTCCATACGGAAAAAGCCGCCCCTCCGCCGTTTCGCCATGGCCGGGGGCGGGAGCGGGATCGAGGGCCCAGGCCGCTTCCCCGGGCCTGCCGGCCACCTGGGGCGGGGTCCTGAGCTCGGACGGTGGCGTGGGGGCAAGGGTGGCGTTGCTGGGTCTAAGGGGCTTTACCAACACAATGCTGGCTCCCACTGGCTTCGGGCCACCTGCTGTCGGGCAGGAGGGCCGGCCCGGTCTGCGGTTGGGCTTCGCCTAACGCAGCGTGGGCCGGCTACTACTATTGCTCTTGCTGATTCTTCTACTTCTATTTCTGGCCCTCTGCAGGTCAAATATGCTGCCACTATTACTGCTGCTGATGCCACTTCTACTGCTGTTTCTACCACTACTACTACTACTACTAGGCCAGTGCATGGCAAATACTACTACTATTACCACCACTGCTGCCATTACTACTACTGCTGCTACTACTACTGCTGCTGCTACTTGTACAGGTGCTGCTGCTACTACTACTACTAATAGCCCAGTGCATGGCAAATATTAACACTACTACTACTGCTGCTGCTTCTACTATTGCTACTACTACTGCTACTACTAGTAGTCCAGTGCATGGCAAATTCTACTACTATTACTACAACAGCTACTGCTGCTAATAGTAATGTTACTACTACTGCTAATGCTAGTAATCTAGTATATGGCAAATACTACTACTATTACTACTAGTGCTGCTGCTGCTACTTCCGCTACTACAACTATCAATACTACTAGCCCAGTGCGTGGCAAATATACTACTATTATTGCTGTGCCTGCTACTTCTACTACTATTCCTGGCCCACTGCAAGTCAAATATGCTGCTCCAATTACTCCTGCTGCTGCCACTTCTACTGCTATTGCTACCACTATTACTACTACTACTAGCCCAGTGCATGGCAAATACTACTACTATTACTACTACTGCTGCTGCTTGTACAAATGCTACTACTACTGCTACTACTAGTAGTCCAGTGCATTGAAAATACTACTACTACTCCTCCTGATGCTGCTACTACTTCTACTACTAGTATCAATACTACTAGCCCTGTGTATGGCAAATCTACTACTACTACTGCTATGGCTGCTACTTCTATTATCACTACTGGCCCACTGCAGGACAAATCTGCTGGTACTATTACTGCTGCTGATGCCACTTCTATTGCTGATGCTAACTCTACTACTACCGCTACTACTAGCAGTCCACTGCATGGCAAATCTACTACTACTACTTCAATTGCTGCTACTGCTACTACTACTACTGGCCCTCTGCAGGGAATATACGGTGCTACTACTCCTGCTGCTGCAGCCACTTCTCCTGCTGCTACTACCACTACTATTACTACTAGCCCAGTGCATGGCAAATACTACTTCTATTACCACTACTGCTGCTACTTCTACTGCTGCTGCTAGCTCCGTTCCCCGGCCTAGGCGGGCGGCGGGGCTCTGCCGGGACGGGCGGGCCGCTGGGCTGGCGGTAAGGCCCAAGCGCCCGCTAAGCTGCGCCTCAAGAGGCAGCCCGCGACCCCGCCGGCATCTACTGCCAAACCAGCCTACAAGGGCCCGATCTCGCCGCGATCGCGGAAGCTAAGCAGGGTCGGGCCTGGTTAGAACTTGGATGGGAGACCTCTAGGGAAGACCGGGTGCTCTAGGCTTTTTGCCTCCCGCTCCGCCGTCTCCTTTTGGCGCCCACGGCGTTGGCGGCTATCTCCGCCCCCCGCCGGGTACAGCTGCAAGCCCCACCTCCTCAGGCCCCTCCCACCACAGCAAGCGTCTTATGAGGCGCTCCCCGCCTGCCTGACCGGCCAGGCGGCCAGAAGGCGTCCCTGGAAGGCAGAGGCACACCAGACGCTCCAGGGGTGGCCTGACGGAAACCAGACGTGGCCGCGGACCCGGGAGCCGTCCGTGAGGCCCGCGAGCCCCTCGACCTGCACCTGGCCGCCCCCACTGGAGCCCAGCCCCGGCGCCGCCACCTGTCTGCCGGGCTGGCTCTCCACAGCTCCATACGGAAAATGCCGCCCCTCCGCCGTTTCGCCATGGCCGGGGGCGGGAGCGGGATCGAGGGCCCAGGCCGCTTCCCCGGGCCTGCCGGCCACCTGGGGCGGGGTCCTGAGCTCGGACGGTGGCGTGGGGGCAAGGGTGGCGTTGCTGGGTCTAAGGGGCTTTACCAACACAATGCTGGCTCCCACTGGCTTCGGGCCACCTGCTGTCGGGCAGGAGGGCCGGCCCGGTCTGCGGTTGGGCTTCGCCTAACGCAGCGTGGGCCGGCTACTACTATTGCTCTTGCTGATTCTTCTACTTCTATTTCTGGCCCTCTGCAGGTCAAATATGCTGCCACTATTACTGCTGCTGATGCCACTTCTACTGCTGTTTCTACCACTACTACTACTACTACTAGGCCAGTGCATGGCAAATACTACTACTATTACCACCACTGCTGCCATTACTACTACTGCTGCTACTACTACTGCTGCTGCTACTTGTACAGGTGCTGCTGCTACTACTACTACTAATAGCCCAGTGCATGGCAAATATTAACACTACTACTACTGCTGCTGCTTCTACTATTGCTACTACTACTGCTACTACTAGTAGTCCAGTGCATGGCAAATTCTACTACTATTACTACAACAGCTACTGCTGCTAATAGTAATGTTACTACTACTGCTAATGCTAGTAATCTAGTATATGGCAAATACTACTACTATTACTACTAGTGCTGCTGCTGCTACTTCCGCTACTACAACTATCAATACTACTAGCCCAGTGCGTGGCAAATATACTACTATTATTGCTGTGCCTGCTACTTCTACTACTATTCCTGGCCCACTGCAAGTCAAATATGCTGCTCCAATTACTCCTGCTGCTGCCACTTCTACTGCTATTGCTACCACTATTACTACTACTACTAGCCCAGTGCATGGCAAATACTACTACTATTACTACTACTGCTGCTGCTTGTACAAATGCTACTACTACTGCTACTACTAGTAGTCCAGTGCATTGAAAATACTACTACTACTCCTCCTGATGCTGCTACTACTTCTACTACTAGTATCAATACTACTAGCCCTGTGTATGGCAAATCTACTACTACTACTGCTATGGCTGCTACTTCTATTATCACTACTGGCCCACTGCAGGACAAATCTGCTGGTACTATTACTGCTGCTGATGCCACTTCTATTGCTGATGCTAACTCTACTACTACCGCTACTACTAGCAGTCCACTGCATGGCAAATCTACTACTACTACTTCAATTGCTGCTACTGCTACTACTACTACTGGCCCTCTGCAGGGAATATACGGTGCTACTACTCCTGCTGCTGCAGCCACTTCTCCTGCTGCTACTACCACTACTATTACTACTAGCCCAGTGCATGGCAAATACTACTTCTATTACCACTACTGCTGCTACTTCTACTGCTGCTGCTAGCTCCGTTCCCCGGCCTAGGCGGGCGGCGGGGCTCTGCCGGGACGGGCGGGCCGCTGGGCTGGCGGTAAGGCCCAAGCGCCCGCTAAGCTGCGCCTCAAGAGGCAGCCCGCGACCCCGCCGGCATCTACTGCCAAACCAGCCTACAAGGGCCCGATCTCGCCGCGATCGCGGAAGCTAAGCAGGGTCGGGCCTGGTTAGAACTTGGATGGGAGACCTCTAGGGAAGACCGGGTGCTCTAGGCTTTTTGCCTCCCGCTCCGCCGTCTCCTTTTGGCGCCCACGGCGTTGGCGGCTATCTCCGCCCCCCGCCGGGTACAGCTGCAAGCCCCACCTCCTCAGGCCCCTCCCACCACAGCAAGCGTCTTATGAGGCGCTCCCCGCCTGCCTGACCGGCCAGGCGGCCAGAAGGCGTCCCTGGAAGGCAGAGGCACACCAGACGCTCCAGGGGTGGCCTGACGGAAACCAGACGTGGCCGCGGACCCGGGAGCCGTCCGTGAGGCCCGCGAGCCCCTCGACCTGCACCTGGCCGCCCCCACTGGAGCCCAGCCCCGGCGCCGCCACCTGTCTGCCGGGCTGGCTCTCCACAGCTCCATACGGAAAATGCCGCCCCTCCGCCGTTTCGCCATGGCCGGGGGCGGGAGCGGGATCGAGGGCCCAGGCCGCTTCCCCGGGCCTGCCGGCCACCTGGGGCGGGGTCCTGAGCTCGGACGGTGGCGTGGGGGCAAGGGTGGCGTTGCTGGGTCTAAGGGGCTTTACCAACACAATGCTGGCTCCCACTGGCTTCGGGCCACCTGCTGTCGGGCAGGAGGGCCGGCCCGGTCTGCGGTTGGGCTTCGCCTAACGCAGCGTGGGCCGGCTACTACTATTGCTCTTGCTGATTCTTCTACTTCTATTTCTGGCCCTCTGCAGGTCAAATATGCTGCCACTATTACTGCTGCTGATGCCACTTCTACTGCTGTTTCTACCACTACTACTACTACTACTAGGCCAGTGCATGGCAAATACTACTACTATTACCACCACTGCTGCCATTACTACTACTGCTGCTACTACTACTGCTGCTGCTACTTGTACAGGTGCTGCTGCTACTACTACTACTAATAGCCCAGTGCATGGCAAATATTAACACTACTACTACTGCTGCTGCTTCTACTATTGCTACTACTACTGCTACTACTAGTAGTCCAGTGCATGGCAAATTCTACTACTATTACTACAACAGCTACTGCTGCTAATAGTAATGTTACTACTACTGCTAATGCTAGTAATCTAGTATATGGCAAATACTACTACTATTACTACTACTGCTGCTGCTTGTACAAATGCTACTACTACTGCTACTACTAGTAGTCCAGTGCATTGAAAATACTACTACTACTCCTCCTGATGCTGCTACTACTTCTACTACTAGTATCAATACTACTAGCCCTGTGTATGGCAAATCTACTACTATTACTGCTATGGCTGCTACTTCTATTATCACTACTGGCCCACTGCAGGACAAATCTGCTGGTACTATTACTGCTGCTGATGCCACTTCTATTGCTGATGCTAACTCTACTACTACTGCTACTACTAGCAGTCCACTGCATGGCAAATCTACTACTACTACTTCAATTGCTGCTACTGCTACTACTACTACTGGCCCTCTGCAGGGAATATACGGTGCTACTACTCCTGCTGCTGCAGCCACTTCTCCTGCTGCTACTACCACTACTATTACTACTAGCCCAGTGCATGGCAAATACTACTTCTATTACCACTACTGCTGCTACTTCTACTGCTGCTGCTAGCTCCGTTCCCCGGCCTAGGCGGGCGGCGGGGCCCTGCCGGGACGGGCGGGCCGCTGGGCTGGCGGTAAGGCCCAAGCGCCCGCTAAGCTGCGCCTCAAGAGGCAGCCCGCGACCCCGCCGGCATCTACTGCCAAACCAGCCTACAAGGGCCCGATCTCGCCGCGATCGCGGAAGCTAAGCAGGGTCGGGCCTGGTTAGAACTTGGATGGGAGACCTCTAGGGAAGACCGGGTGCTCTAGGCTTTTTGCCTCCCGCTCCGCCGTCTCCTTTTGGCGCCCGCGGCGTTGGCGGCTATCTCCGCCCCCCGCCGGGTACAGCTGCAAGCCCCACCTCCTCAGGCCCCTCCCACCACAGCAAGCGTCTTATGAGGCGCTCCCCGCCTGCCTGACCGGCCAGGCGGCCAGAAGGCGTCCCTGGAAGGCAGAGGCACACCAGACGCTCCAGGGGTGGCCTGACGGAAACCAGACGTGGCCGCGGACCCGGGAGCCGTCCGTGAGGCCCGCGAGCCCCTCGACCTGCACCTGGCCGCCCCCACTGGAGCCCAGCCCCGGCGCCGCCACCTGTCTGCCGGGCTGGCTCTCCACAGCTCCATACGGAAAATGCCGCCCCTCCGCCGTTTCGCCATGGCCGGGGGCGGGAGCGGGATCGAGGGCCCAGGCCGCTTCCCCGGGCCTGCCGGCCACCTGGGGCGGGGTCCTGAGCTCGGACGGTGGCGTGGGGGCAAGGGTGGCGTTGCTGGGTCTAAGGGGCTTTACCAACACAATGCTGGCTCCCACTGGCTTCGGGCCACCTGCTGTCGGGCAGGAGGGCCGGCCCGGTCTGCGGTTGGGCTTCGCCTAACGCAGCGTGGGCCGGCTACTACTATTGCTCTTGCTGATTCTTCTACTTCTATTTCTGGCCCTCTGCAGGTCAAATATGCTGCCACTATTACTGCTGCTGATGCCACTTCTACTGCTGTTTCTACCACTACTACTACTACTACTAGGCCAGTGCATGGCAAATACTACTACTATTACCACCACTGCTGCCATTACTACTACTGCTGCTACTACTACTGCTGCTGCTACTTGTACAGGTGCTGCTGCTACTACTACTACTAATAGCCCAGTGCATGGCAAATATTAACACTACTACTACTGCTGCTGCTTCTACTATTGCTACTACTACTGCTACTACTAGTAGTCCAGTGCATGGCAAATTCTACTACTATTACTACAACAGCTACTGCTGCTAATAGTAATGTTACTACTACTGCTAATGCTAGTAATCTAGTATATGGCAAATACTACTACTATTACTACTACTGCTGCTGCTTGTACAAATGCTACTACTACTGCTACTACTAGTAGTCCAGTGCATTGAAAATACTACTACTACTCCTCCTGATGCTGCTACTACTTCTACTACTAGTATCAATACTACTAGCCCTGTGTATGGCAAATCTACTACTACTACTGCTATGGCTGCTACTTCTATTATCACTACTGGCCCACTGCAGGACAAATCTGCTGGTACTATTACTGCTGCTGATGCCACTTCTATTGCTGATGCTAACTCTACTACTACTGCTACTACTAGCAGTCCACTGCATGGCAAATCTACTACTACTACTTCAATTGCTGCTACTGCTACTACTACTACTGGCCCTCTGCAGGGAATATACGGTGCTACTACTCCTGCTGCTGCAGCCACTTCTCCTGCTGCTACTACCACTACTATTACTACTAGCCCAGTGCATGGCAAATACTACTTCTATTACCACTACTGCTGCTACTTCTACTGCTGCTGCTAGCTCCGTTCCCCGGCCTAGGCGGGCGGCGGGGCCCTGCCGGGACGGGCGGGCCGCTGGGCTGGCGGTAAGGCCCAAGCGCCCGCTAAGCTGCGCCTCAAGAGGCAGCCCGCGACCCCGCCGGCATCTACTGCCAAACCAGCCTACAAGGGCCCGATCTCGCCGCGATCGCGGAAGCTAAGCAGGGTCGGGCCTGGTTAGAACTTGGATGGGAGACCTCTAGGGAAGACCGGGTGCTCTAGGCTTTTTGCCTCCCGCTCCGCCGTCTCCTTTTGGCGCCCGCGGCGTTGGCGGCTATCTCCGCCCCCCGCCGGGTACAGCTGCAAGCCCCACCTCCTCAGGCCCCTCCCACCACAGCAAGCGTCTTATGAGGCGCTCCCCGCCTGCCTGACCGGCCAGGCGGCCAGAAGGCGTCCCTGGAAGGCAGAGGCACACCAGACGCTCCAGGGGTGGCCTGACGGAAACCAGACGTGGCCGCGGACCCGGGAGCCGTCCGTGAGGCCCGCGAGCCCCTCGACCTGCACCTGGCCGCCCCCACTGGAGCCCAGCCCCGGCGCCGCCACCTGTCTGCCGGGCTGGCTCTCCACAGCTCCATACGGAAAATGCCGCCCCTCCGCCGTTTCGCCATGGCCGGGGGCGGGAGCGGGATCGAGGGCCCAGGCCGCTTCCCCGGGCCTGCCGGCCACCTGGGGCGGGGTCCTGAGCTCGGACGGTGGCGTGGGGGCAAGGGTGGCGTTGCTGGGTCTAAGGGGCTTTACCAACACAATGCTGGCTCCCACTGGCTTCGGGCCACCTGCTGTCGGGCAGGAGGGCCGGCCCGGTCTGCGGTTGGGCTTCGCCTAACGCAGCGTGGGCCGGCTACTACTATTGCTCTTGCTGATTCTTCTACTTCTATTTCTGGCCCTCTGCAGGTCAAATATGCTGCCACTATTACTGCTGCTGATGCCACTTCTACTGCTGTTTCTACCACTACTACTACTACTACTAGGCCAGTGCATGGCAAATACTACTACTATTACCACCACTGCTGCCATTACTACTACTGCTGCTACTACTACTGCTGCTGCTACTTGTACAGGTGCTGCTGCTACTACTACTACTAATAGCCCAGTGCATGGCAAATATTAACACTACTACTACTGCTGCTGCTTCTACTATTGCTACTACTACTGCTACTACTAGTAGTCCAGTGCATGGCAAATTCTACTACTATTACTACAACAGCTACTGCTGCTAATAGTAATGTTACTACTACTGCTAATGCTAGTAATCTAGTATATGGCAAATACTACTACTATTACTACTACTGCTGCTGCTTGTACAAATGCTACTACTACTGCTACTACTAGTAGTCCAGTGCATTGAAAATACTACTACTACTACTCCTGATGCTGCTACTACTTCTACTACTAGTATCAATACTACTAGCCCTGTGTATGGCAAATCTACTACTACTACTGCTATGGCTGCTACTTCTATTATCACTACTGGCCCACTGCAGGACAAATCTGCTGGTACTATTACTGCTGCTGATGCCACTTCTATTGCTGATGCTAACTCTACTACTACTGCTACTACTAGCAGTCCACTGCATGGCAAATCTACTACTACTACTTCAATTGCTGCTACTGCTACTACTACTACTGGCCCTCTGCAGGGAATATATGGTGCTACTACTCCTGCTGCTGCAGCCACTTCTCCTGCTGCTACTACCACTACTATTACTACTAGCCCATTGCATGGCAAATACTACTTCTATTACCACTACTGCTGCTACTTCTACTGCTGCTGCTAGCTCCGTTCCCCGGCCTAGGCGGGCGGCGGGGCCCTTGCGGGACGGGCGGGCCGCTGGGCTGGCGGTAAGGCCCAAGCGCCCGCTAAGCTGCGCCTCAAGAGGCAGCCCGCGACCCCACCAGCATCTACTGCCAAACCAGCCTACAAGGGCCCGATCTCGCCGCGATCGCGGAAGCTAAGCAGGGTCGGGCCTGGTTAGAACTTGGATGGGAGACCTCTAGGGAAGACCGGGTGCTCTAGGCTTTTTGCCTCCCGCTCCGCCTTCTCCTTTTGGCGCCCGCGGCATTCGCGGCTATCACCGCCCCCCGCCGGGTACAGCTGCAAGCCCCAACTCCTCAGGCCCCTCCCACCATAGCAAGCGTCTTATGAGGCGCTCCCCGCCTGCCTGACCGGCCAGGCGGCCAGAAGGCGTCCCTGGAAGGCAGAGGCACACCAGACGTTCCGGGGGTGGCCTGACGGAAACCAGACGTGGCCGCGGACCCGGGGGCCGTCCGTGCGGCCCGCGAGCCCCTCGACCTGCACCTGGCCGCCCCCACTGGAGCCCAGCCCCGGCGCCGCCACCTGTCTGCCGGGCTGGCTCTCCACAGCTCCATACGGAAAAAGCCGCCCTTCCGCCATTTCACCATGGCCGGGGGCGGGAGCGGGGTCGAGGGCCCAGGCCGCTTCCCCGGGACTGCCGGCCACCTGGGGCGGGGTCCTGAGCTCGGACGGTGGCGTGGGGGCGAGGGTGGCGTGGCTGGGTCACAGGGGCCGTGCCAACTCAATGGTGGCTCCCAGTGGCTTCGGGCCAGCTTCTGTCAGGCAGGAGGGCCGGTCCGGTCTGCGTCTGAGCTGCGCCTAGCGCAGCGTGGGCGGGCAGGTGGGATGCCCAAGGGACCGCGGTCCCCGGGCCCGGAAGCCTCCTGGGCCACTTCCCCGTGAGCGGCCTGCGGGATCTGGGGCGGGGCGCCAAGCGCCGAAAAGTTTGCTGGCTCCCGCCCGCCCTGGGCTGGGTGGTCGCCAACAACTCCGCCACCCCCAGGTGCCCGAGACCTCCGTTCCCCGGCCTAGGCAGGCGGCGCGGCCCTGCCAGGACGGGCGGGCCGCTGGGCTGGCGGTAAGGCCCAAGCGCCCGCTAAGCTGCGCCTCAAGAGGCAGCCCGCGACCCCGCCGGCATCTACTGCCAAACCAGCCTACAAGGGCCCGATCTCGCCGCGATCGCGGAAGCTAAGCAGGGTCGGGCCTGGTTAGAACTTGGATGGGAGACCTCTAGGGAAGACCGGGTGCTCTAGGCTTTTAGCCTCCCGCTCCGCCGTCTCCTTTTGGCGCCCGCGGCGTTGGCGGCTATCTCCGCCCCCCGCCGGGTACAGCTGCAAGCCCCACCTCCTCAGGCCCCTCCCACCACAGCAAGCGTCTTATGAGGCGCTCCCCGCCTGCCTGACCGGCCAGGCGGCCAGAAGGCGTCCCTGGAAGGCAGAGGCACACCAGACGCTCCAGGGGTGGCCTGACGGAAACCAGACGTGGCCGCGGACCCGGGAGCCGTCCGTGAGGCCCGCGAGCCCCTCGACCTGCACCTGGCCGCCCCCACTGGAGCCCAGCCCCGGCGCCGCCACCTGTCTGCCGGGCTGGCTCTCCACAGCTCCATACGGAAAAAGCCGCCCCTCCGCCGTTTCGCCATGGCCGGGGGCGGGAGCGGGATCGAGGGCCCAGGCCGCTTCCCCGGGCCTGCCGGCCACCTGGGGCGGGGTCCTGAGCTCGGACGGTGGCGTGGGGGCAAGGGTGGCGTTGCTGGGTCTAAGGGGCTTTACCAACACAATGCTGGCTCCCACTGGCTTCGGGCCACCTGCTGTCGGGCAGGAGGGCCGGCCCGGTCTGCGGTTGGGCTTCGCCTAACGCAGCGTGGGCCGGCTACTACTATTGCTCTTGCTGATTCTTCTACTTCTATTTCTGGCCCTCTGCAGGTCAAATATGCTGCCACTATTACTGCTGCTGATGCCACTTCTACTGCTGTTTCTACCACTACTACTACTCCTACTAGGCCAGTGCATGGCAAATACTACTACTATTACCACCACTGCTGCCATTACTACTACTGCTGCTACTACTACTGCTGCTGCTACTTGTACAGGTGCTGCTGCTACTACTACTACTAATAGCCCAGTGCATGGCAAATATTAACACTACTACTACTGCTGCTGCTTCTACTATTGCTACTACTACTGCTACTACTAGTAGTCCAGTGCATGGCAAATTCTACTATTACTACAACAGCTACTGCTGCTAATAGTAATGTTACTACTACTGCTAATGCTAGTAATCTAGTATATGGCAAATACTACTACTATTACTACTAGTGCTGCTGCTGCTACTTCCGCTACTACAACTATCAATACTACTAGCCCAGTGCGTGGCAAATATACTACTATTATTGCTGTGCCTGCTACTTCTACTACTATTCCTGGCCCACTGCAAGTCAAATATGCTGCTCCAATTACTCCTGCTGCTGCCACTTCTACTGCTATTGCTACCACTATTACTACTACTACTAGCCCAGTGCATGGCAAATACTACTACTATTACTACTACTGCTGCTGCTTGTACAAATGCTACTACTACTGCTACTACTAGTAGTCCAGTGCATTGAAAATACTACTACTACTCCTCCTGATGCTGCTACTACTTCTACTACTAGTATCAATACTACTAGCCCTGTGTATGGCAAATCTACTACTACTACTGCTATGGCTGCTACTTCTATTATCACTACTGGCCCACTGCAGGACAAATCTGCTGGTACTATTACTGCTGCTGATGCCACTTCTATTGCTGATGCTAACTCTACTACTACCGCTACTACTAGCAGTCCACTGCATGGCAAATCTACTACTACTACTTCAATTGCTGCTACTGCTACTACTACTACTGGCCCTCTGCAGGGAATATACGGTGCTACTACTCCTGCTGCTGCAGCCACTTCTCCTGCTGCTACTACCACTACTATTACTACTAGCCCAGTGCATGGCAAATACTACTTCTATTACCACTACTGCTGCTACTTCTACTGCTGCTGCTAGCTCCGTTCCCCGGCCTAGGCGGGCGGCGGGGCCCTGCCGGGACGGGCGGGCCGCTGGGCTGGCGGTAAGGCCCAAGCGCCCGCTAAGCTGCGCCTCAAGAGGCAGCCCGCGACCCCGCCGGCATCTACTGCCAAACCAGCCTACAAGGGCCTGATCTCGCCGCGATCGCGGAAGCTAAGCAGGGTCGGGCCTGGTTAGAACTTGGATGGGAGACCTCTAGGGAAGACCGGGTGCTCTAGGCTTTTTGCCTCCCGCTCCGCCGTCTCCTTTTGGCGCCCGCGGCGTTGGCGGCTATCTCCGCCCCCCGCCGGGTACAGCTGCAAGCCCCACCTCCTCAGGCCCCTCCCACCACAGCAAGCGTCTTATGAGGCGCTCCCCGCCTGCCTGACCGGCCAGGCGGCCAGAAGGCGTCCCTGGAAGGCAGAGGCACACCAGACGCTCCAGGGGTGGCCTGACGGAAACCAGACGTGGCCGCGGACCCGGGAGCCGTCCGTGAGGCCCGCGAGCCCCTCGACCTGCACCTGGCCGCCCCCACTGGAGCCCAGCCCCGGCGCCGCCACCTGTCTGCCGGGCTGGCTCTCCACAGCTCCATACGGAAAATGCCGCCCCTCCGCCGTTTCGCCATGGCCGGGGGCGGGAGCGGGATCGAGGGCCCAGGCCGCTTCCCCGGGCCTGCCGGCCACCTGGGGCGGGGTCCTGAGCTCGGACGGTGGCGTGGGGGCAAGGGTGGCGTTGCTGGGTCTAAGGGGCTTTACCAACACAATGCTGGCTCCCACTGGCTTCGGGCCACCTGCTGTCGGGCAGGAGGGCCGGCCCGGTCTGCGGTTGGGCTTCGCCTAACGCAGCGTGGGCCGGCTACTACTATTGCTCTTGCTGATTCTTCTACTTCTATTTCTGGCCCTCTGCAGGTCAAATATGCTGCCACTATTACTGCTGCTGATGCCACTTCTACTGCTGTTTCTACCACTACTACTACTACTACTAGGCCAGTGCATGGCAAATACTACTACTATTACCACCACTGCTGCCATTACTACTACTGCTGCTACTACTACTGCTGCTGCTACTTGTACAGGTGCTGCTGCTACTACTACTACTAATAGCCCAGTGCATGGCAAATATTAACACTACTACTACTGCTGCTGCTTCTACTATTGCTACTACTACTGCTACTACTAGTAGTCCAGTGCATGGCAAATTCTACTACTATTACTACAACAGCTACTGCTGCTAATAGTAATGTTACTACTACTGCTAATGCTAGTAATCTAGTATATGGCAAATACTACTACTATTACTACTACTGCTGCTGCTTGTACAAATGCTACTACTACTGCTACTACTAGTAGTCCAGTGCATTGAAAATACTACTACTACTCCTCCTGATGCTGCTACTACTTCTACTACTAGTATCAATACTACTAGCCCTGTGTATGGCAAATCTACTACTACTACTGCTATGGCTGCTACTTCTATTATCACTACTGGCCCACTGCAGGACAAATCTGCTGGTACTATTACTGCTGCTGATGCCACTTCTATTGCTGATGCTAACTCTACTACTACTGCTACTACTAGCAGTCCACTGCATGGCAAATCTACTACTACTACTTCAATTGCTGCTACTGCTACTACTACTACTGGCCCTCTGCAGGGAATATACGGTGCTACTACTCCTGCTGCTGCAGCCACTTCTCCTGCTGCTACTACCACTACTATTACTACTAGCCCAGTGCATGGCAAATACTACTTCTATTACCACTACTGCTGCTACTTCTACTGCTGCTGCTAGCTCCGTTCCCCGGCCTAGGCGGGCGGCGGGGCCCTGCCGGGACGGGCGGGCCGCTGGGCTGGCGGTAAGGCCCAAGCGCCCGCTAAGCTGTGCCTCAAGAGGCAGCCCGCGACCCCGCCGGCATCTACTGCCAAACCAGCCTACAAGGGCCCGATCTCGCCGCGATCGCGGAAGCTAAGCAGGGTCGGGCCTGGTTAGAACTTGGATGGGAGACCTCTAGGGAAGACCGGGTGCTCTAGGCTTTTAGCCTCCCGCTCCGCCGTCTCCTTTTGGCGCCCGCGGCGTTGGCGGCTATCTCCGCCCCCCGCCGGGTACAGCTGCAAGCCCCACCTCCTCAGGCCCCTCCCACCACAGCAAGCGTCTTATGAGGCGCTCCCCGCCTGCCTGACCGGCCAGGCGGCCAGAAGGCGTCCCTGGAAGGCAGAGGCACACCAGACGCTCCAGGGGTGGCCTGACGGAAACCAGACGTGGCCGCGGACCCGGGAGCCGTCCGTGAGGCCCGCGAGCCCCTCGACCTGCACCTGGCCGCCCCCACTGGAGCCCAGCCCCGGCGCCGCCACCTGTCTGCCGGGCTGGCTCTCCACAGCTCCATACGGAAAAAGCCGCCCCTCCGCCGTTTCGCCATGGCCGGGGGCGGGAGCGGGATCGAGGGCCCAGGCCGCTTCCCCGGGCCTGCCGGCCACCTGGGGCGGGGTCCTGAGCTCGGACGGTGGCGTGGGGGCAAGGGTGGCGTTGCTGGGTCTAAGGGCCTTTACCAACACAATGCTGGCTCCCACTGGCTTCGGGCCACCTGCTGTCGGGCAGGAGGGCCGGCCCGGTCTGCGGTTGGGCTTCGCCTAACGCAGCGTGGGCCGGCTACTACTATTGCTCTTGCTGATTCTTCTACTTCTATTTCTGGCCCTCTGCAGGTCAAATATGCTGCCACTATTACTGCTGCTGATGCCACTTCTACTGCTGTTTCTACCACTACTACTACTACTACTAGGCCAGTGCATGGCAAATACTACTACTATTACCACCACTGCTGCCATTACTACTACTGCTGCTACTACTACTGCTGCTGCTACTTGTACAGGTGCTGCTGCTACTACTACTACTAATAGCCCAGTGCATGGCAAATATTAACACTACTACTACTGCTGCTGCTTCTACTATTGCTACTACTACTGCTACTACTAGTAGTCCAGTGCATGGCAAATTCTACTACTATTACTACAACAGCTACTGCTGCTAATAGTAATGTTACTACTACTGCTAATGCTAGTAATCTAGTATATGGCAAATACTACTACTATTACTACTAGTGCTGCTGCTGCTACTTCCGCTACTACAACTATCAATACTACTAGCCCAGTGCGTGGCAAATATACTACTATTATTGCTGTGCCTGCTACTTCTACTACTATTCCTGGCCCACTGCAAGTCAAATATGCTGCTCCAATTACTCCTGCTGCTGCCACTTCTACTGCTATTGCTACCACTATTACTACTACTACTAGCCCAGTGCATGGCAAATACTACTACTATTACTACTACTGCTGCTGCTTGTACAAATGCTACTACTACTGCTACTACTAGTAGTCCAGTGCATTGAAAATACTACTACTACTCCTCCTGATGCTGCTACTACTTCTACTACTAGTATCAATACTACTAGCCCTGTGTATGGCAAATCTACTACTACTACTGCTATGGCTGCTACTTCTATTATCACTACTGGCCCACTGCAGGACAAATCTGCTGGTACTATTACTGCTGCTGATGCCACTTCTATTGCTGATGCTAACTCTACTACTACCGCTACTACTAGCAGTCCACTGCATGGCAAATCTACTACTACTACTTCAATTGCTGCTACTGCTACTACTACTACTGGCCCTCTGCAGGGAATATACGGTGCTACTACTCCTGCTGCTGCAGCCACTTCTCCTGCTGCTACTACCACTACTATTACTACTAGCCCAGTGCATGGCAAATACTACTTCTATTACCACTACTGCTGCTACTTCTACTGCTGCTGCTAGCTCCGTTCCCCGGCCTAGGCGGGCGGCGGGGCCCTGCCGGGACGGGCGGGCCGCTGGGCTGGCGGTAAGGCCCAAGCGCCCGCTAAGCTGCGCCTCAAGAGGCAGCCCGCGACCCCGCCGGCATCTACTGCCAAACCAGCCTACAAGGGCCCGATCTCGCCGCGATCGCGGAAGCTAAGCAGGGTCGGGCCTGGTTAGAACTTGGATGGGAGACCTCTAGGGAAGACCGGGTGCTCTAGGCTTTTTGCCTCCCGCTCCGCCGTCTCCTTTTGGCGCCCGCGGCGTTGGCGGCTATCTCCGCCCCCCGCCGGGTACAGCTGCAAGCCCCACCTCCTCAGGCCCCTCCCACCACAGCAAGCGTCTTATGAGGCGCTCCCCGCCTGCCTGACCGGCCAGGCGGCCAGAAGGCGTCCCTGGAAGGCAGAGGCACACCAGACGCTCCAGGGGTGGCCTGACGGAAACCAGACGTGGCCGCGGACCCGGGAGCCGTCCGTGAGGCCCGCGAGCCCCTCGACCTGCACCTGGCCGCCCCCACTGGAGCCCAGCCCCGGCGCCGCCACCTGTCTGCCGGGCTGGCTCTCCACAGCTCCATACGGAAAATGCCGCCCCTCCGCCGTTTCGCCATGGCCGGGGGCGGGAGCGGGATCGAGGGCCCAGGCCGCTTCCCCGGGCCTGCCGGCCACCTGGGGCGGGGTCCTGAGCTCGGACGGTGGCGTGGGGGCAAGGGTGGCGTTGCTGGGTCTAAGGGGCTTTACCAACACAATGCTGGCTCCCACTGGCTTCGGGCCACCTGCTGTCGGGCAGGAGGGCCGGCCCGGTCTGCGGTTGGGCTTCGCCTAACGCAGCGTGGGCCGGCTACTACTATTGCTCTTGCTGATTCTTCTACTTCTATTTCTGGCCCTCTGCAGGTCAAATATGCTGCCACTATTACTGCTGCTGATGCCACTTCTACTGCTGTTTCTACCACTACTACTACTACTACTAGGCCAGTGCATGGCAAATACTACTACTATTACCACCACTGCTGCCATTACTACTACTGCTGCTACTACTACTGCTGCTGCTACTTGTACAGGTGCTGCTGCTACTACTACTACTAATAGCCCAGTGCATGGCAAATATTAACACTACTACTACTGCTGCTGCTTCTACTATTGCTACTACTACTGCTACTACTAGTAGTCCAGTGCATGGCAAATTCTACTACTATTACTACAACAGCTACTGCTGCTAATAGTAATGTTACTACTACTGCTAATGCTAGTAATCTAGTATATGGCAAATACTACTACTATTACTACTACTGCTGCTGCTTGTACAAATGCTACTACTACTGCTACTACTAGTAGTCCAGTGCATTGAAAATACTACTACTACTCCTCCTGATGCTGCTACTACTTCTACTACTAGTATCAATACTACTAGCCCTGTGTATGGCAAATCTACTACTACTACTGCTATGGCTGCTACTTCTATTATCACTACTGGCCCACTGCAGGACAAATCTGCTGGTAATATTACTGCTGCTGATGCCACTTCTATTGCTGATGCTAACTCTACTACTACTGCTACTACTAGCAGTCCACTGCATGGCAAATCTACTACTACTACTTCAATTGCTGCTACTGCTACTACTACTACTGGCCCTCTGCAGGGAATATATGGTGCTACTACTCCTGCTGCTGCAGCCACTTCTCCTGCTGCTACTACCACTACTATTACTACTAGCCCAGTGCATGGCAAATACTACTTCTATTACCACTACTGCTGCTACTTCTACTGCTGCTGCTAGCTCCGTTCCCCGGCCTAGGCGGGCGGCGGGGCCCTGCCGGGACGGGCGGGCCGCTGGGCTGGCGGTAAGGCCCAAGCGCCCGCTAAGCTGTGCCTCAAGAGGCAGCCCGCGACCCCGCCGGCATCTACTGCCAAACCAGCCTACAAGGGCCCGATGTCGCCGCGATCGCGGAAGCTAAGCAGGGTCGGGCCTGGTTAGAACTTGGATGGGAGACCTCTAGGGAAGACCGGGTGCTCTAGGCTTTTTGCCTCCCGCTCCGCCGTCTCCTTTTGGCGCCCGCGGCGTTGGCGGCTATCTCCGCCCCCCGCCGGGTACAGCTGCAAGCCCCACCTCCTCAGGCCCCTCCCACCACAGCAAGCGTCTTATGAGGCGCTCCCCGCCTGCCTGACCGGCCAGGCGGCCAGAAGGCGTCCCTGGAAGGCAGAGGCACACCAGACGCTCCAGGGGTGGCCTGACGGAAACCAGACGTGGCCGCGGACCCGGGAGCCGTCCGTGAGGCCCGCGAGCCCCTCGACCTGCACCTGGCCGCCCCCACTGGAGCCCAGCCCCGGCGCCGCCACCTGTCTGCCGGGCTGGCTCTCCACAGCTCCATACGGAAAAAGCCGCCCCTCCGCCGTTTCGCCATGGCCGGGGGCGGGAGCGGGATCGAGGGCCCAGGCCGCTTCCCCGGGCCTGCCGGCCACCTGGGGCGGGGTCCTGAGCTCGGACGGTGGCGTGGGGGCAAGGGTGGCGTTGCTGGGTCTAAGGGGCTTTACCAACACAATGCTGGCTCCCACTGGCTTCGGGCCACCTGCTGTCGGGCAGGAGGGCCGGCCCGGTCTGCGGTTGGGCTTCGCCTAACGCAGCGTGGGCCGGCTACTACTATTGCTCTTGCTGATTCTTCTACTTCTATTTCTGGCCCTCTGCAGGTCAAATATGCTGCCACTATTACTGCTGCTGATGCCACTTCTACTGCTGTTTCTACCACTACTACTACTACTACTAGGCCAGTGCATGGCAAATACTACTACTATTACCACCACTGCTGCCATTACTACTACTGCTGCTACTACTACTGCTGCTGCTACTTGTACAGGTGCTGCTGCTACTACTACTACTAATAGCCCAGTGCATGGCAAATATTAACACTACTACTACTGCTGCTGCTTCTACTATTGCTACTACTACTGCTACTACTAGTAGTCCAGTGCATGGCAAATTCTACTACTATTACTACAACAGCTACTGCTGCTAATAGTAATGTTACTACTACTGCTAATGCTAGTAATCTAGTATATGGCAAATACTACTACTATTACTACTAGTGCTGCTGCTGCTACTTCCGCTACTACAACTATCAATACTACTAGCCCAGTGCGTGGCAAATATACTACTATTATTGCTGTGCCTGCTACTTCTACTACTATTCCTGGCCCACTGCAAGTCAAATATGCTGCTCCAATTACTCCTGCTGCTGCCACTTCTACTGCTATTGCTACCACTATTACTACTACTACTAGCCCAGTGCATGGCAAATACTACTACTATTACTACTACTGCTGCTGCTTGTACAAATTCTACTACTACTGCTACTACTAGTAGTCCAGTGCATTGAAAATACTACTACTACTCCTCCTGATGCTGCTACTACTTCTACTACTAGTATCATTACTACTAGCCCTGTGTATGGCAAATCTACTACTACTACTGCTATGGCTGCTACTTCTATTATCACTACTGGCCCACTGCAGGACAAATCTGCTGGTACTATTACTGCTGCTGATGCCACTTCTATTGCTGATGCTAACTCTACTACTACTGCTACTACTAGCAGTCCACTGCATGGCAAATCTACTACTACTACTTCAATTGCTGCTACTGCTACTACTACTACTGGCCCTCTGCAGGGAATATACGGTGCTACTACTCCTGCTGCTGCAGCCACTTCTCCTGCTGCTACTACCACTACTATTACTACTAGCCCAGTGCATGGCAAATACTACTTCTATTACCACTACTGCTGCTACTTCTACTGCTGCTGCTAGCTCCGTTCCCCGGGCTAGGCGGGCGGCAGGGCCCTGCCGGGACGGGCGGGCCGCTGGGCTGGCGGTAAGGCCCAAGCGCCCGCTAAGCTGCGCCTCAAGAGGCAGCCCGCGACCCCGCCGGCATCTACTGCCAAACCAGCCTACAAGGGCCAGATCTCGCCGCGATCGCGGAAGCTAAGCAGGGTCGGGCCTGGTTAGAACTTGGATGGGAGACCTCTAGGGAAGACCGGGTGCTCTAGGCTTTTTGCCTCCCGCTCCGCCTTCTCCTTTTGGCGCCCGCGGCGTTGGCGGCTATCTCCGCCCCCCGCCGGGTACAGCTGCAAGCCCCACCTCCTCAGGCCCCTCCCACCACAGCAAGCGTCTTATGAGGCGCTCCCCGCCTGCCTGACCGGCCAGGCGGCCAGAAGGCGTCCCTGGAAGGCAGAGGCACACCAGACGCTCCAGGGGTGGCCTGACGGAAACCAGACGTGGCCGCGGACCCGGGAGCCGTCCGTGAGGCCCGCGAGCCCCTCGACCTGCACCTGGCCGCCCCCACTGGAGCCCAGCCCCGGCGCCGCCACCTGTCTGCCGGGCTGGCTCTCCACAGCTCCATACGGAAAATGCCGCCCCTCCGCCGTTTCGCCATGGCCGGGGGCGGGAGCGGGATCGAGGGCCCAGGCCGCTTCCCCGGGCCTGCCGGCCACCTGGGGCGGGGTCCTGAGCTCGGACGGTGGCGTGGGGGCAAGGGTGGCGTTGCTGGGTCTAAGGGGCTTTACCAACACAATGCTGGCTCCCACTGGCTTCGGGCCACCTGCTGTCGGGCAGGAGGGCCGGCCCGGTCTGCGGTTGGGCTTCGCCTAACGCAGCGTGGGCCGGCTACTACTATTGCTCTTGCTGATTCTTCTACTTCTATTTCTGGCCCTCTGCAGGTCAAATATGCTGCCACTATTACTGCTGCTGATGCCACTTCTACTGCTGTTTCTACCACTACTACTACTACTACTAGGCCAGTGCATGGCAAATACTACTACTATTACCACCACTGCTGCCATTACTACTACTGCTGCTACTACTACTGCTGCTGCTACTTGTACAGGTGCTGCTGCTACTACTACTACTAATAGCCCAGTGCATGGCAAATATTAACACTACTACTACTGCTGCTGCTTCTACTATTGCTACTACTACTGCTACTACTAGTAGTCCAGTGCATGGCAAATTCTACTACTATTACTACAACAGCTACTGCTGCTAATAGTAATGTTACTACTACTGCTAATGCTAGTAATCTAGTATATGGCAAATACTACTACTATTACTACTAGTGCTGCTGCTGCTACTTCCGCTACTACAACTATCAATACTACTAGCCCAGTGCGTGGCAAATATACTACTATTATTGCTGTGCCTGCTACTTCTACTACTATTCCTGGCCCACTGCAAGTCAAATATGCTGCTCCAATTACTCCTGCTGCTGCCACTTCTACTGCTATTGCTACCACTATTACTACTACTACTAGCCCAGTGCATGGCAAATACTACTACTATTACTACTACTGCTGCTGCTTGTACAAATGCTACTACTACTGCTACTACTAGTAGTCCAGTGCATTGAAAATACTACTACTACTCCTCCTGATGCTGCTACTACTTCTACTACTAGTATCAATACTACTAGCCCTGTGTATGGCAAATCTACTACTACTACTGCTATGGCTGCTACTTCTATTATCACTACTGGCCCACTGCAGGACAAATCTGCTGGTACTATTACTGCTGCTGATGCCACTTCTATTGCTGATGCTAACTCTACTACTACCGCTACTACTAGCAGTCCACTGCATGGCAAATCTACTACTACTACTTCAATTGCTGCTACTGCTACTACTACTACTGGCCCTCTGCAGGGAATATACGGTGCTACTACTCCTGCTGCTGCAGCCACTTCTCCTGCTGCTACTACCACTACTATTACTACTAGCCCAGTGCATGGCAAATACTACTTCTATTACCACTACTGCTGCTACTTCTACTGCTGCTGCTAGCTCCGTTCCCCGGCCTAGGCGGGCGGCGGGGCCCTGCCGGGACGGGCGGGCCGCTGGGCTGGCGGTAAGGCCCAAGCGCCCGCTAAGCTGCGCCTCAAGAGGCAGCCCGCGACCCCGCCGGCATCTACTGCCAAACCAGCCTACAAGGGCCTGATCTCGCCGCGATCGCGGAAGCTAAGCAGGGTCGGGCCTGGTTAGAACTTGGATGGGAGACCTCTAGGGAAGACCGGGTGCTCTAGGCTTTTTGCCTCCCGCTCCGCCGTCTCCTTTTGGCGCCCGCGGCGTTGGCGGCTATCTCCGCCCCCCGCCGGGTACAGCTGCAAGCCCCACCTCCTCAGGCCCCTCCCACCACAGCAAGCGTCTTATGAGGCGCTCCCCGCCTGCCTGACCGGCCAGGCGGCCAGAAGGCGTCCCTGGAAGGCAGAGGCACACCAGACGCTCCAGGGGTGGCCTGACGGAAACCAGACGTGGCCGCGGACCCGGGAGCCGTCCGTGAGGCCCGCGAGCCCCTCGACCTGCACCTGGCCGCCCCCACTGGAGCCCAGCCCCGGCGCCGCCACCTGTCTGCCGGGCTGGCTCTCCACAGCTCCATACGGAAAAAGCCGCCCCTCCGCCGTTTCGCCATGGCCGGGGGCGGGAGCGGGATCGAGGGCCCAGGCCGCTTCCCCGGGCCTGCCGGCCACCTGGGGCGGGGTCCTGAGCTCGGACGGTGGCGTGGGGGCAAGGGTGGCGTTGCTGGGTCTAAGGGGCTTTACCAACACAATGCTGGCTCCCACTGGCTTCGGGCCACCTGCTGTCGGGCAGGAGGGCCGGCCCGGTCTGCGGTTGGGCTTCGCCTAACGCAGCGTGGGCCGGCTACTACTATTGCTCTTGCTGATTCTTCTACTTCTATTTCTGGCCCTCTGCAGGTCAAATATGCTGCCACTATTACTGCTGCTGATGCCACTTCTACTGCTGTTTCTACCACTACTACTACTACTACTAGGCCAGTGCATGGCAAATACTACTACTATTACCACCACTGCTGCCATTACTACTACTGCTGCTACTACTACTGCTGCTGCTACTTGTACAGGTGCTGCTGCTACTACTACTACTAATAGCCCAGTGCATGGCAAATATTAACACTACTACTACTGCTGCTGCTTCTACTATTGCTACTACTACTGCTACTACTAGTAGTCCAGTGCATGGCAAATTCTACTACTATTACTACAACAGCTACTGCTGCTAATAGTAATGTTACTACTACTGCTAATGCTAGTAATCTAGTATATGGCAAATACTACTACTATTACTACTAGTGCTGCTGCTGCTACTTCCGCTACTACAACTATCAATACTACTAGCCCAGTGCGTGGCAAATATACTACTATTATTGCTGTGCCTGCTACTTCTACTACTATTCCTGGCCCACTGCAAGTCAAATATGCTGCTCCAATTACTCCTGCTGCTGCCACTTCTACTGCTATTGCTACCACTATTACTACTACTACTAGCCCAGTGCATGGCAAATACTACTACTATTACTACTACTGCTGCTGCTTGTACAAATGCTACTACTACTGCTACTACTAGTAGTCCAGTGCATTGAAAATACTACTACTACTCCTCCTGATGCTGCTACTACTTCTACTACTAGTATCAATACTACTAGCCCTGTGTATGGCAAATCTACTACTACTACTGCTATGGCTGCTACTTCTATTATCACTACTGGCCCACTGCAGGACAAATCTGCTGGTACTATTACTGCTGCTGATGCCACTTCTATTGCTGATGCTAACTCTACTACTACCGCTACTACTAGCAGTCCACTGCATGGCAAATCTACTACTACTACTTCAATTGCTGCTACTGCTACTACTACTACTGGCCCTCTGCAGGGAATATACGGTGCTACTACTCCTGCTGCTGCAGCCACTTCTCCTGCTGCTACTACCACTACTATTACTACTAGCCCAGTGCATGGCAAATACTACTTCTATTACCACTACTGCTGCTACTTCTACTGCTGCTGCTAGCTCCGTTCCCCGGCCTAGGCGGGCGGCGGGGCCCTGCCGGGACGGGCGGGCCGCTGGGCTGGCGGTAAGGCCCAAGCGCCCGCTAAGCTGCGCCTCAAGAGGCAGCCCGCGACCCCGCCGGCATCTACTGCCAAACCAGCCTACAAGGGCCTGATCTCGCCGCGATCGCGGAAGCTAAGCAGGGTCGGGCCTGGTTAGAACTTGGATGGGAGACCTCTAGGGAAGACCGGGTGCTCTAGGCTTTTTGCCTCCCGCTCCGCCGTCTCCTATTGGCGCCCACGGCGTTGGCGGCTATCTCCGCCCCCCGCCGGGTACAGCTGCAAGCCCCACCTCCTCAGGCCCCTCCCACCACAGCAAGCGTCTTATGAGGCGCTCCCCGCCTGCCTGACCGGCCAGGCGGCCAGAAGGCGTCCCTGGAAGGCAGAGGCACACCAGACGCTCCAGGGGTGGCCTGACGGAAACCAGACGTGGCCGCGGACCCGGGAGCCGTCCGTGAGGCCCGCGAGCCCCTCGACCTGCACCTGGCCGCCCCCACTGGAGCCCAGCCCCGGCGCCGCCACCTGTCTGCCGGGCTGGCTCTCCACAGCTCCATACGGAAAATGCCGCCCCTCCGCCGTTTCGCCATGGCCGGGGGCGGGAGCGGGATCGAGGGCCCAGGCCGCTTCCCCGGGCCTGCCGGCCACCTGGGGCGGGGTCCTGAGCTCGGACGGTGGCGTGGGGGCAAGGGTGGCGTTGCTGGGTCTAAGGGGCTTTACCAACACAATGCTGGCTCCCACTGGCTTCGGGCCACCTGCTGTCGGGCAGGAGGGCCGGCCCGGTCTGCGGTTGGGCTTCGCCTAACGCAGCGTGGGCCGGCTACTACTATTGCTCTTGCTGATTCTTCTACTTCTATTTCTGGCCCTCTGCAGGTCAAATATGCTGCCACTATTACTGCTGCTGATGCCACTTCTACTGCTGTTTCTACCACTACTACTACTACTACTAGGCCAGTGCATGGCAAATACTACTACTATTACCACCACTGCTGCCATTACTACTACTGCTGCTACTACTACTGCTGCTGCTACTTGTACAGGTGCTGCTGCTACTACTACTACTAATAGCCCAGTGCATGGCAAATATTAACACTACTACTACTGCTGCTGCTTCTACTATTGCTACTACTACTGCTACTACTAGTAGTCCAGTGCATGGCAAATTCTACTACTATTACTACAACAGCTACTGCTGCTAATAGTAATGTTACTACTACTGCTAATGCTAGTAATCTAGTATATGGCAAATACTACTACTATTACTACTACTGCTGCTGCTTGTACAAATGCTACTACTACTGCTACTACTAGTAGTCCAGTGCATTGAAAATACTACTACTACTCCTCCTGATGCTGCTACTACTTCTACTACTAGTATCAATACTACTAGCCCTGTGTATGGCAAATCTACTACTACTACTGCTATGGCTGCTACTTCTATTATCACTACTGGCCCACTGCAGGACAAATCTGCTGGTACTATTACTGCTGCTGATGCCACTTCTATTGCTGATGCTAACTCTACTACTACTGCTACTACTAGCAGTCCACTGCATGGCAAATCTACTACTACTACTTCAATTGCTGCTACTGCTACTACTACTACTGGCCCTCTGCAGGGAATATACGGTGCTACTACTCCTGCTGCTGCAGCCACTTCTCCTGCTGCTACTACCACTACTATTACTACTAGCCCAGTGCATGGCAAATACTACTTCTATTACCACTACTGCTGCTACTTCTACTGCTGCTGCTAGCTCCGTTCCCCGGCCTAGGCGGGCGGCGGGGCCCTGCCGGGACGGGCGGGCCGCTGGGCTGGCGGTAAGGCCCAAGCGCCCGCTAAGCTGTGCCTCAAGAGGCAGCCCGCGACCCCGCCGGCATCTACTGCCAAACCAGCCTACAAGGGCCCGATGTCGCCGCGATCGCGGAAGCTAAGCAGGGTCGGGCCTGGTTAGAACTTGGATGGGAGACCTCTAGGGAAGACCGGGTGCTCTAGGCTTTTTGCCTCCCGCTCCGCCGTCTCCTTTTGGCGCCCGCGGCGTTGGCGGCTATCTCCGCCCCCCGCCGGGTACAGCTGCAAGCCCCACCTCCTCAGGCCCCTCCCACCACAGCAAGCGTCTTATGAGGCGCTCCCCGCCTGCCTGACCGGCCAGGCGGCCAGAAGGCGTCCCTGGAAGGCAGAGGCACACCAGACGCTCCAGGGGTGGCCTGACGGAAACCAGACGTGGCCGCGGACCCGGGAGCCGTCCGTGAGGCCCGCGAGCCCCTCGACCTGCACCTGGCCGCCCCCACTGGAGCCCAGCCCCGGCGCCGCCACCTGTCTGCCGGGCTGGCTCTCCACAGCTCCATACGGAAAATGCCGCCCCTCCGCCGTTTCGCCATGGCCGGGGGCGGGAGCGGGATCGAGGGCCCAGGCCGCTTCCCCGGGCCTGCCGGCCACCTGGGGCGGGGTCCTGAGCTCGGACGGTGGCGTGGGGGCAAGGGTGGCGTTGCTGGGTCTAAGGGGCTTTACCAACACAATGCTGGCTCCCACTGGCTTCGGGCCACCTGCTGTCGGGCAGGAGGGCCGGCCCGGTCTGCGGTTGGGCTTCGCCTAACGCAGCGTGGGCCGGCTACTACTATTGCTCTTGCTGATTCTTCTACTTCTATTTCTGGCCCTCTGCAGGTCAAATATGCTGCCACTATTACTGCTGCTGATGCCACTTCTACTGCTGTTTCTACCACTACTACTACTACTACTAGGCCAGTGCATGGCAAATACTACTACTATTACCACCACTGCTGCCATTACTACTACTGCTGCTACTACTACTGCTGCTGCTACTTGTACAGGTGCTGCTGCTACTACTACTACTAATAGCCCAGTGCATGGCAAATATTAACACTACTACTACTGCTGCTGCTTCTACTATTGCTACTACTACTGCTACTACTAGTAGTCCAGTGCATGGCAAATTCTACTACTATTACTACAACAGCTACTGCTGCTAATAGTAATGTTACTACTACTGCTAATGCTAGTAATCTAGTATATGGCAAATACTACTACTATTACTACTAGTGCTGCTGCTGCTACTTCCGCTACTACAACTATCAATACTACTAGCCCAGTGCGTGGCAAATATACTACTATTATTGCTGTGCCTGCTACTTCTACTACTATTCCTGGCCCACTGCAAGTCAAATATGCTGCTCCAATTACTCCTGCTGCTGCCACTTCTACTGCTATTGCTACCACTATTACTACTACTACTAGCCCAGTGCATGGCAAATACTACTACTATTACTACTACTGCTGCTGCTTGTACAAATTCTACTACTACTGCTACTACTAGTAGTCCAGTGCATTGAAAATACTACTACTACTCCTCCTGATGCTGCTACTACTTCTACTACTAGTATCATTACTACTAGCCCTGTGTATGGCAAATCTACTACTACTACTGCTATGGCTGCTACTTCTATTATCACTACTGGCCCACTGCAGGACAAATCTGCTGGTACTATTACTGCTGCTGATGCCACTTCTATTGCTGATGCTAACTCTACTACTACTGCTACTACTAGCAGTCCACTGCATGGCAAATCTACTACTACTACTTCAATTGCTGCTACTGCTACTACTACTACTGGCCCTCTGCAGGGAATATACGGTGCTACTACTCCTGCTGCTGCAGCCACTTCTCCTGCTGCTACTACCACTACTATTACTACTAGCCCAGTGCATGGCAAATACTACTTCTATTACCACTACTGCTGCTACTTCTACTGCTGCTGCTAGCTCCGTTCCCCGGGCTAGGCGGGCGGCAGGGCCCTGCCGGGACGGGCGGGCCGCTGGGCTGGCGGTAAGGCCCAAGCGCCCGCTAAGCTGCGCCTCAAGAGGCAGCCCGCGACCCCGCCGGCATCTACTGCCAAACCAGCCTACAAGGGCCAGATCTCGCCGCGATCGCGGAAGCTAAGCAGGGTCGGGCCTGGTTAGAACTTGGATGGGAGACCTCTAGGGAAGACCGGGTGCTCTAGGCTTTTTGCCTCCCGCTCCGCCTTCTCCTTTTGGCGCCCGCGGCGTTGGCGGCTATCTCCGCCCCCCGCCGGGTACAGCTGCAAGCCCCACCTCCTCAGGCCCCTCCCACCACAGCAAGCGTCTTATGAGGCGCTCCCCGCCTGCCTGACCGGCCAGGCGGCCAGAAGGCGTCCCTGGAAGGCAGAGGCACACCAGACGCTCCAGGGGTGGCCTGACGGAAACCAGACGTGGCCGCGGACCCGGGAGCCGTCCGTGAGGCCCGCGAGCCCCTCGACCTGCACCTGGCCGCCCCCACTGGAGCCCAGCCCCGGCGCCGCCACCTGTCTGCCGGGCTGGCTCTCCACAGCTCCATACGGAAAATGCCGCCCCTCCGCCGTTTCGCCATGGCCGGGGGCGGGAGCGGGATCGAGGGCCCAGGCCGCTTCCCCGGGCCTGCCGGCCACCTGGGGCGGGGTCCTGAGCTCGGACGGTGGCGTGGGGGCAAGGGTGGCGTTGCTGGGTCTAAGGGGCTTTACCAACACAATGCTGGCTCCCACTGGCTTCGGGCCACCTGCTGTCGGGCAGGAGGGCCGGCCCGGTCTGCGGTTGGGCTTCGCCTAACGCAGCGTGGGCCGGCTACTACTATTGCTCTTGCTGATTCTTCTACTTCTATTTCTGGCCCTCTGCAGGTCAAATATGCTGCCACTATTACTGCTGCTGATGCCACTTCTACTGCTGTTTCTACCACTACTACTACTACTACTAGGCCAGTGCATGGCAAATACTACTACTATTACCACCACTGCTGCCATTACTACTACTGCTGCTACTACTACTGCTGCTGCTACTTGTACAGGTGCTGCTGCTACTACTACTACTAATAGCCCAGTGCATGGCAAATATTAACACTACTACTACTGCTGATGCTTCTACTATTGCTACTACTACTGCTACTACTAGTAGTCCAGTGCATGGCAAATTCTACTACTATTACTACAACAGCTACTGCTGCTAATAGTAATGTTACTACTACTGCTAATGCAAGTAATCTAGTATATGGCAAATACTACTACTATTACTACTACTGCTGCTGCTTGTACAAATGCTACTACTACTGCTACTACTAGTAGTCCAGTGCATTGAAAATACTACTACTCCTCCTCCTGATGCTGCTACTACTTCTACTACTAGTATCAATACTACTAGCCCTGTGTATGGCAAATCTACTACTACTACTGCTATGGCTGCTACTTCTATTATCACTACTGGCCCACTGCAGGACAAATCTGCTGGTACTATTACTGCTGCTGATGCCACTTCTATTGCTGATGCTAACTCTACTACTACTGCTACTACTAGCAGTCCACTGCATGGCAAATCTACTACTACTACTTCAATTGCTGCTACTGCTACTACTACTACTGGCCCTCTGCAGGGAATATATGGTGCTACTACTCCTGCTGCTGCAGCCACTTCTCCTGCTGCTACTACCACTGCTATTACTACTAGCCCAGTGCATGGCAAATACTACTTCTATTACCACTACTGCTGCTACTTCTACTGCTGCTGCTAGCTCCGTTCCCCAGCCTAGGCGGGCGGCGGGGCCCTGCCGGGACGGGCGGGCCGCTGGGCTGGCGGTAAGGCCCAAGCGCCCGCTAAGCTGTGCCTCAAGAGGCAGCCCGCGACCCCGCCGGCATCTACTGCCAAACCAGCCTACAAGGGCCCGATGTCGCCGCGATCGCGGAAGCTAAGCAGGGTCGGGCCTGGTTAGAACTTGGATGGGAGACCTCTAGGGAAGACCGGGTGCTCTAGGCTTTTTGCCTCCCGCTCCGCCGTCTCCTTTTGGCGCCCGCGGCGTTGGCGGCTATCTCCGCCCCCCGCCGGGTACAGCTGCAAGCCCCACCTCCTCAGGCCCCTCCCACCACAGCAAGCGTCTTATGAGGCGCTCCCCGCCTGCCTGACCGGCCAGGCGGCCAGAAGGCGTCCCTGGAAGGCAGAGGCACACCAGACGCTCCAGGGGTGGCCTGACGGAAACCAGACGTGGCCGCGGACCCGGGAGCCGTCCGTGAGGCCCGCGAGCCCCTCGACCTGCACCTGGCCGCCCCCACTGGAGCCCAGCCCCGGCGCCGCCACCTGTCTGCCGGGCTGGCTCTCCACAGCTCCATACGGAAAAAGCCGCCCCTCCGCCGTTTCGCCATGGCCGGGGGCGGGAGCGGGATCGAGGGCCCAGGCCGCTTCCCCGGGCCTGCCGGCCACCTGGGGCGGGGTCCTGAGCTCGGACGGTGGCGTGGGGGCAAGGGTGGCGTTGCTGGGTCTAAGGGGCTTTACCAACACAATGCTGGCTCCCACTGGCTTCGGGCCACCTGCTGTCGGGCAGGAGGGCCGGCCCGGTCTGCGGTTGGGCTTCGCCTAACGCAGCGTGGGCCGGCTACTACTATTGCTCTTGCTGATTCTTCTACTTCTATTTCTGGCCCTCTGCAGGTCAAATATGCTGCCACTATTACTGCTGCTGATGCCACTTCTACTGCTGTTTCTACCACTACTACTACTACTACTAGGCCAGTGCATGGCAAATACTACTACTATTACCACCACTGCTGCCATTACTACTACTGCTGCTACTACTACTGCTGCTGCTACTTGTACAGGTGCTGCTGCTACTACTACTACTAATAGCCCAGTGCATGGCAAATATTAACACTACTACTACTGCTGCTGCTTCTACTATTGCTACTACTACTGCTACTACTAGTAGTCCAGTGCATGGCAAATTCTACTACTATTACTACAACAGCTACTGCTGCTAATAGTAATGTTACTACTACTGCTAATGCTAGTAATCTAGTATATGGCAAATACTACTACTATTACTACTAGTGCTGCTGCTGCTACTTCCGCTACTACAACTATCAATACTACTAGCCCAGTGCGTGGCAAATATACTACTATTATTGCTGTGCCTGCTACTTCTACTACTATTCCTGGCCCACTGCAAGTCAAATATGCTGCTCCAATTACTCCTGCTGCTGCCACTTCTACTGCTATTGCTACCACTATTACTACTACTACTAGCCCAGTGCATGGCAAATACTACTACTATTACTACTACTGCTGCTGCTTGTACAAATTCTACTACTACTGCTACTACTAGTAGTCCAGTGCATTGAAAATACTACTACTACTCCTCCTGATGCTGCTACTACTTCTACTACTAGTATCATTACTACTAGCCCTGTGTATGGCAAATCTACTACTACTACTGCTATGGCTGCTACTTCTATTATCACTACTGGCCCACTGCAGGACAAATCTGCTGGTACTATTACTGCTGCTGATGCCACTTCTATTGCTGATGCTAACTCTACTACTACTGCTACTACTAGCAGTCCACTGCATGGCAAATCTACTACTACTACTTCAATTGCTGCTACTGCTACTACTACTACTGGCCCTCTGCAGGGAATATACGGTGCTACTACTCCTGCTGCTGCAGCCACTTCTCCTGCTGCTACTACCACTACTATTACTACTAGCCCAGTGCATGGCAAATACTACTTCTATTACCACTACTGCTGCTACTTCTACTGCTGCTGCTAGCTCCGTTCCCCGGGCTAGGCGGGCGGCAGGGCCCTGCCGGGACGGGCGGGCCGCTGGGCTGGCGGTAAGGCCCAAGCGCCCGCTAAGCTGCGCCTCAAGAGGCAGCCCGCGACCCCGCCGGCATCTACTGCCAAACCAGCCTACAAGGGCCAGATCTCGCCGCGATCGCGGAAGCTAAGCAGGGTCGGGCCTGGTTAGAACTTGGATGGGAGACCTCTAGGGAAGACCGGGTGCTCTAGGCTTTTTGCCTCCCGCTCCGCCTTCTCCTTTTGGCGCCCGCGGCGTTGGCGGCTATCTCCGCCCCCCGCCGGGTACAGCTGCAAGCCCCACCTCCTCAGGCCCCTCCCACCACAGCAAGCGTCTTATGAGGCGCTCCCCGCCTGCCTGACCGGCCAGGCGGCCAGAAGGCGTCCCTGGAAGGCAGAGGCACACCAGACGCTCCAGGGGTGGCCTGACGGAAACCAGACGTGGCCGCGGACCCGGGAGCCGTCCGTGAGGCCCGCGAGCCCCTCGACCTGCACCTGGCCGCCCCCACTGGAGCCCAGCCCCGGCGCCGCCACCTGTCTGCCGGGCTGGCTCTCCACAGCTCCATACGGAAAATGCCGCCCCTCCGCCGTTTCGCCATGGCCGGGGGCGGGAGCGGGATCGAGGGCCCAGGCCGCTTCCCCGGGCCTGCCGGCCACCTGGGGCGGGGTCCTGAGCTCGGACGGTGGCGTGGGGGCAAGGGTGGCGTTGCTGGGTCTAAGGGGCTTTACCAACACAATGCTGGCTCCCACTGGCTTCGGGCCACCTGCTGTCGGGCAGGAGGGCCGGCCCGGTCTGCGGTTGGGCTTCGCCTAACGCAGCGTGGGCCGGCTACTACTATTGCTCTTGCTGATTCTTCTACTTCTATTTCTGGCCCTCTGCAGGTCAAATATGCTGCCACTATTACTGCTGCTGATGCCACTTCTACTGCTGTTTCTACCACTACTACTACTACTACTAGGCCAGTGCATGGCAAATACTACTACTATTACCACCACTGCTGCCATTACTACTACTGCTGCTACTACTACTGCTGCTGCTACTTGTACAGGTGCTGCTGCTACTACTACTACTAATAGCCCAGTGCATGGCAAATATTAACACTACTACTACTGCTGATGCTTCTACTATTGCTACTACTACTGCTACTACTAGTAGTCCAGTGCATGGCAAATTCTACTACTATTACTACAACAGCTACTGCTGCTAATAGTAATGTTACTACTACTGCTAATGCAAGTAATCTAGTATATGGCAAATACTACTACTATTACTACTACTGCTGCTGCTTGTACAAATGCTACTACTACTGCTACTACTAGTAGTCCAGTGCATTGAAAATACTACTACTCCTCCTCCTGATGCTGCTACTACTTCTACTACTAGTATCAATACTACTAGCCCTGTGTATGGCAAATCTACTACTACTACTGCTATGGCTGCTACTTCTATTATCACTACTGGCCCACTGCAGGACAAATCTGCTGGTACTATTACTGCTGCTGATGCCACTTCTATTGCTGATGCTAACTCTACTACTACTGCTACTACTAGCAGTCCACTGCATGGCAAATCTACTACTACTACTTCAATTGCTGCTACTGCTACTACTACTACTGGCCCTCTGCAGGGAATATATGGTGCTACTACTCCTGCTGCTGCAGCCACTTCTCCTGCTGCTACTACCACTGCTATTACTACTAGCCCAGTGCATGGCAAATACTACTTCTATTACCACTACTGCTGCTACTTCTACTGCTGCTGCTAGCTCCGTTCCCCAGCCTAGGCGGGCGGCGGGGCCCTGCCGGGACGGGCGGGCCGCTGGGCTGGCGGTAAGGCCCAAGCGCCCGCTAAGCTGCGCCTCAAGAGGCAGCCCGCGACCCCGCCGGCATCTACTGCCAAACCAGCCTACAAGGGCCCGATCTCGCCGCGATCGCGGAAGCTAAGCAGGGTCGGGCCTGGTTAGAACTTGGATGGGAGACCTCTAGGGAAGACCGGGTGCTCTAGGCTTTTTGCCTCCCGCTCCGCCGTCTCCTTTTGGCGCCCGCGGCGTTGGCGGCTATCTCCGCCCCCCGCCGGGTACAGCTGCAAGCCCCACCTCCTCAGGCCCCTCCCACCACAGCAAGCGTCTTATGAGGCGCTCCCCGCCTGCCTGACCGGCCAGGCGGCCAGAAGGCGTCCCTGGAAGGCAGAGGCACACCAGACGCTCCAGGGGTGGCCTGACGGAAACCAGACGTGGCCGCGGACCCGGGAGCCGTCCGTGCGGCCCGCGAGCCCCTCGACCTGCACCTGGCCGCCCCCACTGGAGCCCAGCCCCGGCGCCGCCACCTGTCTGCCGTGCTGGCTCTCCACAGCTCCATACGGAAAAAGCCGCCCCTCCGCCGTTTCGCCATGGCCGGGGGCGGGAGCGGGATCGAGGGCCCAGGCCGCTTCCCCGGGCCTGCCGGCCACCTGGGGCGGGGTCCTGAGCTCGGACGGTGGCGTGGGGGCAAGGGTGGCGTTGCTGGGTCTAAGGGGCTTTACCAACACAATGCTGGCTCCCACTGGCTTCGGGCCACCTGCTGTCGGGCAGGAGGGCCGGCCCAGTCTGCGGTTGGGCTTCGCCTAACGCAGCGTGGGCCGGCTACTACTATTGCTCTTGCTGATTCTTCTACTTCTATTTCTGGCCCTCTGCAGGTCAAATATGCTGCCACTATTACTGCTGCTGATGCCACTTCTACTGCTGTTTCTACCACTACTACTACTACTACTAGGCCAGTGCATGGCAAATACTACTACTATTACCACCACTGCTGCCATTACTACTACTGCTGCTACTACTACTGCTGCTGCTACTTGTACAGGTGCTGCTGCTACTACTACTACTAATAGCCCAGTGCATGGCAAATATTAACACTACTACTACTGCTGCTGCTTCTACTATTGCTACTACTACTGCTACTACTAGTAGTCCAGTGCATGGCAAATTCTACTACTATTACTACAACAGCTACTGCTGCTAATAGTAATGTTACTACTACTGCTAATGCTAGTAATCTAGTATATGGCAAATACTACTACTATTACTACTAGTGCTGCTGCTGCTACTTCCGCTACTACAACTATCAATACTACTAGCCCAGTGCGTGGCAAATATACTACTATTATTGCTGTGCCTGCTACTTCTACTACTATTCCTGGCCCACTGCAAGTCAAATATGCTGCTCCAATTACTCCTGCTGCTGCCACTTCTACTGCTATTGCTACCACTATTACTACTACTACTAGCCCAGTGCATGGCAAATACTACTACTATTACTACTACTGCTGCTGCTTGTACAAATGCTACTACTACTGCTACTACTAGTAGTCCAGTGCATTGAAAATACTACTACTCCTCCTCCTGATGCTGCTACTACTTCTACTACTAGTATCAATACTACTAGCCCTGTGTATGGCAAATCTACTACTACTACTGCTATGGCTGCTACTTCTATTATCACTACTGGCCCACTGCAGGACAAATCTGCTGGTACTATTACTGCTGCTGATGCCACTTCTATTGCTGATGCTAACTCTACTACTACCGCTACTACTAGCAGTCCACTGCATGGCAAATCTACTACTACTACTTCAATTGCTGCTACTGCTACTACTACTACTGGCCCTCTGCAGGGAATATACGGTGCTACTACTCCTGCTGCTGCAGCCACTTCTCCTGCTGCTACTACCACTACTATTACTACTAGCCCAGTGCATGGCAAATACTACTTCTATTACCACTACTGCTGCTACTTCTACTGCTGCTGCTAGCTCCGTTCCCCGGCCTAGGCGGGCGGCGGGGCCCTGCCGGGACGGGCGGGCCGCTGGGCTGGCGGTAAGGCCCAAGCGCCCGCTAAGCTGCGCCTCAAGAGGCAGCCCGCGACCCCGCCAGCATCTACTGCCAAACCAGCCTACAAGGGCCCGATCTCGCCGCGATCGCGGAAGCTAAGCAGGGTCGGGCCTGGTTAGAACTTGGATGGGAGACCTCTAGGGAAGACCGGGTGCTCTAGGCTTTTTGCCTCCCGCTCCGCCGTCTCCTTTTGGCGCCCGCGGCGTTGGCGGCTATCTCCGCCCCCCGCCGGGTACAGCTGCAAGCCCCACCTCCTCAGGCCCCTCCCACCACAGCAAGCGTCTTATGAGGCGCTCCCCGCCTGCCTGACCGGGCAGGCGGCCAGAAGGCGTCCCTGGAAGGCAGAGGCACACCAGACGCTCTAGGGGTGGCCTGACGGAAACCAGACGTGGCCGCGGACCCGGGAGCCGTCCGTGCGGCCCGCGAGCCCCTTGACCTGCACCTGGCCGCCCCCACTGGAGCCCAGCCCCGGCGCCGCCACCTGTCTGCCGGGCTGGCTCTCCACAGCTCCATACGGAAAAAGCCGCCCCTCCGCCGTTTCGCCATGGCCGGGGGCGGGAGCGGGATCGAGGGCCCAGGCCGCTTCCCCGGGCCTGCCGGCCACCTGGGGCGGGGTCCTGAGCTCGGACGGTGGCGTGGGGGCAAGGGTGGCGTTGCTGGGTCTAAGGGGCTTTACCAACACAATGCTGGCTCCCACTGGCTTCGGGCCACCTGCTGTCGGGCAGGAGGGCCGGCCCGGTCTGCGGTTGGGCTTCGCCTAACGCAGCGTGGGCCGGCTACTACTATTGCTCTTGCTGATTCTTCTACTTCTATTTCTGGCCCTCTGCAGGTCAAATATGCTGCCACTATTACTGCTGCTGATGTCACTTCTACTGCTGTTTCTACCACTACTACTACTACTACTAGGCCAGTGCATGGCAAATACTACTACTATTACCACCACTGCTGCCATTACTACTACTGCTGCTACTACTACTGCTGCTGCTACTTGTACAGGTGCTGCTGCTACTACTACTACTAATAGCCCAGTGCATGGCAAATATTAACACTACTACTACTGCTGCTGCTTCTACTATTGCTACTACTACTGCTACTACTAGTAGTCCAGTGCATGGCAAATTCTACTACTATTACTACAACAGCTACTGCTGCTAATAGTAATGTTACTACTACTGCTAATGCTAGTAATCTAGTATATGGCAAATACTACTACTATTACTACTAGTGCTGCTGCTGCTACTTCCGCTACTACAACTATCAATACTACTAGCCCAGTGCGTGGCAAATATACTACTATTATTGCTGTGCCTGCTACTTCTACTACTATTCCTGGCCCACTGCAAGTCAAATATGCTGCTCCAATTACTCCTGCTGCTGCCACTTCTACTGCTATTGCTACCACTATTACTACTACTACTAGCCCAGTGCATGGCAAATACTACTACTATTACTACTACTGCTGCTGCTTGTACAAATGCTACTACTACTGCTACTACTAGTAGTCCAGTGCATTGAAAATACTACTACTCCTCCTCCTGATGCTGCTACTACTTCTACTACTAGTATCAATACTACTAGCCCTGTGTATGGCAAATCTACTACTACTACTGCTATGGCTGCTACTTCTATTATCACTACTGGCCCACTGCAGGACAAATCTGCTGGTACTATTACTGCTGCTGATGCCACTTCTATTGCTGATGCTAACTCTACTACTACCGCTACTACTAGCAGTCCACTGCATGGCAAATCTACTACTACTACTTCAATTGCTGCTACTGCTACTACTACTACTGGCCCTCTGCAGGGAATATACGGTGCTACTACTCCTGCTGCTGCAGCCACTTCTCCTGCTGCTACTACCACTACTATTACTACTAGCCCAGTGCATGGCAAATACTACTTCTATTACCACTACTGCTGCTACTTCTACTGCTGCTGCTAGCTCCGTTCCCCGGCCTAGGCGGGCGGCGGGGCCCTGCCGGGACGGGCGGGCCGCTGGGCTGGCGGTAAGGCCCAAGCGCCCGCTAAGCTGCGCCTCAAGAGGCAGCCCGCGACCCCGCCGGCATCTACTGCCAAACCAGCCTACAAGGGCCCGATCTCGCCGCGATCGCGGAAGCTAAGCAGGGTCGGGCCTGGTTAGAACTTGGATGGGAGACCTCTAGGGAAGACCGGGTGCTCTAGGCTTTTTGCCTCCCGCTCCGCCGTCTCCTTTTGGCGCCCGCGGCGTTGGCGGCTATCTCCGCCCCCCGCCGGGTACAGCTGCAAGCCCCACCTCCTCAGGCCCCTCCCACCACAGCAAGCGTCTTATGAGGCGCTCCCCGCCTGCCTGACCGGCCAGGCGGCCAGAAGGCGTCCCTGGAAGGCAGAGGCACACCAGACGCTCCAGGGGTGGCCTGACGGAAACCAGACGTGGCCGCGGACCCGGGAGCCGTCCGTGAGGCCCGCGAGCCCCTCGACCTGCACCTGGCCGCCCCCACTGGAGCCCAGCCCCGGCGCCGCCACCTGTCTGCCGGGCTGGCTCTCCACAGCTCCATACGGAAAATGCCGCCCCTCCGCCGTTTCGCCATGGCCGGGGGCGGGAGCGGGATCGAGGGCCCAGGCCGCTTCCCCGGGCCTGCCGGCCACCTGGGGCGGGGTCCTGAGCTCGGACGGTGGCGTGGGGGCAAGGGTGGCGTTGCTGGGTCTAAGGGGCTTTACCAACACAATGCTGGCTCCCACTGGCTTCGGGCCACCTGCTGTCGGGCAGGAGGGCCGGCCCGGTCTGCGGTTGGGCTTCGCCTAACGCAGCGTGGGCCGGCTACTACTATTGCTCTTGCTGATTCTTCTACTTCTATTTCTGGCCCTCTGCAGGTCAAATATGCTGCCACTATTACTGCTGCTGATGCCACTTCTACTGCTGTTTCTACCACTACTACTACTACTACTAGGCCAGTGCATGGCAAATACTACTACTATTACCACCACTGCTGCCATTACTACTACTGCTGCTACTACTACTGCTGCTGCTACTTGTACAGGTGCTGCTGCTACTACTACTACTAATAGCCCAGTGCATGGCAAATATTAACACTACTACTACTGCTGCTGCTTCTACTATTGCTACTACTACTGCTACTACTAGTAGTCCAGTGCATGGCAAATTCTACTACTATTACTACAACAGCTACTGCTGCTAATAGTAATGTTACTACTACTGCTAATGCTAGTAATCTAGTATATGGCAAATACTACTACTATTACTACTACTGCTGCTGCTTGTACAAATGCTACTACTACTGCTACTACTAGTAGTCCAGTGCATTGAAAATACTACTACTACTCCTCCTGATGCTGCTACTACTTCTACTACTAGTATCAATACTACTAGCCCTGTGATTGGCAAATCTACTACTACTACTGCTATGGCTGCTACTTCTATTATCACTACTGGCCCACTGCAGGACAAATCTGCTGGTACTATTACTGCTGCTGATGCCACTTCTATTGCTGATGCTAACTCTACTACTACTGCTACTACTAGCAGTCCACTGCATGGCAAATCTACTACTACTACTTCAATTGCTGCTACTGCTACTACTACTACTGGCCCTCTGCAGGGAATATATGGTGCTACTACTCCTGCTGCTGCAGCCACTTCTCCTGCTGCTACTACCACTGCTATTACTACTAGCCCAGTGCATGGCAAATACTACTTCTATTACCACTACTGCTGCTACTTCTACTGCTGCTGCTAGCTCCGTTCCCCAGCCTAGGCGGGCGGCGGGGCCCTGCCGGGACGGGCGGGCCGCTGGGCTGGCGGTAAGGCCCAAGCGCCCGCTAAGCTGCGCCTCAAGAGGCAGCCCGCGACCCCGCCGGCATCTACTGCCAAACCAGCCTACAAGGGCCCGATCTCGCCGCGATCGCGGAAGCTAAGCAGGGTCGGGCCTGGTTAGAACTTGGATGGGAGACCTCTAGGGAAGACCGGGTGCTCTAGGCTTTTTGCCTCCCGCTCCGCCGTCTCCTTTTGGCGCCCGCGGCGTTGGCGGCTATCTCCGCCCCCCGCCGGGTACAGCTGCAAGCCCCACCTCCTCAGGCCCCTCCCACCACAGCAAGCGTCTTATGAGGCGCTCCCCGCCTGCCTGACCGGCCAGGCGGCCAGAAGGCGTCCCTGGAAGGCAGAGGCACACCAGACGCTCCAGGGGTGGCCTGACGGAAACCAGACGTGGCCGCGGACCCGGGAGCCGTCCGTGCGGCCCGCGAGCCCCTCGACCTGCACCTGGCCGCCCCCACTGGAGCCCAGCCCCGGCGCCGCCACCTGTCTGCCGTGCTGGCTCTCCACAGCTCCATACGGAAAAAGCCGCCCCTCCGCCGTTTCGCCATGGCCGGGGGCGGGAGCGGGATCGAGGGCCCAGGCCGCTTCCCCGGGCCTGCCGGCCACCTGGGGCGGGGTCCTGAGCTCGGACGGTGGCGTGGGGGCAAGGGTGGCGTTGCTGGGTCTAAGGGGCTTTACCAACACAATGCTGGCTCCCACTGGCTTCGGGCCACCTGCTGTCGGGCAGGAGGGCCGGCCCAGTCTGCGGTTGGGCTTCGCCTAACGCAGCGTGGGCCGGCTACTACTATTGCTCTTGCTGATTCTTCTACTTCTATTTCTGGCCCTCTGCAGGTCAAATATGCTGCCACTATTACTGCTGCTGATGCCACTTCTACTGCTGTTTCTACCACTACTACTACTACTACTAGGCCAGTGCATGGCAAATACTACTACTATTACCACCACTGCTGCCATTACTACTACTGCTGCTACTACTACTGCTGCTGCTACTTGTACAGGTGCTGCTGCTACTACTACTACTAATAGCCCAGTGCATGGCAAATATTAACACTACTACTACTGCTGCTGCTTCTACTATTGCTACTACTACTGCTACTACTAGTAGTCCAGTGCATGGCAAATTCTACTACTATTACTACAACAGCTACTGCTGCTAATAGTAATGTTAGTACTACAGTTAATGCTAGTAATCTAGTATATGGCAAATACTACTACTATTACTACTACTGCTGCTGCTTGTACAAATGCTACTACTACTGCTACTACTAGTAGTCCAGTGCATTGAAAATACTACTACTACTCCTCCTGATGCTGCTACTACTTCTACTATTAGTATCAATACTACTAGCCCTGTGTATGGCAAATCTACTACTACTACTGCTATGGCTGCTACTTCTATTATCACTACTGGCCCACTGCAGGACAAATCTGCTGGTACTATTACTGCTGCTGATGCCACTTCTATTGCTGATGCTAACTCTACTACTACTGCTACTACTAGCAGTCCACTGCATGGCAAATCTACTACTACTACTTCAATTGCTGCTACTGCTACTACTACTACTGGCCCTCTGCAGGGAATATATGGTGCTACTACTCCTGCTGCTGCAGCCACTTCTCCTGCTGCTACTACCACTACTATTACTACTAGCCCAGTGCATGGCAAATACTACTTCTATTACCACTACTGCTGCTACTTCTACTGCTGCTGCTAGCTCCGTTCCCCGGCCTAGGCGGGCGGCGGGGCCCTGCCGGGACGGGCGGGCCGCTGGGCTGGCGGTAAGGCCCAAGCGCCCGCTAAGCTGCGCCTCAAGAGGCAGCCCGCGACCCCGCCGGCATCTACTGCCAAACCAGCCTACAAGGGCCCGATCTCGCCGCGATCGCGGAAGCTAAGCAGGGTCGGGCCTGGTTAGAACTTGGATGGGAGATCTCTAGGGAAGACCGGGTGCTCTAGGCTTTTTGCCTCCCGCTCCGCCGTCTCCTTTTGGCGCCCGCGGCGTTGGCGGCTATCTCCGCCCCCCGCCGGGTACAGCTGCAAGCCCCACCTCCTCAGGCCCCTCCCACCACAGCAAGCGTCTTATGAGGCGCTCCCCGCCTGCCTGACCGGCCAGGCGGCCAGAAGGCGTCTCTGGAAGGCAGAGGCACACCAGACGCTCCAGGGGTGGCCTGACGGAAACCAGACGTGGCCGCGGACCCGGGAGCCGTCCGTGCGGCCCGCGAGCCCCTCGACCTGCACCTGGCCGCCCCCACTGGAGCCCAGCCCCGGCGCCGCCACCTGTCTGCCGGGCTGGCTCTCCACAGCTCCATACGGAAAAAGCCGCCCCTCCGCCGTTTCGCCATGGCCGGGGGCGGGAGCGGGATCGAGGGCCCAGGCCGCTTCCCCGGGCCTGCTGGCCACCTGGGGCGGGGTCCTGAGCTCGGACGGTGGCGTGGGGGCAAGGGTGGCGTTGCTGGGTCTAAGGGGCTTTACCAACACAATGCTGGCTCCCACTGGCTTCGGGCCACCTGCTGTCGGGCAGGAGGGCCGGCCCGGTCTGCGGTTGGGCTTCGCCTAACGCAGCGTGGGCCGGCTACTACTATTGCTCTTGCTGATTCTTCTACTTCTATTTCTGGCCCTCTGCAGGTCAAATATGCTGCCACTATTACTGCTGCTGATGCCACTTCTACTGCTGTTTCTACCACTACTACTACTACTACTAGGCCAGTGCATGGCAAATACTACTACTATTACCACCACTGCTGCCATTACTACTACTGCTGCTACTACTACTGCTGCTGCTACTTGTACAGGTGCTGCTGCTACTACTACTACTAATAGCCCAGTGCATGGCAAATATTAACACTACTACTACTGCTGCTGCTTCTACTATTGCTACTACTACTGCTACTACTAGTAGTCCAGTGCATGGCAAATTCTACTACTATTACTACAACAGCTACTGCTGCTAATAGTAATGTTACTACTACTGCTAATGCTAGTAATCTAGTATATGGCAAATACTACTACTATTACTACTAGTGCTGCTGCTGCTACTTCCGCTACTACAACTATCAATACTACTAGCCCAGTGCGTGGCAAATATACTACTATTATTGCTGTGCCTGCTACTTCTACTACTATTCCTGGCCCACTGCAAGTCAAATATGCTGCTCCAATTACTCCTGCTGCTGCCACTTCTACTGCTATTGCTACCACTATTACTACTACTACTAGCCCAGTGCATGGCAAATACTACTACTATTACTACTACTGCTGCTGCTTGTACAAATGCTACTACTACTGCTACTACTAGTAGTCCAGTGCATTGAAAATACTACTACTACTCCTCCTGATGCTGCTACTACTTCTACTACTAGTATCAATACTACTAGCCCTGTGTATGGCAAATCTACTACTACTACTGCTATGGCTGCTACTTCTATTATCACTACTGGCCCACTGCAGGACAAATCTGCTGGTACTATTACTGCTGCTGATGCCACTTCTATTGCTGATGCTAACTCTACTACTACCGCTACTACTAGCAGTCCACTGCATGGCAAATCTACTACTACTACTTCAATTGCTGCTACTGCTACTACTACTACTGGCCCTCTGCAGGGAATATACGGTGCTACTACTCCTGCTGCTGCAGCCACTTCTCCTGCTGCTACTACCACTACTATTACTACTAGCCCAGTGCATGGCAAATACTACTTCTATTACCACTACTGCTGCTACTTCTACTGCTGCTGCTAGCTCCGTTCCCCGGCCTAGGCGGGCGGCGGGGCCCTGCCGGGACGGGCGGGCCGCTGGGCTGGCGGTAAGGCCCAAGCGCCCGCTAAGCTGCGCCTCAAGAGGCAGCCCGCGACCCCGCCGGCATCTACTGCCAAACCAGCCTACTAGGGCCCGATCTCGCCGCGATCGCGGAAGCTAAGCAGGGTCGGGCCTGGTTAGAACTTGGATGGGAGACCTCTAGGGAAGACCGGGTGCTCTAGGCTTTTTGCCTCCCGCTCCGCCGTCTCCTTTTGGCGCCCACGGCGTTGGCGGCTATCTCCGCCCCCCGCCGGGTACAGCTGCAAGCCCCACCTCCTCAGGCCCCTCCCACCACAGCAAGCGTCTTATGAGGCGCTCCCCGCCTGCCTGACCGGCCAGGCGGCCAGAAGGCGTCCCTGGAAGGCAGAGGCACACCAGACGCTCCAGGGGTGGCCTGACGGAAACCAGACGTGGCCGCGGACCCGGGAGCCGTCCGTGAGGCCCGCGAGCCCCTCGACCTGCACCTGGCCGCCCCCACTGGAGCCCAGCCCCGGCGCCGCCACCTGTCTGTCGGGCTGGCTCTCCACAGCTCCATACGGAAAATGCCGCCCCTCCGCCGTTTCGCCATGGCCGGGGGCGGGAGCGGGATCGAGGGCCCAGGCCGCTTCCCCGGGCCTGCCGGCCACCTGGGGCGGGGTCCTGAGCTCGGACGGTGGCGTGGGGGCAAGGGTGGCGTTGCTGGGTCTAAGGGGCTTTACCAACACAATGCTGGCTCCCACTGGCTTCGGGCCACCTGCTGTCGGGCAGGAGGGCCGGCCCGGTCTGCGGTTGGGCTTCGCCTAACGCAGCGTGGGCCGGCTACTACTATTGCTCTTGCTGATTCTTCTACTTCTATTTCTGGCCCTCTGCAGGTCAAATATGCTGCCACTATTACTGCTGCTGATGCCACTTCTACTGCTGTTTCTACCACTACTACTACTACTACTAGGCCAGTGCATGGCAAATACTACTACTATTACCACCACTGCTGCCATTACTACTACTGCTGCTACTACTACTGCTGCTGCTACTTGTACAGGTGCTGCTGCTACTACTACTACTAATAGCCCAGTGCATGGCAAATATTAACACTACTACTACTGCTGCTGCTTCTACTATTGCTACTACTACTGCTACTACTAGTAGTCCAGTGCATGGCAAATTCTACTACTATTACTACAACAGCTACTGCTGCTAATAGTAATGTTACTACTACTGCTAATGCTAGTAATCTAGTATATGGCAAATACTACTACTATTACTACTACTGCTGCTGCTTGTACAAATGCTACTACTACTGCTACTACTAGTATTCCAGTGCATTGAAAATACTACTACTCCTCCTCCTGATGCTGCTACTACTTCTACTACTAGTATCAATACTACTAGCCCTGTGTATGGCAAATCTACTACTATTACTGCTATGGCTGCTACTTCTATTATCACTAATGGCCCACTGCAGGACAAATCTGCTGGTACTATTACTGCTGCTGATGCCACTTCTATTGCTGATGCTAACTCTACTACTACTGCTACTACTAGCAGTCCACTGCATGGCAAATCTACTACTACTACTTCAATTGCTGCTACTGCTACTACTACTACTGGCCCTCTGCAGGGAATATATGGTGCTACTACTCCTGCTGCTGCAGCCACTTCTCCTGCTGCTACTACCACTGCTATTACTACTAGCCCAGTGCATGGCAAATACTACTTCTATTACCACTACTGCTGCTACTTCTACTGCTGCTGCTAGCTCCGTTCCCCAGCCTAGGCGGGTGGCGGGGCCCTGCCGGGACGGGCGGGCCGCTGGGCTGGCGGTAAGGCCCAAGCGCCCGCTAAGCTGCGCCTCAAGAGGCAGCCCGCGACCCCGCCGGCATCTACTGCCAAACCAGCCTACAAGGGCCCGATCTCGCCGCGATCGCGGAAGCTAAGCAGGGTCGGGCCTGGTTAGAACTTGGATGGGAGACCTCTAGGGAAGACCGGGTGCTCTAGGCTTTTTGCCTCCCGCTCCGCCGTCTCCTTTTGGCGCCCGCGGCGTTGGCGGCTATCTCCGCCCCCCGCCGGGTACAGCTGCAAGCCCCACCTCCTCAGGCCCCTCCCACCACAGCAAGCGTCTTATGAGGCGCTCCCCGCCTGCCTGACCGGCCAGGCGGCCAGAAGGCGTCCCTGGAAGGCAGAGGCACACCAGACGCTCCAGGGGTGGCCTGACGGAAACCAGACGTGGCCGCGGACCCGGGAGCCGTCCGTGAGGCCCGCGAGCCCCTCGACCTGCACCTGGCCGCCCCCACTGGAGCCCAGCCCCGGCGCCGCCACCTGTCTGCCGGGCTGGCTCTCCACAGCTCCATACGGAAAAAGCCGCCCCTCCGCCGTTTCGCCATGGCCGGGGGCGGGAGCGGGATCGAGGGCCCAGGCCGCTTCCCCGGGCCTGCCGGCCACCTGGGGCGGGGTCCTGAGCTCGGACGGTGGCGTGGGGGCAAGGGTGGCGTTGCTGGGTCTAAGGGGCTTTACCAACACAATGCTGGCTCCCACTGGCTTCGGGCCACCTGCTGTCGGGCAGGAGGGCCGGCCCGGTCTGCGGTTGGGCTTCGCCTAACGCAGCGTGGGCCGGCTACTACTATTGCTCTTGCTGATTCTTCTACTTCTATTTCTGGCCCTCTGCAGGTCAAATATGCTGCCACTATTACTGCTGCTGATGCCACTTCTACTGCTGTTTCTACCACTACTACTACTACTACTAGGCCAGTGCATGGCAAATACTACTACTATTACCACCACTGCTGCCATTACTACTACTGCTGCTACTACTACTGCTGCTGCTACTTGTACAGGTGCTGCTGCTACTACTACTACTAATAGCCCAGTGCATGGCAAATATTAACACTACTACTACTGCTGCTGCTTCTACTATTGCTACTACTACTGCTACTACTAGTAGTCCAGTGCATGGCAAATTCTACTACTATTACTACAACAGCTACTGCTGCTAATAGTAATGTTACTACTACTGCTAATGCTAGTAATCTAGTATATGGCAAATACTACTACTATTACTACTAGTGCTGCTGCTGCTACTTCCGCTACTACAACTATCAATACTACTAGCCCAGTGCGTGGCAAATATACTACTATTATTGCTGTGCCTGCTACTTCTACTACTATTCCTGGCCCACTGCAAGTCAAATATGCTGCTCCAATTACTCCTGCTGCTGCCACTTCTACTGCTATTGCTACCACTATTACTACTACTACTAGCCCAGTGCATGGCAAATACTACTACTATTACTACTACTGCTGCTGCTTGTACAAATGCTACTACTACTGCTACTACTAGTAGTCCAGTGCATTGAAAATACTACTACTACTCCTCCTGATGCTGCTACTACTTCTACTACTAGTATCAATACTACTAGCCCTGTGTATGGCAAATCTACTACTACTACTGCTATGGCTGCTACTTCTATTATCACTACTGGCCCACTGCAGGACAAATCTGCTGGTACTATTACTGCTGCTGATGCCACTTCTATTGCTGATGCTAACTCTACTACTACCGCTACTACTAGCAGTCCACTGCATGGCAAATCTACTACTACTACTTCAATTGCTGCTACTGCTACTACTACTACTGGCCCTCTGCAGGGAATATACGGTGCTACTACTCCTGCTGCTGCAGCCACTTCTCCTGCTGCTACTACCACTACTATTACTACTAGCCCAGTGCATGGCAAATACTACTTCTATTACCACTACTGCTGCTACTTCTACTGCTGCTGCTAGCTCCGTTCCCCGGCCTAGGCGGGCGGCGGGGCCCTGCCGGGACGGGCGGGCCGCTGGGCTGGCGGTAAGGCCCAAGCGCCCGCTAAGCTGCGCCTCAAGAGGCAGCCCGCGACCCCGCCGGCATCTACTGCCAAACCAGCCTACAAGGGCCCGATCTCGCCGCGATCGCGGAAGCTAAGCAGGGTCGGGCCTGGTTAGAACTTGGATGGGAGACCTCTAGGGAAGACCGGGTGCTCTAGGCTTTTTGCCTCCCGCTCCGCCGTCTCCTTTTGGCGCCCACGGCGTTGGCGGCTATCTCCGCCCCCCGCCGGGTACAGCTGCAAGCCCCACCTCCTCAGGCCCCTCCCACCACAGCAAGCGTCTTATGAGGCGCTCCCCGCCTGCCTGACCGGCCAGGCGGCCAGAAGGCGTCCCTGGAAGGCAGAGGCACACCAGACGCTCCAGGGGTGGCCTGACGGAAACCAGACGTGGCCGCGGACCCGGGAGCCGTCCGTGAGGCCCGCGAGCCCCTCGACCTGCACCTGGCCGCCCCCACTGGAGCCCAGCCCCGGCGCCGCCACCTGTCTGCCGGGCTGGCTCTCCACAGCTCCATACGGAAAATGCCGCCCCTCCGCCGTTTCGCCATGGCCGGGGGCGGGAGCGGGATCGAGGGCCCAGGCCGCTTCCCCGGGCCTGCCGGCCACCTGGGGCGGGGTCCTGAGCTCGGACGGTGGCGTGGGGGCAAGGGTGGCGTTGCTGGGTCTAAGGGGCTTTACCAACACAATGCTGGCTCCCACTGGCTTCGGGCCACCTGCTGTCGGGCAGGAGGGCCGGCCCGGTCTGCGGTTGGGCTTCGCCTAACGCAGCGTGGGCCGGCTACTACTATTGCTCTTGCTGATTCTTCTACTTCTATTTCTGGCCCTCTGCAGGTCAAATATGCTGCCACTATTACTGCTGCTGATGCCACTTCTACTGCTGTTTCTACCACTACTACTACTACTACTAGGCCAGTGCATGGCAAATACTACTACTATTACCACCACTGCTGCCATTACTACTACTGCTGCTACTACTACTGCTGCTGCTACTTGTACAGGTGCTGCTGCTACTACTACTACTAATAGCCCAGTGCATGGCAAATATTAACACTACTACTACTGCTGCTGCTTCTACTATTGCTACTACTACTGCTACTACTAGTAGTCCAGTGCATGGCAAATTCTACTACTATTACTACAACAGCTACTGCTGCTAATAGTAATGTTACTACTACTGCTAATGCTAGTAATCTAGTATATGGCAAATACTACTACTATTACTACTACTGCTGCTGCTTGTACAAATGCTACTACTACTGCTACTACTAGTATTCCAGTGCATTGAAAATACTACTACTCCTCCTCCTGATGCTGCTACTACTTCTACTACTAGTATCAATACTACTAGCCCTGTGTATGGCAAATCTACTACTATTACTGCTATGGCTGCTACTTCTATTATCACTAATGGCCCACTGCAGGACAAATCTGCTGGTACTATTACTGCTGCTGATGCCACTTCTATTGCTGATGCTAACTCTACTACTACTGCTACTACTAGCAGTCCACTGCATGGCAAATCTACTACTACTACTTCAATTGCTGCTACTGCTACTACTACTACTGGCCCTCTGCAGGGAATATATGGTGCTACTACTCCTGCTGCTGCAGCCACTTCTCCTGCTGCTACTACCACTGCTATTACTACTAGCCCAGTGCATGGCAAATACTACTTCTATTACCACTACTGCTGCTACTTCTACTGCTGCTGCTAGCTCCGTTCCCCAGCCTAGGCGGGTGGCGGGGCCCTGCCGGGACGGGCGGGCCGCTGGGCTGGCGGTAAGGCCCAAGCGCCCGCTAAGCTGCGCCTCAAGAGGCAGCCCGCGACCCCGCCGGCATCTACTGCCAAACCAGCCTACAAGGGCCCGATCTCGCCGCGATCGCGGAAGCTAAGCAGGGTCGGGCCTGGTTAGAACTTGGATGGGAGACCTCTAGGGAAGACCGGGTGCTCTAGGCTTTTTGCCTCCCGCTCCGCCGTCTCCTTTTGGCGCCCGCGGCGTTGGCGGCTATCTCCGCCCCCCGCCGGGTACAGCTGCAAGCCCCACCTCCTCAGGCCCCTCCCACCACAGCAAGCGTCTTATGAGGCGCTCCCCGCCTGCCTGACCGGCCAGGCGGCCAGAAGGCGTCCCTGGAAGGCAGAGGCACACCAGACGCTCCAGGGGTGGCCTGACGGAAACCAGACGTGGCCGCGGACCCGGGAGCCGTCCGTGAGGCCCGCGAGCCCCTCGACCTGCACCTGGCCGCCCCCACTGGAGCCCAGCCCCGGCGCCGCCACCTGTCTGCCGGGCTGGCTCTCCACAGCTCCATACGGAAAAAGCCGCCCCTCCGCCGTTTCGCCATGGCCGGGGGCGGGAGCGGGATCGAGGGCCCAGGCCGCTTCCCCGGGCCTGCCGGCCACCTGGGGCGGGGTCCTGAGCTCGGACGGTGGCGTGGGGGCAAGGGTGGCGTTGCTGGGTCTAAGGGGCTTTACCAACACAATGCTGGCTCCCACTGGCTTCGGGCCACCTGCTGTCGGGCAGGAGGGCCGGCCCGGTCTGCGGTTGGGCTTCGCCTAACGCAGCGTGGGCCGGCTACTACTATTGCTCTTGCTGATTCTTCTACTTCTATTTCTGGCCCTCTGCAGGTCAAATATGCTGCCACTATTACTGCTGCTGATGCCACTTCTACTGCTGTTTCTACCACTACTACTACTACTACTAGGCCAGTGCATGGCAAATACTACTACTATTACCACCACTGCTGCCATTACTACTACTGCTGCTACTACTACTGCTGCTGCTACTTGTACAGGTGCTGCTGCTACTACTACTACTAATAGCCCAGTGCATGGCAAATATTAACACTACTACTACTGCTGCTGCTTCTACTATTGCTACTACTACTGCTACTACTAGTAGTCCAGTGCATGGCAAATTCTACTACTATTACTACAACAGCTACTGCTGCTAATAGTAATGTTACTACTACTGCTAATGCTAGTAATCTAGTATATGGCAAATACTACTACTATTACTACTAGTGCTGCTGCTGCTACTTCCGCTACTACAACTATCAATACTACTAGCCCAGTGCGTGGCAAATATACTACTATTATTGCTGTGCCTGCTACTTCTACTACTATTCCTGGCCCACTGCAAGTCAAATATGCTGCTCCAATTACTCCTGCTGCTGCCACTTCTACTGCTATTGCTACCACTATTACTACTACTACTAGCCCAGTGCATGGCAAATACTACTACTATTACTACTACTGCTGCTGCTTGTACAAATGCTACTACTACTGCTACTACTAGTAGTCCAGTGCATTGAAAATACTACTACTACTCCTCCTGATGCTGCTACTACTTCTACTACTAGTATCAATACTACTAGCCCTGTGTATGGCAAATCTACTACTACTACTGCTATGGCTGCTACTTCTATTATCACTACTGGCCCACTGCAGGACAAATCTGCTGGTACTATTACTGCTGCTGATGCCACTTCTATTGCTGATGCTAACTCTACTACTACCGCTACTACTAGCAGTCCACTGCATGGCAAATCTACTACTACTACTTCAATTGCTGCTACTGCTACTACTACTACTGGCCCTCTGCAGGGAATATACGGTGCTACTACTCCTGCTGCTGCAGCCACTTCTCCTGCTGCTACTACCACTACTATTACTACTAGCCCAGTGCATGGCAAATACTACTTCTATTACCACTACTGCTGCTACTTCTACTGCTGCTGCTAGCTCCGTTCCCCGGCCTAGGCGGGCGGCGGGGCCCTGCCGGGACGGGCGGGCCGCTGGGCTGGCGGTAAGGCCCAAGCGCCCGCTAAGCTGCGCCTCAAGAGGCAGCCCGCGACCCCGCCGGCATCTACTGCCAAACCAGCCTACAAGGGCCCGATCTCGCCGCGATCGCGGAAGCTAAGCAGGGTCGGGCCTGGTTAGAACTTGGATGGGAGACCTCTAGGGAAGACCGGGTGCTCTAGGCTTTTTGCCTCCCGCTCCGCCGTCTCCTTTTGGCGCCCACGGCGTTGGCGGCTATCTCCGCCCCCCGCCGGGTACAGCTGCAAGCCCCACCTCCTCAGGCCCCTCCCACCACAGCAAGCGTCTTATGAGGCGCTCCCCGCCTGCCTGACCGGCCAGGCGGCCAGAAGGCGTCCCTGGAAGGCAGAGGCACACCAGACGCTCCAGGGGTGGCCTGACGGAAACCAGACGTGGCCGCGGACCCGGGAGCCGTCCGTGAGGCCCGCGAGCCCCTCGACCTGCACCTGGCCGCCCCCACTGGAGCCCAGCCCCGGCGCCGCCACCTGTCTGCCGGGCTGGCTCTCCACAGCTCCATACGGAAAATGCCGCCCCTCCGCCGTTTCGCCATGGCCGGGGGCGGGAGCGGGATCGAGGGCCCAGGCCGCTTCCCCGGGCCTGCCGGCCACCTGGGGCGGGGTCCTGAGCTCGGACGGTGGCGTGGGGGCAAGGGTGGCGTTGCTGGGTCTAAGGGGCTTTACCAACACAATGCTGGCTCCCACTGGCTTCGGGCCACCTGCTGTCGGGCAGGAGGGCCGGCCCGGTCTGCGGTTGGGCTTCGCCTAACGCAGCGTGGGCCGGCTACTACTATTGCTCTTGCTGATTCTTCTACTTCTATTTCTGGCCCTCTGCAGGTCAAATATGCTGCCACTATTACTGCTGCTGATGCCACTTCTACTGCTGTTTCTACCACTACTACTACTACTACTAGGCCAGTGCATGGCAAATACTACTACTATTACCACCACTGCTGCCATTACTACTACTGCTGCTACTACTACTGCTGCTGCTACTTGTACAGGTGCTGCTGCTACTACTACTACTAATAGCCCAGTGCATGGCAAATATTAACACTACTACTACTGCTGCTGCTTCTACTATTGCTACTACTACTGCTACTACTAGTAGTCCAGTGCATGGCAAATTCTACTACTATTACTACAACAGCTACTGCTGCTAATAGTAATGTTACTACTACTGCTAATGCTAGTAATCTAGTATATGGCAAATACTACTACTATTACTACTACTGCTGCTGCTTGTACAAATGCTACTACTACTGCTACTACTAGTAGTCCAGTGCATTGAAAATACTACTACTACTCCTCCTGATGCTGCTACTACTTCTACTACTAGTATCAATACTACTAGCCCTGTGTATGGCAAATCTACTACTATTACTGCTATGGCTGCTACTTCTATTATCACTACTGGCCCACTGCAGGACAAATCTGCTGGTACTATTACTGCTGCTGATGCCACTTCTATTGCTGATGCTAACTCTACTACTACTGCTACTACTAGCAGTCCACTGCATGGCAAATCTACTACTACTACTTCAATTGCTGCTACTGCTACTACTACTACTGGCCCTCTGCAGGGAATATACGGTGCTACTACTCCTGCTGCTGCAGCCACTTCTCCTGCTGCTACTACCACTACTATTACTACTAGCCCAGTGCATGGCAAATACTACTTCTATTACCACTACTGCTGCTACTTCTACTGCTGCTGCTAGCTCCGTTCCCCGGCCTAGGCGGGCGGCGGGGCCCTGCCGGGACGGGCGGGCCGCTGGGCTGGCGGTAAGGCCCAAGCGCCCGCTAAGCTGCGCCTCAAGAGGCAGCCCGCGACCCCGCCGGCATCTACTGCCAAACCAGCCTACAAGGGCCCGATCTCGCCGCGATCGCGGAAGCTAAGCAGGGTCGGGCCTGGTTAGAACTTGGATGGGAGACCTCTAGGGAAGACCGGGTGCTCTAGGCTTTTTGCCTCCCGCTCCGCCGTCTCCTTTTGGCGCCCGCGGCGTTGGCGGCTATCTCCGCCCCCCGCCGGGTACAGCTGCAAGCCCCACCTCCTCAGGCCCCTCCCACCACAGCAAGCGTCTTATGAGGCGCTCCCCGCCTGCCTGACCGGCCAGGCGGCCAGAAGGCGTCCCTGGAAGGCAGAGGCACACCAGACGCTCCAGGGGTGGCCTGACGGAAACCAGACGTGGCCGCGGACCCAGGAGCCGTCCGTGAGGCCCGCGAGCCCCTCGACCTGCACCTGGCCGCCCCCACTGGAGCCCAGCCCCGGCGCCGCCACCTGTCTGCCGGGCTGGCTCTCCACAGCTCCATACGGAAAAAGCCGCCCCTCCGCCGTTTCGCCATGGCCGGGGGCGGGAGCGGGATCGAGGGCCCAGGCCGCTTCCCCGGGCCTGCCGGCCACCTGGGGCGGGGTCCTGAGCTCGGACGGTGGCGTGGGGGCAAGGGTGGCGTTGCTGGGTCTAAGGGGCTTTACCAACACAATGCTGGCTCCCACTGGCTTCGGGCCACCTGCTGTCGGGCAGGAGGGCCGGCCCGGTCTGCGGTTGGGCTTCGCCTAACGCAGCGTGGGCCGGCTACTACTATTGCTCTTGCTGATTCTTCTACTTCTATTTCTGGCCCTCTGCAGGTCAAATATGCTGCCACTATTACTGCTGCTGATGCCACTTCTACTGCTGTTTCTACCACTACTACTACTACTACTAGGCCAGTGCATGGCAAATACTACTACTATTACCACCACTGCTGCCATTACTACTACTGCTGCTACTACTACTGCTGCTGCTACTTGTACAGGTGCTGCTGCTACTACTACTACTAATAGCCCAGTGCATGGCAAATATTAACACTACTACTACTGCTGCTGCTTCTACTATTGCTACTACTACTGCTACTACTAGTAGTCCAGTGCATGGCAAATTCTACTACTATTACTACAACAGCTACTGCTGCTAATAGTAATGTTACTACTACTGCTAATGCTAGTAATCTAGTATATGGCAAATACTACTACTATTACTACTAGTGCTGCTGCTGCTACTTCCGCTACTACAACTATCAATACTACTAGCCCAGTGCGTGGCAAATATACTACTATTATTGCTGTGCCTGCTACTTCTACTACTATTCCTGGCCCACTGCAAGTCAAATATGCTGCTCCAATTACTCCTGCTGCTGCCACTTCTACTGCTATTGCTACCACTATTACTACTACTACTAGCCCAGTGCATGGCAAATACTACTACTATTACTACTACTGCTGCTGCTTGTACAAATGCTACTACTACTGCTACTACTAGTAGTCCAGTGCATTGAAAATACTACTACTACTCCTCCTGATGCTGCTACTACTTCTACTACTAGTATCAATACTACTAGCCCTGTGTATGGCAAATCTACTACTACTACTGCTATGGCTGCTACTTCTATTATCACTACTGGCCCACTGCAGGACAAATCTGCTGGTACTATTACTGCTGCTGATGCCACTTCTATTGCTGATGCTAACTCTACTACTACCGCTACTACTAGCAGTCCACTGCATGGCAAATCTACTACTACTACTTCAATTGCTGCTACTGCTACTACTACTACTGGCCCTCTGCAGGGAATATACGGTGCTACTACTCCTGCTGCTGCAGCCACTTCTCCTGCTGCTACTACCACTACTATTACTACTAGCCCAGTGCATGGCAAATACTACTTCTATTACCACTACTGCTGCTACTTCTACTGCTGCTGCTAGCTCCGTTCCCCGGCCTAGGCGGGCGGCGGGGCCCTGCCGGGACGGGCGGGCCGCTGGGCTGGCGGTAAGGCCCAAGCGCCCGCTAAGCTGCGCCTCAAGAGGCAGCCCGCGACCCCGCCGGCATCTACTGCCAAACCAGCCTACAAGGGCCCGATCTCGCCGCGATCGCGGAAGCTAAGCAGGGTCGGGCCTGGTTAGAACTTGGATGGGAGACCTCTAGGGAAGACCGGGTGCTCTAGGCTTTTTGCCTCCCGCTCCGCCGTCTCCTTTTGGCGCCCACGGCGTTGGCGGCTATCTCCGCCCCCCGCCGGGTACAGCTGCAAGCCCCACCTCCTCAGGCCCCTCCCACCACAGCAAGCGTCTTATGAGGCGCTCCCCGCCTGCCTGACCGGCCAGGCGGCCAGAAGGCGTCCCTGGAAGGCAGAGGCACACCAGACGCTCCAGGGGTGGCCTGACGGAAACCAGACGTGGCCGCGGACCCGGGAGCCGTCCGTGAGGCCCGCGAGCCCCTCGACCTGCACCTGGCCGCCCCCACTGGAGCCCAGCCCCGGCGCCGCCACCTGTCTGCCGGGCTGGCTCTCCACAGCTCCATACGGAAAATGCCGCCCCTCCGCCGTTTCGCCATGGCCGGGGGCGGGAGCGGGATCGAGGGCCCAGGCCGCTTCCCCGGGCCTGCCGGCCACCTGGGGCGGGGTCCTGAGCTCGGACGGTGGCGTGGGGGCAAGGGTGGCGTTGCTGGGTCTAAGGGGCTTTACCAACACAATGCTGGCTCCCACTGGCTTCGGGCCACCTGCTGTCGGGCAGGAGGGCCGGCCCGGTCTGCGGTTGGGCTTCGCCTAACGCAGCGTGGGCCGGCTACTACTATTGCTCTTGCTGATTCTTCTACTTCTATTTCTGGCCCTCTGCAGGTCAAATATGCTGCCACTATTACTGCTGCTGATGCCACTTCTACTGCTGTTTCTACCACTACTACTACTACTACTAGGCCAGTGCATGGCAAATACTACTACTATTACCACCACTGCTGCCATTACTACTACTGCTGCTACTACTACTGCTGCTGCTACTTGTACAGGTGCTGCTGCTACTACTACTACTAATAGCCCAGTGCATGGCAAATATTAACACTACTACTACTGCTGCTGCTTCTACTATTGCTACTACTACTGCTACTACTAGTAGTCCAGTGCATGGCAAATTCTACTACTATTACTACAACAGCTACTGCTGCTAATAGTAATGTTACTACTACTGCTAATGCTAGTAATCTAGTATATGGCAAATACTACTACTATTACTACTACTGCTGCTGCTTGTACAAATGCTACTACTACTGCTACTACTAGTAGTCCAGTGCATTGAAAATACTACTACTACTCCTCCTGATGCTGCTACTACTTCTACTACTAGTATCAATACTACTAGCCCTGTGTATGGCAAATCTACTACTACTACTGCTATGGCTGCTACTTCTATTATCACTACTGGCCCACTGCAGGACAAATCTGCTGGTACTATTACTGCTGCTGATGCCACTTCTATTGCTGATGCTAACTCTACTACTACTGCTACTACTAGCAGTCCACTGCATGGCAAATCTACTACTACTACTTCAATTGCTGCTACTGCTACTACTACTACTGGCCCTCTGCAGGGAATATACGGTGCTACTACTCCTGCTGCTGCAGCCACTTCTCCTGCTGCTACTACCACTACTATTACTACTAGCCCAGTGCATGGCAAATACTACTTCTATTACCACTACTGCTGCTACTTCTACTGCTGCTGCTAGCTCCGTTCCCCGGCCTAGGCGGGCGGCGGGGCCCTGCCGGGACGGGCGGGCCGCTGGGCTGGCGGTAAGGCCCAAGCGCCTGCTAAGCTGCGCCTCAAGAGGCAGCCCGCGACCCCGCCGGCATCTACTGCCAAACCAGCCTACAAGGGCCCGATCTCGCCGCGATCGCGGAAGCTAAGCAGGGTCGGGCCTGGTTAGAACTTGGATGGGAGACCTCTAGGGAAGACCGGGTGCTCTAGGCTTTTTGCCTCCCGCTCCGCCGTCTCCTTTTGGCGCCCGCGGCGTTGGCGGCTATCTCCGCCCCCCGCCGGGTACAGCTGCAAGCCCCACCTCCTCAGGCCCCTCCCACCACAGCAAGCGTCTTATGAGGCGCTCCCCGCCTGCCTGACCGGCCAGGCGGCCAGAAGGCGTCCCTGGAAGGCAGAGGCACACCAGACGCTCCAGGGGTGGCCTGACGGAAACCAGACGTGGCCGCGGACCCGGGAGCCGTCCGTGAGGCCCGCGAGCCCCTCGACCTGCACCTGGCCGCCCCCACTGGAGCCCAGCCCCGGCGCCGCCACCTGTCTGCCGGGCTGGCTCTCCACAGCTCCATACGGAAAATGCCGCCCCTCCGCCGTTTCGCCATGGTCGGGGGCGGGAGCGGGATCGAGGGCCCAGGCCGCTTCCCCGGGCCTGCCGGCCACCTGGGGCGGGGTCCTGAGCTCGGACGGTGGCATGGGGGCAAGGGTGGCGTTGCTGGGTCTAAGGGGCTTTACCAACACAATGCTGGCTCCCACTGGCTTCGGGCCACCTGCTGTCGGGCAGGAGGGCCGGCCCGGTCTGCGGTTGGGCTTCGCCTAACGCAGCGTGGGCCGGCTACTACTATTGCTCTTGCTGATTCTTCTACTTCTATTTCTGGCCCTCTGCAGGTCAAATATGCTGCCACTATTACTGCTGCTGATGCCACTTCTACTGCTGTTTCTACCACTACTACTACTACTACTAGGCCAGTGCATGGCAAATACTACTACTATTACCACCACTGCTGCCATTACTACTACTGCTGCTACTACTACTGCTGCTGCTACTTGTACAGGTGCTGCTGCTACTACTACTACTAATAGCCCAGTGCATGGCAAATATTAACACTACTACTACTGCTGCTGCTTCTACTATTGCTACTACTACTGCTACTACTAGTAGTCCAGTGCATGGCAAATTCTACTACTATTACTACAACAGCTACTGCTGCTAATAGTAATGTTACTACTACTGCTAATGCTAGTAATCTAGTATATGGCAAATACTACTACTATTACTACTACTGCTGCTGCTTGTACAAATGCTACTACTACTGCTACTACTAGTATTCCAGTGCATTGAAAATACTACTACTCCTCCTCCTGATGCTGCTACTACTTCTACTACTAGTATCAATACTACTAGCCCTGTGTATGGCAAATCTACTACTATTACTGCTATGGCTGCTACTTCTATTATCACTAATGGCCCACTGCAGGACAAATCTGCTGGTACTATTACTGCTGCTGATGCCACTTCTATTGCTGATGCTAACTCTACTACTACTGCTACTACTAGCAGTCCACTGCATGGCAAATCTACTACTACTACTTCAATTGCTGCTACTGCTACTACTACTACTGGCCCTCTGCAGGGAATATATGGTGCTACTACTCCTGCTGCTGCAGCCACTTCTCCTGCTGCTACTACCACTGCTATTACTACTAGCCCAGTGCATGGCAAATACTACTTCTATTACCACTACTGCTGCTACTTCTACTGCTGCTGCTAGCTCCGTTCCCCAGCCTAGGCGGGCGGCGGGGCCCTGCCGGGACGGGCGGGCCGCTGGGCTGGCGGTAAGGCCCAAGCGCCCGCTAAGCTGCGCCTCAAGAGGCAGCCCGCGACCCCGCCGGCATCTACTGCCAAACCAGCCTACAAGGGCCCGATCTCGCCGCGATCGCGGAAGCTAAGCAGGGTCGGGCCTGGTTAGAACTTGGATGGGAGACCTCTAGGGAAGACCGGGTGCTCTAGGCTTTTTGCCTCCCGCTCCGCCGTCTCCTTTTGGCGCCCGCGGCGTTGGCGGCTATCTCCGCCCCCCGCCGGGTACAGCTGCAAGCCCCACCTCCTCAGGCCCCTCCCACCACAGCAAGCGTCTTATGAGGCGCTCCCCGCCTGCCTGACCGGCCAGGCGGCCAGAAGGCGTCCCTGGAAGGCAGAGGCACACCAGACGCTCCAGGGGTGGCCTGACGGAAACCAGACGTGGCCGCGGACCCGGGAGCCGTCCGTGAGGCCCGCGAGCCCCTCGACCTGCACCTGGCCGCCCCCACTGGAGCCCAGCCCTGGCGCCGCCACCTGTCTGCCGGGCTGGCTCTCCACAGCTCCATACGGAAAATGCCGCCCCTCCGCCGTTTCGCCATGGCCGGGGGCGGGAGCGGGATCGAGGGCCCAGGCCGCTTCCCCGGGCCTGCCGGCCACCTGGGGCGGGGTCCTGAGCTCGGACGGTGGCGTGGGGGCAAGGGTGGCGTTGCTGGGTCTAAGGAGCTTTACCAACACAATGCTGGCTCCCACTGGCTTCGGGCCACCTGCTGTCGGGCAGGAGGGCCGGCCCGGTCTGCGGTTGGGCTTCGCCTAACGCAGCGTGGGCCGGCTACTACTATTGCTCTTGCTGATTCTTCTACTTCTATTTCTGGCCCTCTGCAGGTCAAATATGCTGCCACTATTACTGCTGCTGATGCCACTTCTACTGCTGTTTCTACCACTACTACTACTACTACTAGGCCAGTGCATGGCAAATACTACTACTATTACCACCACTGCTGCCATTACTACTACTGCTGCTACTACTACTGCTGCTGCTACTTGTACAGGTGCTGCTGCTACTACTACTACTAATAGCCCAGTGCATGGCAAATATTAACACTACTACTACTGCTGCTGCTTCTACTATTGCTACTACTACTGCTACTACTAGTAGTCCAGTGCATGGCAAATTCTACTACTATTACTACAACAGCTACTGCTGCTAATAGTAATGTTACTACTACTGCTAATGCTAGTAATCTAGTATATGGCAAATACTACTACTATTACTACTACTGCTGCTGCTTGTACAAATGCTACTACTACTGCTACTACTAGTAGTCCAGTGCATTGAAAATACTACTACTACTCCTCCTGATGCTGCTACTACTTCTACTACTAGTATCAATACTACTAGCCCTGTGTATGGCAAATCTACTACTACTACTGCTATGGCTGCTACTTCTATTATCACTACTGGCCCACTGCAGGACAAATCTGCTGGTACTATTACTGCTGCTGATGCCACTTCTATTGCTGATGCTAACTCTACTACTACTGCTACTACTAGCAGTCCACTGCATGGCAAATCTACTACTACTACTTCAATTGCTGCTACTGCTACTACTACTACTGGCCCTCTGCAGGGAATATACGGTGCTACTACTCCTGCTGCTGCAGCCACTTCTCCTGCTGCTACTACCACTACTATTACTACTAGCCCAGTGCATGGCAAATACTACTTCTATTACCACTACTGCTGCTACTTCTACTGCTGCTGCTAGCTCCGTTCCCCGGCCTAGGCGGGCGGCGGGGCCCTGCCGGGACGGGCGGGCCGCTGGGCTGGCGGTAAGGCCCAAGCGCCCGCTAAGCTGCGCCTCAAGAGGCAGCCCGCGACCCCGCCGGCATCTACTGCCAAACCAGCCTACAAGGGCCCGATCTCGCCGCGATCGCGGAAGCTAAGCAGGGTCGGGCCTGGTTAGAACTTGGATGGGAGACCTCTAGGGAAGACCGGGTGCTCTAGGCTTTTTGCCTCCCGCTCCGCCGTCTCCTTTTGGCGCCCGCGGCGTTGGCGGCTATCTCCGCCCCCCGCCGGGTACAGCTGCAAGCCCCACCTCCTCAGGCCCCTCCCACCACAGCAAGCGTCTTATGAGGCGCTCCCCGCCTGCCTGACCGGCCAGGCGGCCAGAAGGCGTCCCTGGAAGGCAGAGGCACACCAGACGCTCCAGGGGTGGCCTGACGGAAACCAGACGTGGCCGCGGACCCGGGAGCCGTCCGTGAGGCCCGCGAGCCCCTCGACCTGCACCTGGCCGCCCCCACTGGAGCCCAGCCCCGGCGCCGCCACCTGTCTGCCGGGCTGGCTCTCCACAGCTCCATACGGAAAAAGCCGCCCCTCCGCCGTTTCGCCATGGCCGGGGGCGGGAGCGGGATCGAGGGCCCAGGCCGCTTCCCCGGGCCTGCCGGCCACCTGGGGCGGGGTCCTGAGCTCGGACGGTGGCGTGGGGGCAAGGGTGGCGTTGCTGGGTCTAAGGGGCTTTACCAACACAATGCTGGCTCCCACTGGCTTCGGGCCACCTGCTGTCGGGCAGGAGGGCCGGCCCGGTCTGCGGTTGGGCTTCGCCTAACGCAGCGTGGGCCGGCTACTACTATTGCTCTTGCTGATTCTTCTACTTCTATTTCTGGCCCTCTGCAGGTCAAATATGCTGCCACTATTACTGCTGCTGATGCCACTTCTACTGCTGTTTCTACCACTACTACTACTACTACTAGGCCAGTGCATGGCAAATACTACTACTATTACCACCACTGCTGCCATTACTACTACTGCTGCTACTACTACTGCTGCTGCTACTTGTACAGGTGCTGCTGCTACTACTACTACTAATAGCCCAGTGCATGGCAAATATTAACACTACTACTACTGCTGCTGCTTCTACTATTGCTACTACTACTGCTACTACTAGTAGTCCAGTGCATGGCAAATTCTACTACTATTACTACAACAGCTACTGCTGCTAATAGTAATGTTACTACTACTGCTAATGCTAGTAATCTAGTATATGGCAAATACTACTACTATTACTACTAGTGCTGCTGCTGCTACTTCCGCTACTACAACTATCAATACTACTAGCCCAGTGCGTGGCAAATATACTACTATTATTGCTGTGCCTGCTACTTCTACTACTATTCCTGGCCCACTGCAAGTCAAATATGCTGCTCCAATTACTCCTGCTGCTGCCACTTCTACTGCTATTGCTACCACTATTACTACTACTACTAGCCCAGTGCATGGCAAATACTACTACTATTACTACTACTGCTGCTGCTTGTACAAATGCTACTACTACTGCTACTACTAGTAGTCCAGTGCATTGAAAATACTACTACTACTCCTCCTGATGCTGCTACTACTTCTACTACTAGTATCAATACTACTAGCCCTGTGTATGGCAAATCTACTACTACTACTGCTATGGCTGCTACTTCTATTATCACTACTGGCCCACTGCAGGACAAATCTGCTGGTACTATTACTGCTGCTGATGCCACTTCTATTGCTGATGCTAACTCTACTACTACCGCTACTACTAGCAGTCCACTGCATGGCAAATCTACTACTACTACTTCAATTGCTGCTACTGCTACTACTACTACTGGCCCTCTGCAGGGAATATACGGTGCTACTACTCCTGCTGCTGCAGCCACTTCTCCTGCTGCTACTACCACTACTATTACTACTAGCCCAGTGCATGGCAAATACTACTTCTATTACCACTACTGCTGCTACTTCTACTGCTGCTGCTAGCTCCGTTCCCCGGCCTAGGCGGGCGGCGGGGCCCTGCCGGGACGGGCGGGCCGCTGGGCTGGCGGTAAGGCCCAAGCGCCCGCTAAGCTGCGCCTCAAGAGGCAGCCCGCGACCCCGCCGGCATCTACTGCCAAACCAGCCTACAAGGGCCCGATCTCGCCGCGATCGCGGAAGCTAAGCAGGGTCGGGCCTGGTTAGAACTTGGATGGGAGACCTCTAGGGAAGACCGGGTGCTCTAGGCTTTTTGCCTCCCGCTCCGCCGTCTCCTTTTGGCGCCCACGGCGTTGGCGGCTATCTCCGCCCCCCGCCGGGTACAGCTGCAAGCCCCACCTCCTCAGGCCCCTCCCACCACAGCAAGCGTCTTATGAGGCGCTCCCCGCCTGCCTGACCGGCCAGGCGGCCAGAAGGCGTCCCTGGAAGGCAGAGGCACACCAGACGCTCCAGGGGTGGCCTGACGGAAACCAGACGTGGCCGCGGACCCGGGAGCCGTCCGTGAGGCCCGCGAGCCCCTCGACCTGCACCTGGCCGCCCCCACTGGAGCCCAGCCCCGGCGCCGCCACCTGTCTGCCGGGCTGGCTCTCCACAGCTCCATACGGAAAAAGCCGCCCCTCCGCCGTTTCGCCATGGCCGGGGGCGGGAGCGGGATCGAGGGCCCAGGCCGCTTCCCCGGGCCTGCCGGCCACCTGGGGCGGGGTCCTGAGCTCGGACGGTGGCGTGGGGGCAAGGGTGGCGTTGCTGGGTCTAAGGGGCTTTACCAACACAATGCTGGCTCCCACTGGCTTCGGGCCACCTGCTGTCGGGCAGGAGGGCCGGCCCGGTCTGCGGTTGGGCTTCGCCTAACGCAGCGTGGGCCGGCTACTACTATTGCTCTTGCTGATTCTTCTACTTCTATTTCTGGCCCTCTGCAGGTCAAATATGCTGCCACTATTACTGCTGCTGATGCCACTTCTACTGCTGTTTCTACCACTACTACTACTACTACTAGGCCAGTGCATGGCAAATACTACTACTATTACCACCACTGCTGCCATTACTACTACTGCTGCTACTACTACTGCTGCTGCTACTTGTACAGGTGCTGCTGCTACTACTACTACTAATAGCCCAGTGCATGGCAAATATTAACACTACTACTACTGCTGCTGCTTCTACTATTGCTACTACTACTGCTACTACTAGTAGTCCAGTGCATGGCAAATTCTACTACTATTACTACAACAGCTACTGCTGCTAATAGTAATGTTACTACTACTGCTAATGCTAGTAATCTAGTATATGGCAAATACTACTACTATTACTACTAGTGCTGCTGCTGCTACTTCCGCTACTACAACTATCAATACTACTAGCCCAGTGCGTGGCAAATATACTACTATTATTGCTGTGCCTGCTACTTCTACTACTATTCCTGGCCCACTGCAAGTCAAATATGCTGCTCCAATTACTCCTGCTGCTGCCACTTCTACTGCTATTGCTACCACTATTACTACTACTACTAGCCCAGTGCATGGCAAATACTACTACTATTACTACTACTGCTGCTGCTTGTACAAATGCTACTACTACTGCTACTACTAGTAGTCCAGTGCATTGAAAATACTACTACTACTCCTCCTGATGCTGCTACTACTTCTACTACTAGTATCAATACTACTAGCCCTGTGTATGGCAAATCTACTACTACTACTGCTATGGCTGCTACTTCTATTATCACTACTGGCCCACTGCAGGACAAATCTGCTGGTACTATTACTGCTGCTGATGCCACTTCTATTGCTGATGCTAACTCTACTACTACCGCTACTACTAGCAGTCCACTGCATGGCAAATCTACTACTACTACTTCAATTGCTGCTACTGCTACTACTACTACTGGCCCTCTGCAGGGAATATACGGTGCTACTACTCCTGCTGCTGCAGCCACTTCTCCTGCTGCTACTACCACTACTATTACTACTAGCCCAGTGCATGGCAAATACTACTTCTATTACCACTACTGCTGCTACTTCTACTGCTGCTGCTAGCTCCGTTCCCCGGCCTAGGCGGGCGGCGGGGCCCTGCCGGGACGGGCGGGCCGCTGGGCTGGCGGTAAGGCCCAAGCGCCCGCTAAGCTGCGCCTCAAGAGGCAGCCCGCGACCCCGCCGGCATCTACTGCCAAACCAGCCTACTAGGGCCCGATCTCGCCGCGATCGCGGAAGCTAAGCAGGGTCGGGCCTGGTTAGAACTTGGATGGGAGACCTCTAGGGAAGACCGGGTGCTCTAGGCTTTTTGCCTCCCGCTCCGCCGTCTCCTTTTGGCGCCCACGGCGTTGGCGGCTATCTCCGCCCCCCGCCGGGTACAGCTGCAAGCCCCACCTCCTCAGGCCCCTCCCACCACAGCAAGCGTCTTATGAGGCGCTCCCCGCCTGCCTGACCGGCCAGGCGGCCAGAAGGCGTCCCTGGAAGGCAGAGGCACACCAGACGCTCCAGGGGTGGCCTGACGGAAACCAGACGTGGCCGCGGACCCGGGAGCCGTCCGTGAGGCCCGCGAGCCCCTCGACCTGCACCTGGCCGCCCCCACTGGAGCCCAGCCCCGGCGCCGCCACCTGTCTGCCGGGCTGGCTCTCCACAGCTCCATACGGAAAATGCCGCCCCTCCGCCGTTTCGCCATGGCCGGGGGCGGGAGCGGGATCGAGGGCCCAGGCCGCTTCCCCGGGCCTGCCGGCCACCTGGGGCGGGGTCCTGAGCTCGGACGGTGGCGTGGGGGCAAGGGTGGCGTTGCTGGGTCTAAGGGGCTTTACCAACACAATGCTGGCTCCCACTGGCTTCGGGCCACCTGCTGTCGGGCAGGAGGGCCGGCCCGGTCTGCGGTTGGGCTTCGCCTAACGCAGCGTGGGCCGGCTACTACTATTGCTCTTGCTGATTCTTCTACTTCTATTTCTGGCCCTCTGCAGGTCAAATATGCTGCCACTATTACTGCTGCTGATGCCACTTCTACTGCTGTTTCTACCACTACTACTACTACTACTAGGCCAGTGCATGGCAAATACTACTACTATTACCACCACTGCTGCCATTACTACTACTGCTGCTACTACTACTGCTGCTGCTACTTGTACAGGTGCTGCTGCTACTACTACTACTAATAGCCCAGTGCATGGCAAATATTAACACTACTACTACTGCTGCTGCTTCTACTATTGCTACTACTACTGCTACTACTAGTAGTCCAGTGCATGGCAAATTCTACTACTATTACTACAACAGCTACTGCTGCTAATAGTAATGTTACTACTACTGCTAATGCTAGTAATCTAGTATATGGCAAATACTACTACTATTACTACTACTGCTGCTGCTTGTACAAATGCTACTACTACTGCTACTACTAGTAGTCCAGTGCATTGAAAATACTACTACTACTCCTCCTGATGCTGCTACTACTTCTACTACTAGTATCAATACTACTAGCCCTGTGTATGGCAAATCTACTACTACTACTGCTATGGCTGCTACTTCTATTATCACTACTGGCCCACTGCAGGACAAATCTGCTGGTACTATTACTGCTGCTGATGCCACTTCTATTGCTGATGCTAACTCTACTACTACCGCTACTACTAGCAGTCCACTGCATGGCAAATCTACTACTACTACTTCAATTGCTGCTACTGCTACTACTACTACTGGCCCTCTGCAGGGAATATACGGTGCTACTACTCCTGCTGCTGCAGCCACTTCTCCTGCTGCTACTACCACTACTATTACTACTAGCCCAGTGCATGGCAAATACTACTTCTATTACCACTACTGCTGCTACTTCTACTGCTGCTGCTAGCTCCGTTCCCCGGCCTAGGCGGGCGGCGGGGCCCTGCTGGGACGGGCGGGCCGCTGGGCTGGCGGTAAGGCCCAAGCGCCCGCTAAGCTGCGCCTCAAGAGGCAGCCCGCGACCCCGCCGGCATCTACTGCCAAACCAGCCTACAAGGGCCCGATCTCGCCGCGATCGCGGAAGCTAAGCAGGGTCGGGCCTGGTTAGAACTTGGATGGGAGACCTCTAGGGAAGACCGGGTGCTCTAGGCTTTTTGCCTCCCGCTCCGCCGTCTCCTTTTGGCGCCCGCGGCGTTGGCGGCTATCTCCGCCCCCCGCCGGGTACAGCTGCAAGCCCCACCTCCTCAGGCCCCTCCCACCACAGCAAGCGTCTTATGAGGCGCTCCCCGCCTGCCTGACCGGCCAGGCGGCCAGAAGGCGTCCCTGGAAGGCAGAGGCACACCAGACGCTCCAGGGGTGGCCTGACGGAAACCAGACGTGGCCGCGGACCCGGGAGCCGTCCGTGAGGCCCGCGAGCCCCTCGACCTGCACCTGGCCGCCCCCACTGGAGCCCAGCCCCGGCGCCGCCACCTGTCTGCCGGGCTGGCTCTCCACAGCTCCATACGGAAAATGCCGCCCCTCCGCCGTTTCGCCATGGTCGGGGGCGGGAGCGGGATCGAGGGCCCAGGCCGCTTCCCCGGGCCTGCCGGCCACCTGGGGCGGGGTCCTGAGCTCGGACGGTGGCATGGGGGCAAGGGTGGCGTTGCTGGGTCTAAGGGGCTTTACCAACACAATGCTGGCTCCCACTGGCTTCGGGCCACCTGCTGTCGGGCAGGAGGGCCGGCCCGGTCTGCGGTTGGGCTTCGCCTAACGCAGCGTGGGCCGGCTACTACTATTGCTCTTGCTGATTCTTCTACTTCTATTTCTGGCCCTCTGCAGGTCAAATATGCTGCCACTATTACTGCTGCTGATGCCACTTCTACTGCTGTTTCTACCACTACTACTACTACTACTAGGCCAGTGCATGGCAAATACTACTACTATTACCACCACTGCTGCCATTACTACTACTGCTGCTACTACTACTGCTGCTGCTACTTGTACAGGTGCTGCTGCTACTACTACTACTAATAGCCCAGTGCATGGCAAATATTAACACTACTACTACTGCTGCTGCTTCTACTATTGCTACTACTACTGCTACTACTAGTAGTCCAGTGCATGGCAAATTCTACTACTATTACTACAACAGCTACTGCTGCTAATAGTAATGTTACTACTACTGCTAATGCTAGTAATCTAGTATATGGCAAATACTACTACTATTACTACTACTGCTGCTGCTTGTACAAATGCTACTACTACTGCTACTACTAGTATTCCAGTGCATTGAAAATACTACTACTCCTCCTCCTGATGCTGCTACTACTTCTACTACTAGTATCAATACTACTAGCCCTGTGTATGGCAAATCTACTACTATTACTGCTATGGCTGCTACTTCTATTATCACTAATGGCCCACTGCAGGACAAATCTGCTGGTACTATTACTGCTGCTGATGCCACTTCTATTGCTGATGCTAACTCTACTACTACTGCTACTACTAGCAGTCCACTGCATGGCAAATCTACTACTACTACTTCAATTGCTGCTACTGCTACTACTACTACTGGCCCTCTGCAGGGAATATATGGTGCTACTACTCCTGCTGCTGCAGCCACTTCTCCTGCTGCTACTACCACTGCTATTACTACTAGCCCAGTGCATGGCAAATACTACTTCTATTACCACTACTGCTGCTACTTCTACTGCTGCTGCTAGCTCCGTTCCCCAGCCTAGGCGGGCGGCGGGGCCCTGCCGGGACGGGCGGGCCGCTGGGCTGGCGGTAAGGCCCAAGCGCCCGCTAAGCTGCGCCTCAAGAGGCAGCCCGCGACCCCGCCGGCATCTACTGCCAAACCAGCCTACAAGGGCCCGATCTCGCCGCGATCGCGGAAGCTAAGCAGGGTCGGGCCTGGTTAGAACTTGGATGGGAGACCTCTAGGGAAGACCGGGTGCTCTAGGCTTTTTGCCTCCCGCTCCGCCGTCTCCTTTTGGCGCCCGCGGCGTTGGCGGCTATCTCCGCCCCCCGCCGGGTACAGCTGCAAGCCCCACCTCCTCAGGCCCCTCCCACCACAGCAAGCGTCTTATGAGGCGCTCCCCGCCTGCCTGACCGGCCAGGCGGCCAGAAGGCGTCCCTGGAAGGCAGAGGCACACCAGACGCTCCAGGGGTGGCCTGACGGAAACCAGACGTGGCCGCGGACCCGGGAGCCGTCCGTGAGGCCCGCGAGCCCCTCGACCTGCACCTGGCCGCCCCCACTGGAGCCCAGCCCCGGCGCCGCCACCTGTCTGCCGGGCTGGCTCTCCACAGCTCCATACGGAAAAAGCCGCCCCTCCGCCGTTTCGCCATGGCCGGGGGCGGGAGCGGGATCGAGGGCCCAGGCCGCTTCCCCGGGCCTGCCGGCCACCTGGGGCGGGGTCCTGAGCTCGGACGGTGGCGTGGGGGCAAGGGTGGCGTTGCTGGGTCTAAGGGGCTTTACCAACACAATGCTGGCTCCCACTGGCTTCGGGCCACCTGCTGTCGGGCAGGAGGGCCGGCCCGGTCTGCGGTTGGGCTTCGCCTAACGCAGCGTGGGCCGGCTACTACTATTGCTCTTGCTGATTCTTCTACTTCTATTTCTGGCCCTCTGCAGGTCAAATATGCTGCCACTATTACTGCTGCTGATGCCACTTCTACTGCTGTTTCTACCACTACTACTACTACTACTAGGCCAGTGCATGGCAAATACTACTACTATTACCACCACTGCTGCCATTACTACTACTGCTGCTACTACTACTGCTGCTGCTACTTGTACAGGTGCTGCTGCTACTACTACTACTAATAGCCCAGTGCATGGAAAATATTAACACTACTACTACTGCTGCTGCTTCTACTATTGCTACTACTACTGCTACTACTAGTAGTCCAGTGCATGGCAAATTCTACTACTATTACTACAACAGCTACTGCTGCTAATAGTAATGTTACTACTACTGCTAATGCTAGTAATCTAGTATATGGCAAATACTACTACTATTACTACTAGTGCTGCTGCTGCTACTTCCGCTACTACAACTATCAATACTACTAGCCCAGTGCGTGGCAAATATACTACTATTATTGCTGTGCCTGCTACTTCTACTACTATTCCTGGCCCACTGCAAGTCAAATATGCTGCTCCAATTACTCCTGCTGCTGCCACTTCTACTGCTATTGCTACCACTATTACTACTACTACTAGCCCAGTGCATGGCAAATACTACTACTATTACTACTACTGCTGCTGCTTGTACAAATGCTACTACTACTGCTACTACTAGTAGTCCAGTGCATTGAAAATACTACTACTACTCCTCCTGATGCTGCTACTACTTCTACTACTAGTATCAATACTACTAGCCCTGTGTATGGCAAATCTACTACTACTACTGCTATGGCTGCTACTTCTATTATCACTACTGGCCCACTGCAGGACAAATCTGCTGGTACTATTACTGCTGCTGATGCCACTTCTATTGCTGATGCTAACTCTACTACTACCGCTACTACTAGCAGTCCACTGCATGGCAAATCTACTACTACTACTTCAATTGCTGCTACTGCTACTACTACTACTGGCCCTCTGCAGGGAATATACGGTGCTACTACTCCTGCTGCTGCAGCCACTTCTCCTGCTGCTACTACCACTACTATTACTACTAGCCCAGTGCATGGCAAATACTACTTCTATTACCACTACTGCTGCTACTTCTACTGCTGCTGCTAGCTCCGTTCCCCGGCCTAGGCGGGCGGCGGGGCCCTGCCGGGACGGGCGGGCCGCTGGGCTGGCGGTAAGGCCCAAGCGCCCGCTAAGCTGCGCCTCAAGAGGCAGCCCGCGACCCCGCCGGCATCTACTGCCAAACCAGCCTACAAGGGCCCGATCTCGCCGCGATCGCGGAAGCTAAGCAGGGTCGGGCCTGGTTAGAACTTGGATGGGAGACCTCTAGGGAAGACCGGGTGCTCTAGGCTTTTTGCCTCCCGCTCCGCCGTCTCCTTTTGGCGCCCGCGGCGTTGGCGGCTATCTCCGCCCCCCGCCGGGTACAGCTGCAAGCCCCACCTCCTCAGGCCCCTCCCACCACAGCAAGCGTCTTATGAGGCGCTCCCCGCCTGCCTGACCGGCCAGGCGGCCAGAAGGCGTCCCTGGAAGGCAGAGGCACACCAGACGCTCCAGGGGTGGCCTGACGGAAACCAGACGTGGCCGCGGACCCGGGAGCCGTCCGTGAGGCCCGCGAGCCCCTCGACCTGCACCTGGCCGCCCCCACTGGAGCCCAGCCCCGGCGCCGCCACCTGTCTGCCGGGCTGGCTCTCCACAGCTCCATACGGAAAATGCCGCCCCTCCGCCGTTTCGCCATGGCCGGGGGCGGGAGCGGGATCGAGGGCCCAGGCCGCTTCCCCGGGCCTGCCGGCCACCTGGGGCGGGGTCCTGAGCTCGGACGGTGGCGTGGGGGCAAGGGTGGCGTTGCTGGGTCTAAGGGGCTTTACCAACACAATGCTGGCTCCCACTGGCTTCGGGCCACCTGCTGTCGGGCAGGAGGGCCGGCCCGGTCTGCGGTTGGGCTTCGCCTAACGCAGCGTGGGCCGGCTACTACTATTGCTCTTGCTGATTCTTCTACTTCTATTTCTGGCCCTCTGCAGGTCAAATATGCTGCCACTATTACTGCTGCTGATGCCACTTCTACTGCTGTTTCTACCACTACTACTACTACTACTAGGCCAGTGCATGGCAAATACTACTACTATTACCACCACTGCTGCCATTACTACTACTGCTGCTACTACTACTGCTGCTGCTACTTGTACAGGTGCTGCTGCTACTACTACTACTAATAGCCCAGTGCATGGCAAATATTAACACTACTACTACTGCTGCTGCTTCTACTATTGCTACTACTACTGCTACTACTAGTAGTCCAGTGCATGGCAAATTCTACTACTATTACTACAACAGCTACTGCTGCTAATAGTAATGTTACTACTACTGCTAATGCTAGTAATCTAGTATATGGCAAATACTACTACTATTACTACTAGTGCTGCTGCTGCTACTTCCGCTACTACAACTATCAATACTACTAGCCCAGTGCGTGGCAAATATACTACTATTATTGCTGTGCCTGCTACTTCTACTACTATTCCTGGCCCACTGCAAGTCAAATATGCTGCTCCAATTACTCCTGCTGCTGCCACTTCTACTGCTATTGCTACCACTATTACTACTACTACTAGCCCAGTGCATGGCAAATACTACTACTATTACTACTACTGCTGCTGCTTGTACAAATGCTACTACTACTGCTACTACTAGTAGTCCAGTGCATTGAAAATACTACTACTACTCCTCCTGATGCTGCTACTACTTCTACTACTAGTATCAATACTACTAGCCCTGTGTATGGCAAATCTACTACTACTACTGCTATGGCTGCTACTTCTATTATCACTACTGGCCCACTGCAGGACAAATCTGCTGGTACTATTACTGCTGCTGATGCCACTTCTATTGCTGATGCTAACTCTACTACTACCGCTACTACTAGCAGTCCACTGCATGGCAAATCTACTACTACTACTTCAATTGCTGCTACTGCTACTACTACTACTGGCCCTCTGCAGGGAATATACGGTGCTACTACTCCTGCTGCTGCAGCCACTTCTCCTGCTGCTACTACCACTACTATTACTACTAGCCCAGTGCATGGCAAATACTACTTCTATTACCACTACTGCTGCTACTTCTACTGCTGCTGCTAGCTCCGTTCCCCGGCCTAGGCGGGCGGCGGGGCCCTGCCGGGACGGGCGGGCCGCTGGGCTGGCGGTAAGGCCCAAGCGCCCGCTAAGCTGCGCCTCAAGAGGCAGCCCGCGACCCCGCCGGCATCTACTGCCAAACCAGCCTACAAGGGCCCGATCTCGCCGCGATCGCGGAAGCTAAGCAGGGTCGGGCCTGGTTAGAACTTGGATGGGAGACCTGTAGGGAAGACCGGGTGCTCTAGGCTTTTTGCCTCCCGCTCCGCCGTCTCCTTTTGGCGCCCACGGCGTTGGCGGCTATCTCCGCCCCCCGCCGGGTACAGCTGCAAGCCCCACCTCCTCAGGCCCCTCCCACCACAGCAAGCGTCTTATGAGGCGCTCCCCGCCTGCCTGACCGGCCAGGCGGCCAGAAGGCGTCCCTGGAAGGCAGAGGCACACCAGACGCTCCAGGGGTGGCCTGACGGAAACCAGACGTGGCCGCGGACCCGGGAGCCGTCCGTGAGGCCCGCGAGCCCCTCGACCTGCACCTGGCCGCCCCCACTGGAGCCCAGCCCCGGCGCCGCCACCTGTCTGCCGGGCTGGCTCTCCACAGCTCCATACGGAAAATGCCGCCCCTCCGCCGTTTCGCCATGGCCGGGGGCGGGAGCGGGATCGAGGGCCCAGGCCGCTTCCCCGGGCCTGCCGGCCACCTGGGGCGGGGTCCTGAGCTCGGACGGTGGCGTGGGGGCAAGGGTGGCGTTGCTGGGTCTAAGGGGCTTTACCAACACAATGCTGGCTCCCACTGGCTTCGGGCCACCTGCTGTCGGGCAGGAGGGCCGGCCCGGTCTGCGGTTGGGCTTCGCCTAACGCAGCGTGGGCCGGCTACTACTATTGCTCTTGCTGATTCTTCTACTTCTATTTCTGGCCCTCTGCAGGTCAAATATGCTGCCACTATTACTGCTGCTGATGCCACTTCTACTGCTGTTTCTACCACTACTACTACTACTACTAGGCCAGTGCATGGCAAATACTACTACTATTACCACCACTGCTGCCATTACTACTACTGCTGCTACTACTACTGCTGCTGCTACTTGTACAGGTGCTGCTGCTACTACTACTACTAATAGCCCAGTGCATGGCAAATATTAACACTACTACTACTGCTGCTGCTTCTACTATTGCTACTACTACTGCTACTACTAGTAGTCCAGTGCATGGCAAATTCTACTACTATTACTACAACAGCTACTGCTGCTAATAGTAATGTTACTACTACTGCTAATGCTAGTAATCTAGTATATGGCAAATACTACTACTATTACTACTACTGCTGCTGCTTGTACAAATGCTACTACTACTGCTACTACTAGTAGTCCAGTGCATTGAAAATACTACTACTACTCCTCCTGATGCTGCTACTACTTCTACTACTAGTATCAATACTACTAGCCCTGTGTATGGCAAATCTACTACTACTACTGCTATGGCTGCTACTTCTATTATCACTACTGGCCCACTGCAGGACAAATCTGCTGGTACTATTACTGCTGCTGATGCCACTTCTATTGCTGATGCTAACTCTACTACTACTGCTACTACTAGCAGTCCACTGCATGGCAAATCTACTACTACTACTTCAATTGCTGCTACTGCTACTACTACTACTGGCCCTCTGCAGGGAATATACGGTGCTACTACTCCTGCTGCTGCAGCCACTTCTCCTGCTGCTACTACCACTACTATTACTACTAGCCCAGTGCATGGCAAATACTACTTCTATTACCACTACTGCTGCTACTTCTACTGCTGCTGCTAGCTCCGTTCCCCGGCCTAGGCGGGCGGCGGGGCCCTGCCGGGACGGGCGGGCCGCTGGGCTGGCGGTAAGGCCCAAGCGCCCGCTAAGCTGCGCCTCAAGAGGCAGCCCGCGACCCCGCCGGCATCTACTGCCAAACCAGCCTACAAGGGCCCGATCTCGCCGCGATCGCGGAAGCTAAGCAGGGTCGGGCCTGGTTAGAACTTGGATGGGAGACCTCTAGGGAAGACCGGGTGCTCTAGGCTTTTTGCCTCCCGCTCCGCCGTCTCCTTTTGGCGCCCGCGGCGTTGGCGGCTATCTCCGCCCCCCGCCGGGTACAGCTGCAAGCCCCACCTCCTCAGGCCCCTCCCACCACAGCAAGCGTCTTATGAGGCGCTCCCCGCCTGCCTGACCGGCCAGGCGGCCAGAAGGCGTCCCTGGAAGGCAGAGGCACACCAGACGCTCCAGGGGTGGCCTGACGGAAACCAGACGTGGCCGCGGACCCGGGAGCCGTCCGTGAGGCCCGCGAGCCCCTCGACCTGCACCTGGCCGCCCCCACTGGAGCCCAGCCCCGGCGCCGCCACCTGTCTGCCGGGCTGGCTCTCCACAGCTCCATACGGAAAATGCCGCCCCTCCGCCGTTTCGCCATGGCCGGGGGCGGGAGCGGGATCGAGGGCCCAGGCCGCTTCCCCGGGCCTGCCGGCCACCTGGGGCGGGGTCCTGAGCTCGGACGGTGGCGTGGGGGCAAGGGTGGCGTTGCTGGGTCTAAGGGGCTTTACCAACACAATGCTGGCTCCCACTGGCTTCGGGCCACCTGCTGTCGGGCAGGAGGGCCGGCCCGGTCTGCGGTTGGGCTTCGCCTAACGCAGCGTGGGCCGGCTACTACTATTGCTCTTGCTGATTCTTCTACTTCTATTTCTGGCCCTCTGCAGGTCAAATATGCTGCCACTATTACTGCTGCTGATGCCACTTCTACTGCTGTTTCTACCACTACTACTACTACTACTAGGCCAGTGCATGGCAAATACTACTACTATTACCACCACTGCTGCCATTACTACTACTGCTGCTACTACTACTGCTGCTGCTACTTGTACAGGTGCTGCTGCTACTACTACTACTAATAGCCCAGTGCATGGCAAATATTAACACTACTACTACTGCTGCTGCTTCTACTATTGCTACTACTACTGCTACTACTAGTAGTCCAGTGCATGGCAAATTCTACTACTATTACTACAACAGCTACTGCTGCTAATAGTAATGTTACTACTACTGCTAATGCTAGTAATCTAGTATATGGCAAATACTACTACTATTACTACTACTGCTGCTGCTTGTACAAATGCTACTACTACTGCTACTACTAGTAGTCCAGTGCATTGAAAATACTACTACTACTCCTCCTGATGCTGCTACTACTTCTACTACTAGTATCAATACTACTAGCCCTGTGTATGGCAAATCTACTACTACTACTGCTATGGCTGCTACTTCTATTATCACTACTGGCCCACTGCAGGACAAATCTGCTGGTACTATTACTGCTGCTGATGCCACTTCTATTGCTGATGCTAACTCTACTACTACTGCTACTACTAGCAGTCCACTGCATGGCAAATCTACTACTACTACTTCAATTGCTGCTACTGCTACTACTACTACTGGCCCTCTGCAGGGAATATACGGTGCTACTACTCCTGCTGCTGCAGCCACTTCTCCTGCTGCTACTACCACTACTATTACTACTAGCCCAGTGCATGGCAAATACTACTTCTATTACCACTACTGCTGCTACTTCTACTGCTGCTGCTAGCTCCGTTCCCCGGCCTAGGCGGGCGGCGGGGCCCTGCCGGGACGGGCGGGCCGCTGGGCTGGCGGTAAGGCCCAAGCGCCCGCTAAGCTGCGCCTCAAGAGGCAGCCCGCGACCCCGCCGGCATCTACTGCCAAACCAGCCTACAAGGGCCCGATCTCGCCGCGATCGCGGAAGCTAAGCAGGGTCGGGCCTGGTTAGAACTTGGATGGGAGACCTCTAGGGAAGACCGGGTGCTCTAGGCTTTTTGCCTCCCGCTCCGCCGTCTCCTTTTGGCGCCCGCGGCGTTGGCGGCTATCTCCGCCCCCCGCCGGGTACAGCTGCAAGCCCCACCTCCTCAGGCCCCTCCCACCACAGCAAGCGTCTTATGAGGCGCTCCCCGCCTGCCTGACCGGCCAGGCGGCCAGAAGGCGTCCCTGGAAGGCAGAGGCACACCAGACGCTCCAGGGGTGGCCTGACGGAAACCAGACGTGGCCGCGGACCCGGGAGCCGTCCGTGAGGCCCGCGAGCCCCTCGACCTGCACCTGGCCGCCCCCACTGGAGCCCAGCCCCGGCGCCGCCACCTGTCTGCCGGGCTGGCTCTCCACAGCTCCATACGGAAAAAGCCGCCCCTCCGCCGTTTCGCCATGGCCGGGGGCGGGAGCGGGATCGAGGGCCCAGGCCGCTTCCCCGGGCCTGCCGGCCACCTGGGGCGGGGTCCTGAGCTCGGACGGTGGCGTGGGGGCAAGGGTGGCGTTGCTGGGTCTAAGGGGCTTTACCAACACAATGCTGGCTCCCACTGGCTTCGGGCCACCTGCTGTCGGGCAGGAGGGCCGGCCCGGTCTGCGGTTGGGCTTCGCCTAACGCAGCGTGGGCCGGCTACTACTATTGCTCTTGCTGATTCTTCTACTTCTATTTCTGGCCCTCTGCAGGTCAAATATGCTGCCACTATTACTGCTGCTGATGCCACTTCTACTGCTGTTTCTACCACTACTACTACTACTACTAGGCCAGTGCATGGCAAATACTACTACTATTACCACCACTGCTGCCATTACTACTACTGCTGCTACTACTACTGCTGCTGCTACTTGTACAGGTGCTGCTGCTACTACTACTACTAATAGCCCAGTGCATGGCAAATATTAACACTACTACTACTGCTGCTGCTTCTACTATTGCTACTACTACTGCTACTACTAGTAGTCCAGTGCATGGCAAATTCTACTACTATTACTACAACAGCTACTGCTGCTAATAGTAATGTTACTACTACTGCTAATGCTAGTAATCTAGTATATGGCAAATACTACTACTATTACTACTAGTGCTGCTGCTGCTACTTCCGCTACTACAACTATCAATACTACTAGCCCAGTGCGTGGCAAATATACTACTATTATTGCTGTGCCTGCTACTTCTACTACTATTCCTGGCCCACTGCAAGTCAAATATGCTGCTCCAATTACTCCTGCTGCTGCCACTTCTACTGCTATTGCTACCACTATTACTACTACTACTAGCCCAGTGCATGGCAAATACTACTACTATTACTACTACTGCTGCTGCTTGTACAAATGCTACTACTACTGCTACTACTAGTAGTCCAGTGCATTGAAAATACTACTACTACTCCTCCTGATGCTGCTACTACTTCTACTACTAGTATCAATACTACTAGCCCTGTGTATGGCAAATCTACTACTACTACTGCTATGGCTGCTACTTCTATTATCACTACTGGCCCACTGCAGGACAAATCTGCTGGTACTATTACTGCTGCTGATGCCACTTCTATTGCTGATGCTAACTCTACTACTACCGCTACTACTAGCAGTCCACTGCATGGCAAATCTACTACTACTACTTCAATTGCTGCTACTGCTACTACTACTACTGGCCCTCTGCAGGGAATATACGGTGCTACTACTCCTGCTGCTGCAGCCACTTCTCCTGCTGCTACTACCACTACTATTACTACTAGCCCAGTGCATGGCAAATACTACTTCTATTACCACTACTGCTGCTACTTCTACTGCTGCTGCTAGCTCCGTTCCCCGGCCTAGGCGGGCGGCGGGGCCCTGCCGGGACGGGCGGGCCGCTGGGCTGGCGGTAAGGCCCAAGCGCCCGCTAAGCTGCGCCTCAAGAGGCAGCCCGCGACCCCGCCGGCATCTACTGCCAAACCAGCCTACAAGGGCCCGATCTCGCCGCGATCGCGGAAGCTAAGCAGGGTCGGGCCTGGTTAGAACTTGGATGGGAGACCTCTAGGGAAGACCGGGTGCTCTAGGCTTTTTGCCTCCCGCTCCGCCGTCTCCTTTTGGCGCCCACGGCGTTGGCGGCTATCTCCGCCCCCCGCCGGGTACAGCTGCAATCCCCACCTCCTCAGGCCCCTCCCACCACAGCAAGCGTCTTATGAGGCGCTCCCCGCCTGCCTGACCGGCCAGGCGGCCAGAAGGCGTCCCTGGAAGGCAGAGGCACACCAGACGCTCCAGGGGTGGCCTGACGGAAACCAGACGTGGCCGCGGACCCGGGAGCCGTCCGTGAGGCCCGCGAGCCCCTCGACCTGCACCTGGCCGCCCCCACTGGAGCCCAGCCCCGGCGCCGCCACCTGTCTGCCGGGCTGGCTCTCCACAGCTCCATACGGAAAATGCCGCCCCTCCGCCGTTTCGCCATGGCCGGGGGCGGGAGCGGGATCGAGGGCCCAGGCCGCTTCCCCGGGCCTGCCGGCCACCTGGGGCGGGGTCCTGAGCTCGGACGGTGGCGTGGGGGCAAGGGTGGCGTTGCTGGGTCTAAGGGGCTTTACCAACACAATGCTGGCTCCCACTGGCTTCGGGCCACCTGCTGTCGGGCAGGAGGGCCGGCCCGGTCTGCGGTTGGGCTTCGCCTAACGCAGCGTGGGCCGGCTACTACTATTGCTCTTGCTGATTCTTCTACTTCTATTTCTGGCCCTCTGCAGGTCAAATATGCTGCCACTATTACTGCTGCTGATGCCACTTCTACTGCTGTTTCTACCACTACTACTACTACTACTAGGCCAGTGCATGGCAAATACTACTACTATTACCACCACTGCTGCCATTACTACTACTGCTGCTACTACTACTGCTGCTGCTACTTGTACAGGTGCTGCTGCTACTACTACTACTAATAGCCCAGTGCATGGCAAATATTAACACTACTACTACTGCTGCTGCTTCTACTATTGCTACTACTACTGCTACTACTAGTAGTCCAGTGCATGGCAAATTCTACTACTATTACTACAACAGCTACTGCTGCTAATAGTAATGTTACTACTACTGCTAATGCTAGTAATCTAGTATATGGCAAATACTACTACTATTACTACTAGTGCTGCTGCTGCTACTTCCGCTACTACAACTATCAATACTACTAGCCCAGTGCGTGGCAAATATACTACTATTATTGCTGTGCCTGCTACTTCTACTACTATTCCTGGCCCACTGCAAGTCAAATATGCTGCTCCAATTACTCCTGCTGCTGCCACTTCTACTGCTATTGCTACCACTATTACTACTACTACTAGCCCAGTGCATGGCAAATACTACTACTATTACTACTACTGCTGCTGCTTGTACAAATGCTACTACTACTGCTACTACTAGTAGTCCAGTGCATTGAAAATACTACTACTACTCCTCCTGATGCTGCTACTACTTCTACTACTAGTATCAATACTACTAGCCCTGTGTATGGCAAATCTACTACTACTACTGCTATGGCTGCTACTTCTATTATCACTACTGGCCCACTGCAGGACAAATCTGCTGGTACTATTACTGCTGCTGATGCCACTTCTATTGCTGATGCTAACTCTACTACTACCGCTACTACTAGCAGTCCACTGCATGGCAAATCTACTACTACTACTTCAATTGCTGCTACTGCTACTACTACTACTGGCCCTCTGCAGGGAATATACGGTGCTACTACTCCTGCTGCTGCAGCCACTTCTCCTGCTGCTACTACCACTACTATTACTACTAGCCCAGTGCATGGCAAATACTACTTCTATTACCACTACTGCTGCTACTTCTACTGCTGCTGCTAGCTCCGTTCCCCGGCCTAGGCGGGCGGCGGGGCCCTGCCGGGACGGGCGGGCCGCTGGGCTGGCGGTAAGGCCCAAGCGCCCGCTAAGCTGCGCCTCAAGAGGCAGCCCGCGACCCCGCCGGCATCTACTGCCAAACCAGCCTACAAGGGCCCGATCTCGCCGCGATCGCGGAAGCTAAGCAGGGTCGGGCCTGGTTAGAACTTGGATGGGAGACCTCTAGGGAAGACCGGGTGCTCTAGGCTTTTTGCCTCCCGCTCCGCCGTCTCCTTTTGGCGCCCACGGCGTTGGCGGCTATCTCCGCCCCCCGCCGGGTACAGCTGCAAGCCCCACCTCCTCAGGCCCCTCCCACCACAGCAAGCGTCTTATGAGGCGCTCCCCGCCTGCCTGACCGGCCAGGCGGCCAGAAGGCGTCCCTGGAAGGCAGAGGCACACCAGACGCTCCAGGGGTGGCCTGACGGAAACCAGACGTGGCCGCGGACCCGGGAGCCGTCCGTGAGGCCCGCGAGCCCCTCGACCTGCACCTGGCCGCCCCCACTGGAGCCCAGCCCCGGCGCCGCCACCTGTCTGCCGGGCTGGCTCTCCACAGCTCCATACGGAAAATGCCGCCCCTCCGCCGTTTCGCCATGGCCGGGGGCGGGAGCGGGATCGAGGGCCCAGGCCGCTTCCCCGGGCCTGCCGGCCACCTGGGGCGGGGTCCTGAGCTCGGACGGTGGCGTGGGGGCAAGGGTGGCGTTGCTGGGTCTAAGGGGCTTTACCAACACAATGCTGGCTCCCACTGGCTTCGGGCCACCTGCTGTCGGGCAGGAGGGCCGGCCCGGTCTGCGGTTGGGCTTCGCCTAACGCAGCGTGGGCCGGCTACTACTATTGCTCTTGCTGATTCTTCTACTTCTATTTCTGGCCCTCTGCAGGTCAAATATGCTGCCACTATTACTGCTGCTGATGCCACTTCTACTGCTGTTTCTACCACTACTACTACTACTACTAGGCCAGTGCATGGCAAATACTACTACTATTACCACCACTGCTGCCATTACTACTACTGCTGCTACTACTACTGCTGCTGCTACTTGTACAGGTGCTGCTGCTACTACTACTACTAATAGCCCAGTGCATGGCAAATATTAACACTACTACTACTGCTGCTGCTTCTACTATTGCTACTACTACTGCTACTACTAGTAGTCCAGTGCATGGCAAATTCTACTACTATTACTACAACAGCTACTGCTGCTAATAGTAATGTTACTACTACTGCTAATGCTAGTAATCTAGTATATGGCAAATACTACTACTATTACTACTAGTGCTGCTGCTGCTACTTCCGCTACTACAACTATCAATACTACTAGCCCAGTGCGTGGCAAATATACTACTATTATTGCTGTGCCTGCTACTTCTACTACTATTCCTGGCCCACTGCAAGTCAAATATGCTGCTCCAATTACTCCTGCTGCTGCCACTTCTACTGCTATTGCTACCACTATTACTACTACTACTAGCCCAGTGCATGGCAAATACTACTACTATTACTACTACTGCTGCTGCTTGTACAAATGCTACTACTACTGCTACTACTAGTAGTCCAGTGCATTGAAAATACTACTACTACTCCTCCTGATGCTGCTACTACTTCTACTACTAGTATCAATACTACTAGCCCTGTGTATGGCAAATCTACTACTACTACTGCTATGGCTGCTACTTCTATTATCACTACTGGCCCACTGCAGGACAAATCTGCTGGTACTATTACTGCTGCTGATGCCACTTCTATTGCTGATGCTAACTCTACTACTACCGCTACTACTAGCAGTCCACTGCATGGCAAATCTACTACTACTACTTCAATTGCTGCTACTGCTACTACTACTACTGGCCCTCTGCAGGGAATATACGGTGCTACTACTCCTGCTGCTGCAGCCACTTCTCCTGCTGCTACTACCACTACTATTACTACTAGCCCAGTGCATGGCAAATACTACTTCTATTACCACTACTGCTGCTACTTCTACTGCTGCTGCTAGCTCCGTTCCCCGGCCTAGGCGGGCGGCGGGGCCCTGCCGGGACGGGCGGGCCGCTGGGCTGGCGGTAAGGCCCAAGCGCCCGCTAAGCTGCGCCTCAAGAGGCAGCCCGCGACCCCGCCGGCATCTACTGCCAAACCAGCCTACAAGGGCCCGATCTCGCCGCGATCGCGGAAGCTAAGCAGGGTCGGGCCTGGTTAGAACTTGGATGGGAGACCTCTAGGGAAGACCGGGTGCTCTAGGCTTTTTGCCTCCCGCTCCGCCGTCTCCTTTTGGCGCCCGCGGCGTTGGCGGCTATCTCCGCCCCCCGCCGGGTACAGCTGCAAGCCCCACCTCCTCAGGCCCCTCCCACCACAGCAAGCGTCTTATGAGGCGCTCCCCGCCTGCCTGACCGGCCAGGCGGCCAGAAGGCGTCCCTGGAAGGCAGAGGCACACCAGACGCTCCAGGGGTGGCCTGACGGAAACCAGACGTGGCCGCGGACCCGGGAGCCGTCCGTGAGGCCCGCGAGCCCCTCGACCTGCACCTGGCCGCCCCCACTGGAGCCCAGCCCCGGCGCCGCCACCTGTCTGCCGGGCTGGCTCTCCACAGCTCCATACGGAAAATGCCGCCCCTCCGCCGTTTCGCCATGGCCGGGGGCGGGAGCGGGATCGAGGGCCCAGGCCGCTTCCCCGGGCCTGCCGGCCACCTGGGGCGGGGTCCTGAGCTCGGACGGTGGCGTGGGGGCAAGGGTGGCGTTGCTGGGTCTAAGGGGCTTTACCAACACAATGCTGGCTCCCACTGGCTTCGGGCCACCTGCTGTCGGGCAGGAGGGCCGGCCCGGTCTGCGGTTGGGCTTCGCCTAACGCAGCGTGGGCCGGCTACTACTATTGCTCTTGCTGATTCTTCTACTTCTATTTCTGGCCCTCTGCAGGTCAAATATGCTGCCACTATTACTGCTGCTGATGCCACTTCTACTGCTGTTTCTACCACTACTACTACTACTACTAGGCCAGTGCATGGCAAATACTACTACTATTACCACCACTGCTGCCATTACTACTACTGCTGCTACTACTACTGCTGCTGCTACTTGTACAGGTGCTGCTGCTACTACTACTACTAATAGCCCAGTGCATGGCAAATATTAACACTACTACTACTGCTGCTGCTTCTACTATTGCTACTACTACTGCTACTACTAGTAGTCCAGTGCATGGCAAATTCTACTACTATTACTACAACAGCTACTGCTGCTAATAGTAATGTTACTACTACTGCTAATGCTAGTAATCTAGTATATGGCAAATACTACTACTATTACTACTACTGCTGCTGCTTGTACAAATGCTACTACTACTGCTACTACTAGTAGTCCAGTGCATTGAAAATACTACTACTACTCCTCCTGATGCTGCTACTACTTCTACTACTAGTATCAATACTACTAGCCCTGTGTATGGCAAATCTACTACTACTACTGCTATGGCTGCTACTTCTATTATCACTACTGGCCCACTGCAGGACAAATCTGCTGGTACTATTACTGCTGCTGATGCCACTTCTATTGCTGATGCTAACTCTACTACTACTGCTACTACTAGCAGTCCACTGCATGGCAAATCTACTACTACTACTTCAATTGCTGCTACTGCTACTACTACTACTGGCCCTCTGCAGGGAATATACGGTGCTACTACTCCTGCTGCTGCAGCCACTTCTCCTGCTGCTACTACCACTACTATTACTACTAGCCCAGTGCATGGCAAATACTACTTCTATTACCACTACTGCTGCTACTTCTACTGCTGCTGCTAGCTCCGTTCCCCGGCCTAGGCGGGCGGCGGGGCCCTGCCGGGACGGGCGGGCCGCTGGGCTGGCGGTAAGGCCCAAGCGCCCGCTAAGCTGCGCCTCAAGAGGCAGCCCGCGACCCCGCCGGCATCTACTGCCAAACCAGCCTACAAGGGCCCGATCTCGCCGCGATCGCGGAAGCTAAGCAGGGTCGGGCCTGGTTAGAACTTGGATGGGAGACCTCTAGGGAAGACCGGGTGCTCTAGGCTTTTTGCCTCCCGCTCCGCCGTCTCCTTTTGGCGCCCGCGGCGTTGGCGGCTATCTCCGCCCCCCGCCGGGTACAGCTGCAAGCCCCACCTCCTCAGGCCCCTCCCACCACAGCAAGCGTCTTATGAGGCGCTCCCCGCCTGCCTGACCGGCCAGGCGGCCAGAAGGCGTCCCTGGAAGGCAGAGGCACACCAGACGCTCCAGGGGTGGCCTGACGGAAACCAGACGTGGCCGCGGACCCAGGAGCCGTCCGTGAGGCCCGCGAGCCCCTCGACCTGCACCTGGCCGCCCCCACTGGAGCCCAGCCCCGGCGCCGCCACCTGTCTGCCGGGCTGGCTCTCCACAGCTCCATACGGAAAAAGCCGCCCCTCCGCCGTTTCGCCATGGCCGGGGGCGGGAGCGGGATCGAGGGCCCAGGCCGCTTCCCCGGGCCTGCCGGCCACCTGGGGCGGGGTCCTGAGCTCGGACGGTGGCGTGGGGGCAAGGGTGGCGTTGCTGGGTCTAAGGGGCTTTACCAACACAATGCTGGCTCCCACTGGCTTCGGGCCACCTGCTGTCGGGCAGGAGGGCCGGCCCGGTCTGCGGTTGGGCTTCGCCTAACGCAGCGTGGGCCGGCTACTACTATTGCTCTTGCTGATTCTTCTACTTCTATTTCTGGCCCTCTGCAGGTCAAATATGCTGCCACTATTACTGCTGCTGATGCCACTTCTACTGCTGTTTCTACCACTACTACTACTACTACTAGGCCAGTGCATGGCAAATACTACTACTATTACCACCACTGCTGCCATTACTACTACTGCTGCTACTACTACTGCTGCTGCTACTTGTACAGGTGCTGCTGCTACTACTACTACTAATAGCCCAGTGCATGGCAAATATTAACACTACTACTACTGCTGCTGCTTCTACTATTGCTACTACTACTGCTACTACTAGTAGTCCAGTGCATGGCAAATTCTACTACTATTACTACAACAGCTACTGCTGCTAATAGTAATGTTACTACTACTGCTAATGCTAGTAATCTAGTATATGGCAAATACTACTACTATTACTACTAGTGCTGCTGCTGCTACTTCCGCTACTACAACTATCAATACTACTAGCCCAGTGCGTGGCAAATATACTACTATTATTGCTGTGCCTGCTACTTCTACTACTATTCCTGGCCCACTGCAAGTCAAATATGCTGCTCCAATTACTCCTGCTGCTGCCACTTCTACTGCTATTGCTACCACTATTACTACTACTACTAGCCCAGTGCATGGCAAATACTACTACTATTACTACTACTGCTGCTGCTTGTACAAATGCTACTACTACTGCTACTACTAGTAGTCCAGTGCATTGAAAATACTACTACTACTCCTCCTGATGCTGCTACTACTTCTACTACTAGTATCAATACTACTAGCCCTGTGTATGGCAAATCTACTACTACTACTGCTATGGCTGCTACTTCTATTATCACTACTGGCCCACTGCAGGACAAATCTGCTGGTACTATTACTGCTGCTGATGCCACTTCTATTGCTGATGCTAACTCTACTACTACCGCTACTACTAGCAGTCCACTGCATGGCAAATCTACTACTACTACTTCAATTGCTGCTACTGCTACTACTACTACTGGCCCTCTGCAGGGAATATACGGTGCTACTACTCCTGCTGCTGCAGCCACTTCTCCTGCTGCTACTACCACTACTATTACTACTAGCCCAGTGCATGGCAAATACTACTTCTATTACCACTACTGCTGCTACTTCTACTGCTGCTGCTAGCTCCGTTCCCCGGCCTAGGCGGGCGGCGGGGCCCTGCCGGGACGGGCGGGCCGCTGGGCTGGCGGTAAGGCCCAAGCGCCCGCTAAGCTGCGCCTCAAGAGGCAGCCCGCGACCCCGCCGGCATCTACTGCCAAACCAGCCTACAAGGGCCCGATCTCGCCGCGATCGCGGAAGCTAAGCAGGGTCGGGCCTGGTTAGAACTTGGATGGGAGACCTCTAGGGAAGACCGGGTGCTCTAGGCTTTTTGCCTCCCGCTCCGCCGTCTCCTTTTGGCGCCCACGGCGTTGGCGGCTATCTCCGCCCCCCGCCGGGTACAGCTGCAATCCCCACCTCCTCAGGCCCCTCCCACCACAGCAAGCGTCTTATGAGGCGCTCCCCGCCTGCCTGACCGGCCAGGCGGCCAGAAGGCGTCCCTGGAAGGCAGAGGCACACCAGACGCTCCAGGGGTGGCCTGACGGAAACCAGACGTGGCCGCGGACCCGGGAGCCGTCCGTGAGGCCCGCGAGCCCCTCGACCTGCACCTGGCCGCCCCCACTGGAGCCCAGCCCCGGCGCCGCCACCTGTCTGCCGGGCTGGCTCTCCACAGCTCCATACGGAAAATGCCGCCCCTCCGCCGTTTCGCCATGGCCGGGGGCGGGAGCGGGATCGAGGGCCCAGGCCGCTTCCCCGGGCCTGCCGGCCACCTGGGGCGGGGTCCTGAGCTCGGACGGTGGCGTGGGGGCAAGGGTGGCGTTGCTGGGTCTAAGGGGCTTTACCAACACAATGCTGGCTCCCACTGGCTTCGGGCCACCTGCTGTCGGGCAGGAGGGCCGGCCCGGTCTGCGGTTGGGCTTCGCCTAACGCAGCGTGGGCCGGCTACTACTATTGCTCTTGCTGATTCTTCTACTTCTATTTCTGGCCCTCTGCAGGTCAAATATGCTGCCACTATTACTGCTGCTGATGCCACTTCTACTGCTGTTTCTACCACTACTACTACTACTACTAGGCCAGTGCATGGCAAATACTACTACTATTACCACCACTGCTGCCATTACTACTACTGCTGCTACTACTACTGCTGCTGCTACTTGTACAGGTGCTGCTGCTACTACTACTACTAATAGCCCAGTGCATGGCAAATATTAACACTACTACTACTGCTGCTGCTTCTACTATTGCTACTACTACTGCTACTACTAGTAGTCCAGTGCATGGCAAATTCTACTACTATTACTACAACAGCTACTGCTGCTAATAGTAATGTTACTACTACTGCTAATGCTAGTAATCTAGTATATGGCAAATACTACTACTATTACTACTACTGCTGCTGCTTGTACAAATGCTACTACTACTGCTACTACTAGTAGTCCAGTGCATTGAAAATACTACTACTACTCCTCCTGATGCTGCTACTACTTCTACTACTAGTATCAATACTACTAGCCCTGTGTATGGCAAATCTACTACTACTACTGCTATGGCTGCTACTTCTATTATCACTACTGGCCCACTGCAGGACAAATCTGCTGGTACTATTACTGCTGCTGATGCCACTTCTATTGCTGATGCTAACTCTACTACTACTGCTACTACTAGCAGTCCACTGCATGGCAAATCTACTACTACTACTTCAATTGCTGCTACTGCTACTACTACTACTGGCCCTCTGCAGGGAATATACGGTGCTACTACTCCTGCTGCTGCAGCCACTTCTCCTGCTGCTACTACCACTGCTATTACTACTAGCCCAGTGCATGGCAAATACTACTTCTATTACCACTACTGCTGCTACTTCTACTGCTGCTGCTAGCTCCGTTCCCCAGCCTAGGCGGGCGGCGGGGCCCTGCCGGGACGGGCGGGCCGCTGGGCTGGCGGTAAGGCCCAAGCGCCCGCTAAGCTGCGCCTCAAGAGGCAGCCCGCGACCCCGCCGGCATCTACTGCCAAACCAGCCTACAAGGGCCCGATCTCGCCGCGATCGCGGAAGCTAAGCAGGGTCGGGCCTGGTTAGAACTTGGATGGGAGACCTCTAGGGAAGACCGGGTGCTCTAGGCTTTTTGCCTCCCGCTCCGCCGTCTCCTTTTGGCGCCCGCGGCGTTGGCGGCTATCTCCGCCCCCCGCCGGGTACAGCTGCAAGCCCCACCTCCTCAGGCCCCTCCCACCACAGCAAGCGTCTTATGAGGCGCTCCCCGCCTGCCTGACCGGCCAGGCGGCCAGAAGGCGTCCCTGGAAGGCAGAGGCACACCAGACGCTCCAGGGGTGGCCTGACGGAAACCAGACGTGGCCGCGGACCCGGGAGCCGTCCGTGAGGCCCGTGAGCCCCTCGACCTGCACCTGGCCGCCCCCACTGGAGCCCAGCCCCGGCGCCGCCACCTGTCTGCCGGGCTGGCTCTCCACAGCTCCATACGGAAAATGCCGCCCCTCCGCCGTTTCGCCATGGCCGGGGGCGGGAGCGGGATCGAGGGCCCAGGCCGCTTCCCCGGGCCTGCCGGCCACCTGGGGCGGGGTCCTGAGCTCGGACGGTGGCGTGGGGGCAAGGGTGGCGTTGCTGGGTCTAAGGGGCTTTACCAACACAATGCTGGCTCCCACTGGCTTCGGGCCACCTGCTGTCGGGCAGGAGGGCCGGCCCGGTCTGCGGTTGGGCTTCGCCTAACGCAGCGTGGGCCGGCTACTACTATTGCTCTTGCTGATTCTTCTACTTCTATTTCTGGCCCTCTGCAGGTCAAATATGCTGCCACTATTACTGCTGCTGATGCCACTTCTACTGCTGTTTCTACCACTACTACTACTACTACTAGGCCAGTGCATGGCAAATACTACTACTATTACCACCACTGCTGCCATTACTACTACTGCTGCTACTACTACTGCTGCTGCTACTTGTACAGGTGCTGCTGCTACTACTACTACTAATAGCCCAGTGCATGGCAAATATTAACACTACTACTACTGCTGCTGCTTCTACTATTGCTACTACTACTGCTACTACTAGTAGTCCAGTGCATGGCAAATTCTACTACTATTACTACAACAGCTACTGCTGCTAATAGTAATGTTACTACTACTGCTAATGCTAGTAATCTAGTATATGGCAAATACTACTACTATTACTACTACTGCTGCTGCTTGTACAAATGCTACTACTACTGCTACTACTAGTAGTCCAGTGCATTGAAAATACTACTACTACTCCTCCTGATGCTGCTACTACTTCTACTACTAGTATCAATACTACTAGCCCTGTGTATGGCAAATCTACTACTACTACTGCTATGGCTGCTACTTCTATTATCACTACTGGCCCACTGCAGGACAAATCTGCTGGTACTATTACTGCTGCTGATGCCACTTCTATTGCTGATGCTAACTCTACTACTACTGCTACTACTAGCAGTCCACTGCATGGCAAATCTACTACTACTACTTCAATTGCTGCTACTGCTACTACTACTACTGGCCCTCTGCAGGGAATATACGGTGCTACTACTCCTGCTGCTGCAGCCACTTCTCCTGCTGCTACTACCACTACTATTACTACTAGCCCAGTGCATGGCAAATACTACTTCTATTACCACTACTGCTGCTACTTCTACTGCTGCTGCTAGCTCCGTTCCCCGGCCTAGGCGGGCGGCGGGGCCCTGCCGGGACGGGCGGGCCGCTGGGCTGGCGGTAAGGCCCAAGCGCCCGCTAAGCTGCGCCTCAAGAGGCAGCCCGCGACCCCGCCGGCATCTACTGCCAAACCAGCCTACAAGGGCCCGATCTCGCCGCGATCGCGGAAGCTAAGCAGGGTCGGGCCTGGTTAGAACTTGGATGGGAGACCTCTAGGGAAGACCGGGTGCTCTAGGCTTTTTGCCTCCCGCTCCGCCGTCTCCTTTTGGCGCCCGCGGCGTTGGCGGCTATCTCCGCCCCCCGCCGGGTACAGCTGCAAGCCCCACCTCCTCAGGCCCCTCCCACCACAGCAAGCGTCTTATGAGGCGCTCCCCGCCTGCCTGACCGGCCAGGCGGCCAGAAGGCGTCCCTGGAAGGCAGAGGCACACCAGACGCTCCAGGGGTGGCCTGACGGAAACCAGACGTGGCCGCGGACCCAGGAGCCGTCCGTGAGGCCCGCGAGCCCCTCGACCTGCACCTGGCCGCCCCCACTGGAGCCCAGCCCCGGCGCCGCCACCTGTCTGCCGGGCTGGCTCTCCACAGCTCCATACGGAAAAAGCCGCCCCTCCGCCGTTTCGCCATGGCCGGGGGCGGGAGCGGGATCGAGGGCCCAGGCCGCTTCCCCGGGCCTGCCGGCCACCTGGGGCGGGGTCCTGAGCTCGGACGGTGGCGTGGGGGCAAGGGTGGCGTTGCTGGGTCTAAGGGGCTTTACCAACACAATGCTGGCTCCCACTGGCTTCGGGCCACCTGCTGTCGGGCAGGAGGGCCGGCCCGGTCTGCGGTTGGGCTTCGCCTAACGCAGCGTGGGCCGGCTACTACTATTGCTCTTGCTGATTCTTCTACTTCTATTTCTGGCCCTCTGCAGGTCAAATATGCTGCCACTATTACTGCTGCTGATGCCACTTCTACTGCTGTTTCTACCACTACTACTACTACTACTAGGCCAGTGCATGGCAAATACTACTACTATTACCACCACTGCTGCCATTACTACTACTGCTGCTACTACTACTGCTGCTGCTACTTGTACAGGTGCTGCTGCTACTACTACTACTAATAGCCCAGTGCATGGCAAATATTAACACTACTACTACTGCTGCTGCTTCTACTATTGCTACTACTACTGCTACTACTAGTAGTCCAGTGCATGGCAAATTCTACTACTATTACTACAACAGCTACTGCTGCTAATAGTAATGTTACTACTACTGCTAATGCTAGTAATCTAGTATATGGCAAATACTACTACTATTACTACTAGTGCTGCTGCTGCTACTTCCGCTACTACAACTATCAATACTACTAGCCCAGTGCGTGGCAAATATACTACTATTATTGCTGTGCCTGCTACTTCTACTACTATTCCTGGCCCACTGCAAGTCAAATATGCTGCTCCAATTACTCCTGCTGCTGCCACTTCTACTGCTATTGCTACCACTATTACTACTACTACTAGCCCAGTGCATGGCAAATACTACTACTATTACTACTACTGCTGCTGCTTGTACAAATGCTACTACTACTGCTACTACTAGTAGTCCAGTGCATTGAAAATACTACTACTACTCCTCCTGATGCTGCTACTACTTCTACTACTAGTATCAATACTACTAGCCCTGTGTATGGCAAATCTACTACTACTACTGCTATGGCTGCTACTTCTATTATCACTACTGGCCCACTGCAGGACAAATCTGCTGGTACTATTACTGCTGCTGATGCCACTTCTATTGCTGATGCTAACTCTACTACTACCGCTACTACTAGCAGTCCACTGCATGGCAAATCTACTACTACTACTTCAATTGCTGCTACTGCTACTACTACTACTGGCCCTCTGCAGGGAATATACGGTGCTACTACTCCTGCTGCTGCAGCCACTTCTCCTGCTGCTACTACCACTACTATTACTACTAGCCCAGTGCATGGCAAATACTACTTCTATTACCACTACTGCTGCTACTTCTACTGCTGCTGCTAGCTCCGTTCCCCGGCCTAGGCGGGCGGCGGGGCCCTGCCGGGACGGGCGGGCCGCTGGGCTGGCGGTAAGGCCCAAGCGCCCGCTAAGCTGCGCCTCAAGAGGCAGCCCGCGACCCCGCCGGCATCTACTGCCAAACCAGCCTACAAGGGCCCGATCTCGCCGCGATCGCGGAAGCTAAGCAGGGTCGGGCCTGGTTAGAACTTGGATGGGAGACCTCTAGGGAAGACCGGGTGCTCTAGGCTTTTTGCCTCCCGCTCCGCCGTCTCCTTTTGGCGCCCACGGCGTTGGCGGCTATCTCCGCCCCCCGCCGGGTACAGCTGCAATCCCCACCTCCTCAGGCCCCTCCCACCACAGCAAGCGTCTTATGAGGCGCTCCCCGCCTGCCTGACCGGCCAGGCGGCCAGAAGGCGTCCCTGGAAGGCAGAGGCACACCAGACGCTCCAGGGGTGGCCTGACGGAAACCAGACGTGGCCGCGGACCCGGGAGCCGTCCGTGAGGCCCGCGAGCCCCTCGACCTGCACCTGGCCGCCCCCACTGGAGCCCAGCCCCGGCGCCGCCACCTGTCTGCCGGGCTGGCTCTCCACAGCTCCATACGGAAAATGCCGCCCCTCCGCCGTTTCGCCATGGCCGGGGGCGGGAGCGGGATCGAGGGCCCAGGCCGCTTCCCCGGGCCTGCCGGCCACCTGGGGCGGGGTCCTGAGCTCGGACGGTGGCGTGGGGGCAAGGGTGGCGTTGCTGGGTCTAAGGGGCTTTACCAACACAATGCTGGCTCCCACTGGCTTCGGGCCACCTGCTGTCGGGCAGGAGGGCCGGCCCGGTCTGCGGTTGGGCTTCGCCTAACGCAGCGTGGGCCGGCTACTACTATTGCTCTTGCTGATTCTTCTACTTCTATTTCTGGCCCTCTGCAGGTCAAATATGCTGCCACTATTACTGCTGCTGATGCCACTTCTACTGCTGTTTCTACCACTACTACTACTACTACTAGGCCAGTGCATGGCAAATACTACTACTATTACCACCACTGCTGCCATTACTACTACTGCTGCTACTACTACTGCTGCTGCTACTTGTACAGGTGCTGCTGCTACTACTACTACTAATAGCCCAGTGCATGGCAAATATTAACACTACTACTACTGCTGCTGCTTCTACTATTGCTACTACTACTGCTACTACTAGTAGTCCAGTGCATGGCAAATTCTACTACTATTACTACAAGAGCTACTGCTGCTAATAGTAATGTTACTACTACTGCTAATGCTAGTAATCTAGTATATGGCAAATACTACTACTATTACTACTACTGCTGCTGCTTGTACAAATGCTACTACTACTGCTACTACTAGTAGTCCAGTGCATTGAAAATACTACTACTACTCCTCCTGATGCTGCTACTACTTCTACTACTAGTATCAATACTACTAGCCCTGTGTATGGCAAATCTACTACTACTACTGCTATGGCTGCTACTTCTATTATCACTACTGGCCCACTGCAGGACAAATCTGCTGGTACTATTACTGCTGCTGATGCCACTTCTATTGCTGATGCTAACTCTACTACTACTGCTACTACTAGCAGTCCACTGCATGGCAAATCTACTACTACTACTTCAATTGCTGCTACTGCTACTACTACTACTGGCCCTCTGCAGGGAATATACGGTGCTACTACTCCTGCTGCTGCAGCCACTTCTCCTGCTGCTACTACCACTGCTATTACTACTAGCCCAGTGCATGGCAAATACTACTTCTATTACCACTACTGCTGCTACTTCTACTGCTGCTGCTAGCTCCGTTCCCCAGCCTAGGCGGGCGGCGGGGCCCTGCCGGGACGGGCGGGCCGCTGGGCTGGCGGTAAGGCCCAAGCGCCCGCTAAGCTGCGCCTCAAGAGGCAGCCCGCGACCCCGCCGGCATCTACTGCCAAACCAGCCTACAAGGGCCCGATCTCGCCGCGATCGCGGAAGCTAAGCAGGGTCGGGCCTGGTTAGAACTTGGATGGGAGACCTCTAGGGAAGACCGGGTGCTCTAGGCTTTTTGCCTCCCGCTCCGCCGTCTCCTTTTGGCGCCCGCGGCGTTGGCGGCTATCTCCGCCCCCCGCCGGGTACAGCTGCAAGCCCCACCTCCTCAGGCCCCTCCCACCACAGCAAGCGTCTTATGAGGCGCTCCCCGCCTGCCTGACCGGCCAGGCGGCCAGAAGCCGTCCCTGGAAGGCAGAGGCACACCAGACGCTCCAGGGGTGGCCTGACGGAAACCAGACGTGGCCGCGGACCCGGGAGCCGTCCGTGAGGCCCGCGAGCCCCTCGACCTGCACCTGGCCGCCCCCACTGGAGCCCAGCCCCGGCGCCGCCACCTGTCTGCCGGGCTGGCTCTCCACAGCTCCATACGGAAAAAGCCGCACCTCCGCCGTTTCGCCATGGCCGGGGGCGGGAGCGGGATCGAGGGCCCAGGCCGCTTCCCCGGGCCTGCCGGCCACCTGGGGCGGGGTCCTGAGCTCGGACGGTGGCGTGGGGGCAAGGGTGGCGTTGCTGGGTCTAAGGGGCTTTACCAACACAATGCTGGCTCCCACTGGCTTCGGGCCACCTGCTGTCGGGCAGGAGGGCCGGCCCGGTCTGCGGTTGGGCTTCGCCTAACGCAGCGTGGGCCGGCTACTACTATTGCTCTTGCTGATTCTTCTACTTCTATTTCTGGCCCTCTGCAGGTCAAATATGCTGCCACTATTACTGCTGCTGATGCCACTTCTACTGCTGTTTCTACCACTACTACTACTACTACTAGGCCAGTGCATGGCAAATACTACTACTATTACCACCACTGCTGCCATTACTACTACTGCTGCTACTACTACTGCTGCTGCTACTTGTACAGGTGCTGCTGCTACTACTACTACTAATAGCCCAGTGCATGGCAAATATTAACACTACTACTACTGCTGCTGCTTCTACTATTGCTACTACTACTGCTACTACTAGTAGTCCAGTGCATGGCAAATTCTACTACTATTACTACAACAGCTACTGCTGCTAATAGTAATGTTACTACTACTGCTAATGCTAGTAATCTAGTATATGGCAAATACTACTACTATTACTACTACTGCTGCTGCTTGTACAAATGCTACTACTACTGCTACTACTAGTAGTCCAGTGCATTGAAAATACTACTACTACTCCTCCTGATGCTGCTACTACTTCTACTACTAGTATCAATACTACTAGCCCTGTGTATGGCAAATCTACTACTACTACTGCTATGGCTGCTACTTCTATTATCACTACTGGCCCACTGCAGGACAAATCTGCTGGTACTATTACTGCTGCTGATGCCACTTCTATTGCTGATGCTAACTCTACTACTACTGCTACTACTAGCAGTCCACTGCATGGCAAATCTACTACTACTACTTCAATTGCTGCTACTGCTACTACTACTACTGGCCCTCTGCAGGGAATATATGGTGCTACTACTCCTGCTGCTGCAGCCACTTCTCCTGCTGCTACTACCACTGCTATTACTACTAGCCCAGTGCATGGCAAATACTACTTCTATTACCACTACTGCTGCTACTTCTACTGCTGCTGCTAGCTCCGTTCCCCAGCCTAGGCGGGCGGCGGGGCCCTGCCGGGACGGGCGGGCCGCTGGGCTGGCGGTAAGGCCCAAGCGCCCGCTAAGCTGCGCCTCAAGAGGCAGCCCGCGACCCCGCCGGCATCTACTGCCAAACCAGCCTACAAGGGCCCGATCTCGCCGCGATCGCGGAAGCTAAGCAGGGTCGGGCCTGGTTAGAACTTGGATGGGAGACCTCTAGGGAAGACCGGGTGCTCTAGGCTTTTTGCCTCCCGCTCCGCCGTCTCCTTTTGGCGCCCGCGGCGTTGGCGGCTATCTCCGCCCCCCGCCGGGTACAGCTGCAAGCCCCACCTCCTCAGGCCCCTCCCACCACAGCAAGCGTCTTATGAGGCGCTCCCCGCCTGCCTGACCGGCCAGGCGGCCAGAAGGCGTCCCTGGAAGGCAGAGGCACACCAGACGCTCCAGGGGTGGCCTGACGGAAACCAGACGTGGCCGCGGACCCGGGAGCCGTCCGTGAGGCCCGCGAGCCCCTCGACCTGCACCTGGCCGCCCCCACTGGAGCCCAGCCCCGGCGCCGCCACCTGTCTGCCGGGCTGGCTCTCCACAGCTCCATACGGAAAAAGCCGCACCTCCGCCGTTTCGCCATGGCCGGGGGCGGGAGCGGGATCGAGGGCCCAGGCCGCTTCCCCGGGCCTGCCGGCCACCTGGGGCGGGGTCCTGAGCTCGGACGGTGGCGTGGGGGCAAGGGTGGCGTTGCTGGGTCTAAGGGGCTTTACCAACACAATGCTGGCTCCCACTGGCTTCGGGCCACCTGCTGTCGGGCAGGAGGGCCGGCCCGGTCTGCGGTTGGGCTTCGCCTAACGCAGCGTGGGCCGGCTACTACTATTGCTCTTGCTGATTCTTCTACTTCTATTTCTGGCCCTCTGCAGGTCAAATATGCTGCCACTATTACTGCTGCTGATGCCACTTCTACTGCTGTTTCTACCACTACTACTACTACTACTAGGCCAGTGCATGGCAAATACTACTACTATTACCACCACTGCTGCCATTACTACTACTGCTGCTACTACTACTGCTGCTGCTACTTGTACAGGTGCTGCTGCTACTACTACTACTAATAGCCCAGTGCATGGCAAATATTAACACTACTACTACTGCTGCTGCTTCTACTATTGCTACTACTACTGCTACTACTAGTAGTCCAGTGCATGGCAAATTCTACTACTATTACTACAACAGCTACTGCTGCTAATAGTAATGTTACTACTACTGCTAATGCTAGTAATCTAGTATATGGCAAATACTACTACTATTACTACTACTGCTGCTGCTTGTACAAATGCTACTACTACTGCTACTACTAGTAGTCCAGTGCATTGAAAATACTACTACTACTCCTCCTGATGCTGCTACTACTTCTACTACTAGTATCAATACTACTAGCCCTGTGTATGGCAAATCTACTACTACTACTGCTATGGCTGCTACTTCTATTATCACTACTGGCCCACTGCAGGACAAATCTGCTGGTACTATTACTGCTGCTGATGCCACTTCTATTGCTGATGCTAACTCTACTACTACTGCTACTACTAGCAGTCCACTGCATGGCAAATCTACTACTACTACTTCAATTGCTGCTACTGCTACTACTACTACTGGCCCTCTGCAGGGAATATATGGTGCTACTACTCCTGCTGCTGCAGCCACTTCTCCTGCTGCTACTACCACTGCTATTACTACTAGCCCAGTGCATGGCAAATACTACTTCTATTACCACTACTGCTGCTACTTCTACTGCTGCTGCTAGCTCCGTTCCCCAGCCTAGGCGGGCGGCGGGGCCCTGCCGGGACGGGCGGGCCGCTGGGCTGGCGGTAAGGCCCAAGCGCCCGCTAAGCTGCGCCTCAAGAGGCAGCCCGCGACCCCGCCGGCATCTACTGCCAAACCAGCCTACAAGGGCCCGATCTCGCCGCGATCGCGGAAGCTAAGCAGGGTCGGGCCTGGTTAGAACTTGGATGGGAGACATCTAGGGAAGACAGGGTGCTCTAGGCTTTTTGCCTCCCGCTCCGCCGTCTCCTTTTGGCGCCCGCGGCGTTGGCGGCTATCTCCGCCCCCCGCCGGGTACAGCTGCAAGCCCCACCTCCTCAGGCCCCTCCCACCACAGCAAGCGTCTTATGAGGCGCTCCCCGCCTGCCTGACCGGCCAGGCGGCCAGAAGGCGTCCCTGGAAGGCAGAGGCACACCAGACGCTCCAGGGGTGGCCTGACGGAAACCAGACGTGGCCGCGGACCCGGGAGCCGTCCGTGAGGCCCGCGAGCCCCTCGACCTGCACCTGGCCGCCCCCACTGGAGACCAGCCCCGGCGCCGCCACCTGTCTGCCGGGCTGGCTCTCCACAGCTCCATACGGAAAAAGCCGCACCTCCGCCGTTTCGCCATGGCCGGGGGCGGGAGCGGGATCGAGGGCCCAGGCCGCTTCCCCGGGCCTGCCGGCCACCTGGGGCGGGGTCCTGAGCTCGGACGGTGGCGTGGGGGCAAGGGTGGCGTTGCTGGGTCTAAGGGGCTTTACCAACACAATGCTGGCTCCCACTGGCTTCGGGCCACCTGCTGTCGGGCAGGAGGGCCGGCCCGGTCTGCGGTTGGGCTTCGCCTAACGCAGCGTGGGCCGGCTACTACTATTGCTCTTGCTGATTCTTCTACTTCTATTTCTGGCCCTCTGCAGGTCAAATATGCTGCCACTATTACTGCTGCTGATGCCACTTCTACTGCTGTTTCTACCACTACTACTACTACTACTAGGCCAGTGCATGGCAAATACTACTACTATTACCACCACTGCTGCCATTACTACTACTGCTGCTACTACTACTGCTGCTGCTACTTGTACAGGTGCTGCTGCTACTACTACTACTAATAGCCCAGTGCATGGCAAATATTAACACTACTACTACTGCTGCTGCTTCTACTATTGCTACTACTACTGCTACTACTAGTAGTCCAGTGCATGGCAAATTCTACTACTATTACTACAACAGCTACTGCTGCTAATAGTAATGTTACTACTACTGCTAATGCTAGTAATCTAGTATATGGCAAATACTACTACTATTACTACTAGTGCTGCTGCTGCTACTTCCGCTACTACAACTATCAATACTACTAGCCCAGTGCGTGGCAAATATACTACTATTATTGCTGTGCCTGCTACTTCTACTACTATTCCTGGCCCACTGCAAGTCAAATATGCTGCTCCAATTACTCCTGCTGCTGCCACTTCTACTGCTATTGCTACCACTATTACTACTACTACTAGCCCAGTGCATGGCAAATACTACTACTATTACTACTACTGCTGCTGCTTGTACAAATGCTACTACTACTGCTACTACTAGTAGTCCAGTGCATTGAAAATACTACTACTACTCCTCCTGATGCTGCTACTACTTCTACTACTAGTATCAATACTACTAGCCCTGTGTATGGCAAATCTACTACTACTACTGCTATGGCTGCTACTTCTATTATCACTACTGGCCCACTGCAGGACAAATCTGCTGGTACTATTACTGCTGCTGATGCCACTTCTATTGCTGATGCTAACTCTACTACTACCGCTACTACTAGCAGTCCACTGCATGGCAAATCTACTACTACTACTTCAATTGCTGCTACTGCTACTACTACTACTGGCCCTCTGCAGGGAATATACGGTGCTACTACTCCTGCTGCTGCAGCCACTTCTCCTGCTGCTACTACCACTACTATTACTACTAGCCCAGTGCATGGCAAATACTACTTCTATTACCACTACTGCTGCTACTTCTACTGCTGCTGCTAGCTCCGTTCCCCGGCCTAGGCGGGCGGCGGGGCCCTGCCGGGACGGGCGGGCCGCTGGGCTGGCGGTAAGGCCCAAGCGCCCGCTAAGCTGCGCCTCAAGAGGCAGCCCGCGACCCCGCCGGCATCTACTGCCAAACCAGCCTACAAGGGCCTGATCTCGCCGCGATCGCGGAAGCTAAGCAGGGTCGGGCCTGGTTAGAACTTGGATGGGAGACCTCTAGGGAAGACCGGGTGCTCTAGGCTTTTTGCCTCCCGCTCCGCCGTCTCCTTTTGGCGCCCGCGGCGTTGGCGGCTATCTCCGCCCCCCGCCGGGTACAGCTGCAAGCCCCACCTCCTCAGGCCCCTCCCACCACAGCAAGCGTCTTATGAGGCGCTCCCCGCCTGCCTGACCGGCCAGGCGGCCAGAAGGCGTCCCTGGAAGGCAGAGGCACACCAGACGCTCCAGGGGTGGCCTGACGGAAACCAGACGTGGCCGCGGACCCGGGAGCCGTCCGTGAGGCCCGCGAGCCCCTCGACCTGCACCTGGCCGCCCCCACTGGAGCCCAGCCCCGGCGCCGCCACCTGTCTGCCGGGCTGGCTCTCCACAGCTCCATACGGAAAATGCCGCCCCTCCGCCGTTTCGCCATGGCCGGGGGCGGGAGCGGGATCGAGGGCCCAGGCCGCTTCCCCGGGCCTGCCGGCCACCTGGGGCGGGGTCCTGAGCTCGGACGGTGGCGTGGGGGCAAGGGTGGCGTTGCTGGGTCTAAGGGGCTTTACCAACACAATGCTGGCTCCCACTGGCTTCGGGCCACCTGCTGTCGGGCAGGAGGGCCGGCCCGGTCTGCGGTTGGGCTTCGCCTAACGCAGCGTGGGCCGGCTACTACTATTGCTCTTGCTGATTCTTCTACTTCTATTTCTGGCCCTCTGCAGGTCAAATATGCTGCCACTATTACTGCTGCTGATGCCACTTCTACTGCTGTTTCTACCACTACTACTACTACTACTAGGCCAGTGCATGGCAAATACTACTACTATTACCACCACTGCTGCCATTACTACTACTGCTGCTACTACTACTGCTGCTGCTACTTGTACAGGTGCTGCTGCTACTACTACTACTAATAGCCCAGTGCATGGCAAATATTAACACTACTACTACTGCTGCTGCTTCTACTATTGCTACTACTACTGCTACTACTAGTAGTCCAGTGCATGGCAAATTCTACTACTATTACTACAACAGCTACTGCTGCTAATAGTAATGTTACTACTACTGCTAATGCTAGTAATCTAGTATATGGCAAATACTACTACTATTACTACTACTGCTGCTGCTTGTACAAATGCTACTACTACTGCTACTACTAGTAGTCCAGTGCATTGAAAATACTACTACTACTCCTCCTGATGCTGCTACTACTTCTACTACTAGTATCAATACTACTAGCCCTGTGTATGGCAAATCTACTACTACTACTGCTATGGCTGCTACTTCTATTATCACTACTGGCCCACTGCAGGACAAATCTGCTGGTACTATTACTGCTGCTGATGCCACTTCTATTGCTGATGCTAACTCTACTACTACTGCTACTACTAGCAGTCCACTGCATGGCAAATCTACTACTACTACTTCAATTGCTGCTACTGCTACTACTACTACTGGCCCTCTGCAGGGAATATACGGTGCTACTACTCCTGCTGCTGCAGCCACTTCTCCTGCTGCTACTACCACTACTATTACTACTAGCCCAGTGCATGGCAAATACTACTTCTATTACCACTACTGCTGCTACTTCTACTGCTGCTGCTAGCTCCGTTCCCCGGCCTAGGCGGGCGGCGGGGCCCTGCCGGGACGGGCGGGCCGCTGGGCTGGCGGTAAGGCCCAAGCGCCCGCTAAGCTGCGCCTCAAGAGGCAGCCCGCGACCCCGCCGGCATCTACTGCCAAACCAGCCTACAAGGGCCCGATCTCGCCGCGATCGCGGAAGCTAAGCAGGGTCGGGCCTGGTTAGAACTTGGATGGGAGACCTCTAGGGAAGACCGGGTGCTCTAGGCTTTTTGCCTCCCGCTCCGCCGTCTCCTTTTGGCGCCCGCGGCGTTGGCGGCTATCTCCGCCCCCCGCCGGGTACAGCTGCAAGCCCCACCTCCTCAGGCCCCTCCCACCACAGCAAGCGTCTTATGAGGCGCTCCCCGCCTGCCTGACCGGCCAGGCGGCCAGAAGGCGTCCCTGGAAGGCAGAGGCACACCAGACGCTCCAGGGGTGGCCTGACGGAAACCAGACGTGGCCGCGGACCCGGGAGCCGTCCGTGAGGCCCGCGAGCCCCTCGACCTGCACCTGGCCGCCCCCACTGGAGCCCAGCCCCGGCGCCGCCACCTGTCTGCCGGGCTGGCTCTCCACAGCTCCATACGGAAAAAGCCGCCCCTCCGCCGTTTCGCCATGGCCGGGGGCGGGAGCGGGATCGAGGGCCCAGGCCGCTTCCCCGGGCCTGCCGGCCACCTGGGGCGGGGTCCTGAGCTCGGACGGTGGCGTGGGGGCAAGGGTGGCGTTGCTGGGTCTAAGGGGCTTTACCAACACAATGCTGGCTCCCACTGGCTTCGGGCCACCTGCTGTCGGGCAGGAGGGCCGGCCCGGTCTGCGGTTGGGCTTCGCCTAACGCAGCGTGGGCCGGCTACTACTATTGCTCTTGCTGATTCTTCTACTTCTATTTCTGGCCCTCTGCAGGTCAAATATGCTGCCACTATTACTGCTGCTGATGCCACTTCTACTGCTGTTTCTACCACTACTACTACTCCTACTAGGCCAGTGCATGGCAAATACTACTACTATTACCACCACTGCTGCCATTACTACTACTGCTGCTACTACTACTGCTGCTGCTACTTGTACAGGTGCTGCTGCTACTACTACTACTAATAGCCCAGTGCATGGCAAATATTAACACTACTACTACTGCTGCTGCTTCTACTATTGCTACTACTACTGCTACTACTAGTAGTCCAGTGCATGGCAAATTCTACTACTATTACTACAACAGCTACTGCTGCTAATAGTAATGTTACTACTACTGCTAATGCTAGTAATCTAGTATATGGCAAATACTACTACTATTACTACTAGTGCTGCTGCTGCTACTTCCGCTACTACAACTATCAATACTACTAGCCCAGTGCGTGGCAAATATACTACTATTATTGCTGTGCCTGCTACTTCTACTACTATTCCTGGCCCACTGCAAGTCAAATATGCTGCTCCAATTACTCCTGCTGCTGCCACTTCTACTGCTATTGCTACCACTATTACTACTACTACTAGCCCAGTGCATGGCAAATACTACTACTATTACTACTACTGCTGCTGCTTGTACAAATGCTACTACTACTGCTACTACTAGTAGTCCAGTGCATTGAAAATACTACTACTACTCCTCCTGATGCTGCTACTACTTCTACTACTAGTATCAATACTACTAGCCCTGTGTATGGCAAATCTACTACTACTACTGCTATGGCTGCTACTTCTATTATCACTACTGGCCCACTGCAGGACAAATCTGCTGGTACTATTACTGCTGCTGATGCCACTTCTATTGCTGATGCTAACTCTACTACTACCGCTACTACTAGCAGTCCACTGCATGGCAAATCTACTACTACTACTTCAATTGCTGCTACTGCTACTACTACTACTGGCCCTCTGCAGGGAATATACGGTGCTACTACTCCTGCTGCTGCAGCCACTTCTCCTGCTGCTACTACCACTACTATTACTACTAGCCCAGTGCATGGCAAATACTACTTCTATTACCACTACTGCTGCTACTTCTACTGCTGCTGCTAGCTCCGTTCCCCGGCCTAGGCGGGCGGCGGGGCCCTGCCGGGACGGGCGGGCCGCTGGGCTGGCGGTAAGGCCCAAGCGCCCGCTAAGCTGCGCCTCAAGAGGCAGCCCGCGACCCCGCCGGCATCTACTGCCAAACCAGCCTACAAGGGCCCGATCTCGCCGCGATCGCGGAAGCTAAGCAGGGTCGGGCCTGGTTAGAACTTGGATGGGAGACCTCTAGGGAAGACCGGGTGCTCTAGGCTTTTTGCCTCCCGCTCCGCCGTCTCCTTTTGGCGCCCGCGGCGTTGGCGGCTATCTCCGCCCCCCGCCGGGTACAGCTGCAAGCCCCACCTCCTCAGGCCCCTCCCACCACAGCAAGCGTCTTATGAGGCGCTCCCCGCCTGCCTGACCGGCCAGGCGGCCAGAAGGCGTCCCTGGAAGGCAGAGGCACACCAGACGCTCCAGGGGTGGCCTGACGGAAACCAGACGTGGCCGCGGACCCGGGAGCCGTCCGTGCGGCCCGCGAGCCCCTCGACCTGCACCTGGCCGCCCCCACTGGAGCCCAGCCCCGGCGCCGCCACCTGTCTGCCGGGCTGGCTCTCCACAGCTCCATACGGAAAAAGCCGCCCCTCCGCCGTTTCGCCATGGCCGGGGGCGGGAGCGGGATCGAGGGCCCAGGCCGCTTCCCCGGGCCTGCCGGCCACCTGGGGCGGGGTCCTGAGCTCGGACGGTGGCGTGGGGGCAAGGGTGGCGTTGCTGGGTCTAAGGGGCTTTACCAACACAATGCTGGCTCCCACTGGCTTCGGGCCACCTGCTGTCGGGCAGGAGGGCCGGCCCGGTCTGCGGTTGGGCTTCGCCTAACGCAGCGTGGGCCGGCTACTACTATTGCTCTTGCTGATTCTTCTACTTCTATTTCTGGCCCTCTGCAGGTCAAATATGCTGCCACTATTACTGCTGCTGATGCCACTTCTACTGCTGTTTCTACCACTACTACTACTACTACTAGGCCAGTGCATGGCAAATACTACTACTATTACCACCACTGCTGCCATTACTACTACTGCTGCTACTACTACTGCTGCTGCTACTTGTACAGGTGCTGCTGCTACTACTACTACTAATAGCCCAGTGCATGGCAAATATTAACACTACTACTACTGCTGCTGCTTCTACTATTGCTACTACTACTGCTACTACTAGTAGTCCAGTGCATGGCAAATTCTACTACTATTACTACAACAGCTACTGCTGCTAATAGTAATGTTACTACTACTGCTAATGCTAGTAATCTAGTATATGGCAAATACTACTACTATTACTACTAGTGCTGCTGCTGCTACTTCCGCTACTACAACTATCAATACTACTAGCCCAGTGCGTGGCAAATATACTACTATTATTGCTGTGCCTGCTACTTCTACTACTATTCCTGGCCCACTGCAAGTCAAATATGCTGCTCCAATTACTCCTGCTGCTGCCACTTCTACTGCTATTGCTACCACTATTACTACTACTACTAGCCCAGTGCATGGCAAATACTACTACTATTACTACTACTGCTGCTGCTTGTACAAATGCTACTACTACTGCTACTACTAGTAGTCCAGTGCATTGAAAATACTACTACTACTACTCCTGATGCTGCTACTACTTCTACTACTAGTATCAATACTACTAGCCCTGTGTATGGCAAATCTACTACTACTACTGCTATGGCTGCTACTTCTATTATCACTACTGGCCCACTGCAGGACAAATCTGCTGGTACTATTACTGCTGCTGATGCCACTTCTATTGCTGATGCTAACTCTACTACTACCGCTACTACTAGCAGTCCACTGCATGGCAAATCTACTACTACTACTTCAATTGCTGCTACTGCTACTACTACTACTGGCCCTCTGCAGGGAATATACGGTGCTACTACTCCTGCTGCTGCAGCCACTTCTCCTGCTGCTACTACCACTACTATTACTACTAGCCCAGTGCATGGCAAATACTACTTCTATTACCACTACTGCTGCTACTTCTACTGCTGCTGCTAGCTCCGTTCCCCGGCCTAGGCGGGCGGCGGGGCCCTGCCGGGACGGGCGGGCCGCTGGGCTGGCGGTAAGGCCCAAGCGCCCGCTAAGCTGCGCCTCAAGAGGCAGCCCGCGACCCCGCCGGCATCTACTGCCAAACCAGCCTACAAGGGCCCGATCTCGCCGCGATCGCGGAAGCTAAGCAGGGTCGGGCCTGGTTAGAACTTGGATGGGAGACCTCTAGGGAAGACCGGGTGCTCTAGGCTTTTTGCCTCCCGCTCCGCCGTCTCCTTTTGGCGCCCACGGCGTTGGCGGCTATCTCCGCCCCCCGCCGGGTACAGCTGCAAGCCCCACCTCCTCAGGCCCCTCCCACCACAGCAAGCGTCTTATGAGGCGCTCCCCGCCTGCCTGACCGGCCAGGCGGCCAGAAGGCGTCCCTGGAAGGCAGAGGCACACCAGACGCTCCAGGGGTGGCCTGACGGAAACCAGACGTGGCCGCGGACCCGGGAGCCGTCCGTGAGGCCCGCGAGCCCCTCGACCTGCACCTGGCCGCCCCCACTGGAGCCCAGCCCCGGCGCCGCCACCTGTCTGCCGGGCTGGCTCTCCACAGCTCCATACGGAAAATGCCGCCCCTCCGCCGTTTCGCCATGGCCGGGGGCGGGAGCGGGATCGAGGGCCCAGGCCGCTTCCCCGGGCCTGCCGGCCACCTGGGGCGGGGTCCTGAGCTCGGACGGTGGCGTGGGGGCAAGGGTGGCGTTGCTGGGTCTAAGGGGCTTTACCAACACAATGCTGGCTCCCACTGGCTTCGGGCCACCTGCTGTCGGGCAGGAGGGCCGGCCCGGTCTGCGGTTGGGCTTCGCCTAACGCAGCGTGGGCCGGCTACTACTATTGCTCTTGCTGATTCTTCTACTTCTATTTCTGGCCCTCTGCAGGTCAAATATGCTGCCACTATTACTGCTGCTGATGCCACTTCTACTGCTGTTTCTACCACTACTACTACTACTACTAGGCCAGTGCATGGCAAATACTACTACTATTACCACCACTGCTGCCATTACTACTACTGCTGCTACTACTACTGCTGCTGCTACTTGTACAGGTGCTGCTGCTACTACTACTACTAATAGCCCAGTGCATGGCAAATATTAACACTACTACTACTGCTGCTGCTTCTACTATTGCTACTACTACTGCTACTACTAGTAGTCCAGTGCATGGCAAATTCTACTACTATTACTACAACAGCTACTGCTGCTAATAGTAATGTTACTACTACTGCTAATGCTAGTAATCTAGTATATGGCAAATACTACTACTATTACTACTACTGCTGCTGCTTGTACAAATGCTACTACTACTGCTACTACTAGTAGTCCAGTGCATTGAAAATACTACTACTACTCCTCCTGATGCTGCTACTACTTCTACTACTAGTATCAATACTACTAGCCCTGTGTATGGCAAATCTACTACTACTACTGCTATGGCTGCTACTTCTATTATCACTACTGGCCCACTGCAGGACAAATCTGCTGGTACTATTACTGCTGCTGATGCCACTTCTATTGCTGATGCTAACTCTACTACTACTGCTACTACTAGCAGTCCACTGCATGGCAAATCTACTACTACTACTTCAATTGCTGCTACTGCTACTACTACTACTGGCCCTCTGCAGGGAATATACGGTGCTACTACTCCTGCTGCTGCAGCCACTTCTCCTGCTGCTACTACCACTACTATTACTACTAGCCCAGTGCATGGCAAATACTACTTCTATTACCACTACTGCTGCTACTTCTACTGCTGCTGCTAGCTCCGTTCCCCGGCCTAGGCGGGCGGCGGGGCCCTGCCGGGACGGGCGGGCCGCTGGGCTGGCGGTAAGGCCCAAGCGCCCGCTAAGCTGCGCCTCAAGAGGCAGCCCGCGACCCCGCCGGCATCTACTGCCAAACCAGCCTACAAGGGCCCGATCTCGCCGCGATCGCGGAAGCTAAGCAGGGTCGGGCCTGGTTAGAACTTGGATGGGAGACCTCTAGGGAAGACCGGGTGCTCTAGGCTTTTTGCCTCCCGCTCCGCCGTCTCCTTTTGGCGCCCGCGGCGTTGGCGGCTATCTCCGCCCCCCGCCGGGTACAGCTGCAAGCCCCACCTCCTCAGGCCCCTCCCACCACAGCAAGCGTCTTATGAGGCGCTCCCCGCCTGCCTGACCGGCCAGGCGGCCAGAAGGCGTCCCTGGAAGGCAGAGGCACACCAGACGCTCCAGGGGTGGCCTGACGGAAACCAGACGTGGCCGCGGACCCGGGAGCCGTCCGTGCGGCCCGCGAGCCCCTCGACCTGCACCTGGCCGCCCCCACTGGAGCCCAGCCCCGGCGCCGCCACCTGTCTGCCGGGCTGGCTCTCCACAGCTCCATACGGAAAAAGCCGCCCCTCCGCCGTTTCGCCATGGCCGGGGGCGGGAGCGGGATCGAGGGCCCAGGCCGCTTCCCCGGGCCTGCCGGCCACCTGGGGCGGGGTCCTGAGCTCGGACGGTGGCGTGGGGGCAAGGGTGGCGTTGCTGGGTCTAAGGGGCTTTACCAACACAATGCTGGCTCCCACTGGCTTCGGGCCACCTGCTGTCGGGCAGGAGGGCCGGCCCGGTCTGCGGTTGGGCTTCGCCTAACGCAGCGTGGGCCGGCTACTACTATTGCTCTTGCTGATTCTTCTACTTCTATTTCTGGCCCTCTGCAGGTCAAATATGCTGCCACTATTACTGCTGCTGATGCCACTTCTACTGCTGTTTCTACCACTACTACTACTCCTACTAGGCCAGTGCATGGCAAATACTACTACTATTACCACCACTGCTGCCATTACTACTACTGCTGCTACTACTACTGCTGCTGCTACTTGTACAGGTGCTGCTGCTACTACTACTACTAATAGCCCAGTGCATGGCAAATATTAACACTACTACTACTGCTGCTGCTTCTACTATTGCTACTACTACTGCTACTACTAGTAGTCCAGTGCATGGCAAATTCTACTACTATTACTACAACAGCTACTGCTGCTAATAGTAATGTTACTACTACTGCTAATGCTAGTAATCTAGTATATGGCAAATACTACTACTATTACTACTAGTGCTGCTGCTGCTACTTCCGCTACTACAACTATCAATACTACTAGCCCAGTGCGTGGCAAATATACTACTATTATTGCTGTGCCTGCTACTTCTACTACTATTCCTGGCCCACTGCAAGTCAAATATGCTGCTCCAATTACTCCTGCTGCTGCCACTTCTACTGCTATTGCTACCACTATTACTACTACTACTAGCCCAGTGCATGGCAAATACTACTACTATTACTACTACTGCTGCTGCTTGTACAAATGCTACTACTACTGCTACTACTAGTAGTCCAGTGCATTGAAAATACTACTACTACTCCTCCTGATGCTGCTACTACTTCTACTACTAGTATCAATACTACTAGCCCTGTGTATGGCAAATCTACTACTACTACTGCTATGGCTGCTACTTCTATTATCACTACTGGCCCACTGCAGGACAAATCTGCTGGTACTATTACTGCTGCTGATGCCACTTCTATTGCTGATGCTAACTCTACTACTACCGCTACTACTAGCAGTCCACTGCATGGCAAATCTACTACTACTACTTCAATTGCTGCTACTGCTACTACTACTACTGGCCCTCTGCAGGGAATATACGGTGCTACTACTCCTGCTGCTGCAGCCACTTCTCCTGCTGCTACTACCACTACTATTACTACTAGCCCAGTGCATGGCAAATACTACTTCTATTACCACTACTGCTGCTACTTCTACTGCTGCTGCTAGCTCCGTTCCCCGGCCTAGGCGGGCGGCGGGGCCCTGCCGGGACGGGCGGGCCGCTGGGCTGGCGGTAAGGCCCAAGCGCCCGCTAAGCTGCGCCTCAAGAGGCAGCCCGCGACCCCGCCGGCATCTACTGCCAAACCAGCCTACAAGGGCCCGATCTCGCCGCGATCGCGGAAGCTAAGCAGGGTCGGGCCTGGTTAGAACTTGGATGGGAGACCTCTAGGGAAGACCGGGTGCTCTAGGCTTTTTGCCTCCCGCTCCGCCGTCTCCTTTTGGCGCCCACGGCGTTGGCGGCTATCTCCGCCCCCCGCCGGGTACAGCTGCAAGCCCCACCTCCTCAGGCCCCTCCCACCACAGCAAGCGTCTTATGAGGCGCTCCCCGCCTGCCTGACCGGCCAGGCGGCCAGAAGGCGTCCCTGGAAGGCAGAGGCACACCAGACGCTCCAGGGGTGGCCTGACGGAAACCAGACGTGGCCGCGGACCCGGGAGCCGTCCGTGAGGCCCGCGAGCCCCTCGACCTGCACCTGGCCGCCCCCACTGGAGCCCAGCCCCGGCGCCGCCACCTGTCTGCCGGGCTGGCTCTCCACAGCTCCATACGGAAAATGCCGCCCCTCCGCCGTTTCGCCATGGCCGGGGGCGGGAGCGGGATCGAGGGCCCAGGCCGCTTCCCCGGGCCTGCCGGCCACCTGGGGCGGGGTCCTGAGCTCGGACGGTGGCGTGGGGGCAAGGGTGGCGTTGCTGGGTCTAAGGGGCTTTACCAACACAATGCTGGCTCCCACTGGCTTCGGGCCACCTGCTGTCGGGCAGGAGGGCCGGCCCGGTCTGCGGTTGGGCTTCGCCTAACGCAGCGTGGGCCGGCTACTACTATTGCTCTTGCTGATTCTTCTACTTCTATTTCTGGCCCTCTGCAGGTCAAATATGCTGCCACTATTACTGCTGCTGATGCCACTTCTACTGCTGTTTCTACCACTACTACTACTACTACTAGGCCAGTGCATGGCAAATACTACTACTATTACCACCACTGCTGCCATTACTACTACTGCTGCTACTACTACTGCTGCTGCTACTTGTACAGGTGCTGCTGCTACTACTACTACTAATAGCCCAGTGCATGGCAAATATTAACACTACTACTACTGCTGCTGCTTCTACTATTGCTACTACTACTGCTACTACTAGTAGTCCAGTGCATGGCAAATTCTACTACTATTACTACAACAGCTACTGCTGCTAATAGTGATGTTACTACTACTGCTAATGCTAGTAATCTAGTATATGGCAAATACTACTACTATTACTACTACTGCTGCTGCTTGTACAAATGCTACTACTACTGCTACTACTAGTAGTCCAGTGCATTGAAAATACTACTACTACTCCTCCTGATGCTGCTACTACTTCTACTACTAGTATCAATACTACTAGCCCTGTGTATGGCAAATCTACTACTACTACTGCTATGGCTGCTACTTCTATTATCACTACTGGCCCACTGCAGGACAAATCTGCTGGTACTATTACTGCTGCTGATGCCACTTCTATTGCTGATGCTAACTCTACTACTACTGCTACTACTAGCAGTCCACTGCATGGCAAATCTACTACTACTACTTCAATTGCTGCTACTGCTACTACTACTACTGGCCCTCTGCAGGGAATATACGGTGCTACTACTCCTGCTGCTGCAGCCACTTCTCCTGCTGCTACTACCACTACTATTACTACTAGCCCAGTGCATGGCAAATACTACTTCTATTACCACTACTGCTGCTACTTCTACTGCTGCTGCTAGCTCCGTTCCCCGGCCTAGGCGGGCGGCGGGGCCCTGCCGGGACGGGCGGGCCGCTGGGCTGGCGGTAAGGCCCAAGCGCCCGCTAAGCTGTGCCTCAAGAGGCAGCCCGCGACCCCGCCGGCATCTACTGCCAAACCAGCCTACAAGGGCCCGATCTCGCCGCGATCGCGGAAGCTAAGCAGGGTCGGGCCTGGTTAGAACTTGGATGGGAGACCTCTAGGGAAGACCGGGTGCTCTAGGCTTTTTGCCTCCCGCTCCGCCGTCTCCTTTTGGCGCCCGCGGCGTTGGCGGCTATCTCCGCCCCCCGCCGGGTACAGCTGCAAGCCCCACCTCCTCAGGCCCCTCCCACCACAGCAAGCATCTTATGAGGCGCTCCCCGCCTGCCTGACCGGCCAGGCGGCCAGAAGGCGTCCCTGGAAGGCAGAGGCACACCAGACGCTCCAGGGGTGGCCTGACGGAAACCAGACGTGGCCGCGGACCCGGGAGCCGTCCGTGAGGCCCGCGAGCCCCTCGACCTGCACCTGGCCGCCCCCACTGGAGCCCAGCCCCGGCGCCGCCACCTGTCTGCCGGGCTGGCTCTCCACAGCTCCATACGGAAAAAGCCGCCCCTCCGCCGTTTCGCCATGGCCGGGGGCGGGAGCGGGATCGAGGGCCCAGGCCGCTTCCCCGGGCCTGCCGGCCACCTGGGGCGGGGTCCTGAGCTCGGACGGTGGCGTGGGGGCAAGGGTGGCGTTGCTGGGTCTAAGGGGCTTTACCAACACAATGCTGGCTCCCACTGGCTTCGGGCCACCTGCTGTCGGGCAGGAGGGCCGGCCCGGTCTGCGGTTGGGCTTCGCCTAACGCAGCGTGGGCCGGCTACTACTATTGCTCTTGCTGATTCTTCTACTTCTATTTCTGGCCCTCTGCAGGTCAAATATGCTGCCACTATTACTGCTGCTGATGCCACTTCTACTGCTGTTTCTACCACTACTACTACTACTACTAGGCCAGTGCATGGCAAATACTACTACTATTACCACCACTGCTGCCATTACTACTACTGCTGCTACTACTACTGCTGCTGCTACTTGTACAGGTGCTGCTGCTACTACTACTACTAATAGCCCAGTGCATGGCAAATATTAACACTACTACTACTGCTGCTGCTTCTACTATTGCTACTACTACTGCTACTACTAGTAGTCCAGTGCATGGCAAATTCTACTACTATTACTACAACAGCTACTGCTGCTAATAGTAATGTTACTACTACTGCTAATGCTAGTAATCTAGTATATGGCAAATACTACTACTATTACTACTAGTGCTGCTGCTGCTACTTCCGCTACTACAACTATCAATACTACTAGCCCAGTGCGTGGCAAATATACTACTATTATTGCTGTGCCTGCTACTTCTACTACTATTCCTGGCCCACTGCAAGTCAAATATGCTGCTCCAATTACTCCTGCTGCTGCCACTTCTACTGCTATTGCTACCACTATTACTACTACTACTAGCCCAGTGCATGGCAAATACTACTACTATTACTACTACTGCTGCTGCTTGTACAAATGCTACTACTACTGCTACTACTAGTAGTCCAGTGCATTGAAAATACTACTACTACTCCTCCTGATGCTGCTACTACTTCTACTACTAGTATCAATACTACTAGCCCTGTGTATGGCAAATCTACTACTACTACTGCTATGGCTGCTACTTCTATTATCACTACTGGCCCACTGCAGGACAAATCTGCTGGTACTATTACTGCTGCTGATGCCACTTCTATTGCTGATGCTAACTCTACTACTACCGCTACTACTAGCAGTCCACTGCATGGCAAATCTACTACTACTACTTCAATTGCTGCTACTGCTACTACTACTACTGGCCCTCTGCAGGGAATATACGGTGCTACTACTCCTGCTGCTGCAGCCACTTCTCCTGCTGCTACTACCACTACTATTACTACTAGCCCAGTGCATGGCAAATACTACTTCTATTACCACTACTGCTGCTACTTCTACTGCTGCTGCTAGCTCCGTTCCCCGGCCTAGGCGGGCGGCGGGGCCCTGCCGGGACGGGCGGGCCGCTGGGCTGGCGGTAAGGCCCAAGCGCCCGCTAAGCTGCGCCTCAAGAGGCAGCCCGCGACCCCGCCGGCATCTACTGCCAAACCAGCCTACAAGGGCCTGATCTCGCCGCGATCGCGGAAGCTAAGCAGGGTCGGGCCTGGTTAGAACTTGGATGGGAGACCTCTAGGGAAGACCGGGTGCTCTAGGCTTTTTGCCTCCCGCTCCGCCGTCTCCTATTGGCGCCCACGGCGTTGGCGGCTATCTCCGCCCCCCGCCGGGTACAGCTGCAAGCCCCACCTCCTCAGGCCCCTCCCACCACAGCAAGCGTCTTATGAGGCGCTCCCCGCCTGCCTGACCGGCCAGGCGGCCAGAAGGCGTCCCTGGAAGGCAGAGGCACACCAGACGCTCCAGGGGTGGCCTGACGGAAACCAGACGTGGCCGCGGACCCGGGAGCCGTCCGTGAGGCCCGCGAGCCCCTCGACCTGCACCTGGCCGCCCCCACTGGAGCCCAGCCCCGGCGCCGCCACCTGTCTGCCGGGCTGGCTCTCCACAGCTCCATACGGAAAATGCCGCCCCTCCGCCGTTTCGCCATGGCCGGGGGCGGGAGCGGGATCGAGGGCCCAGGCCGCTTCCCCGGGCCTGCCGGCCACCTGGGGCGGGGTCCTGAGCTCGGACGGTGGCGTGGGGGCAAGGGTGGCGTTGCTGGGTCTAAGGGGCTTTACCAACACAATGCTGGCTCCCACTGGCTTCGGGCCACCTGCTGTCGGGCAGGAGGGCCGGCCCGGTCTGCGGTTGGGCTTCGCCTAACGCAGCGTGGGCCGGCTACTACTATTGCTCTTGCTGATTCTTCTACTTCTATTTCTGGCCCTCTGCAGGTCAAATATGCTGCCACTATTACTGCTGCTGATGCCACTTCTACTGCTGTTTCTACCACTACTACTACTACTACTAGGCCAGTGCATGGCAAATACTACTACTATTACCACCACTGCTGCCATTACTACTACTGCTGCTACTACTACTGCTGCTGCTACTTGTACAGGTGCTGCTGCTACTACTACTACTAATAGCCCAGTGCATGGCAAATATTAACACTACTACTACTGCTGCTGCTTCTACTATTGCTACTACTACTGCTACTACTAGTAGTCCAGTGCATGGCAAATTCTACTACTATTACTACAACAGCTACTGCTGCTAATAGTGATGTTACTACTACTGCTAATGCTAGTAATCTAGTATATGGCAAATACTACTACTATTACTACTACTGCTGCTGCTTGTACAAATGCTACTACTACTGCTACTACTAGTAGTCCAGTGCATTGAAAATACTACTACTACTCCTCCTGATGCTGCTACTACTTCTACTACTAGTATCAATACTACTAGCCCTGTGTATGGCAAATCTACTACTACTACTGCTATGGCTGCTACTTCTATTATCACTACTGGCCCACTGCAGGACAAATCTGCTGGTACTATTACTGCTGCTGATGCCACTTCTATTGCTGATGCTAACTCTACTACTACTGCTACTACTAGCAGTCCACTGCATGGCAAATCTACTACTACTACTTCAATTGCTGCTACTGCTACTACTACTACTGGCCCTCTGCAGGGAATATACGGTGCTACTACTCCTGCTGCTGCAGCCACTTCTCCTGCTGCTACTACCACTACTATTACTACTAGCCCAGTGCATGGCAAATACTACTTCTATTACCACTACTGCTGCTACTTCTACTGCTGCTGCTAGCTCCGTTCCCCGGCCTAGGCGGGCGGCGGGGCCCTGCCGGGACGGGCGGGCCGCTGGGCTGGCGGTAAGGCCCAAGCGCCCGCTAAGCTGTGCCTCAAGAGGCAGCCCGCGACCCCGCCGGCATCTACTGCCAAACCAGCCTACAAGGGCCCGATGTCGCCGCGATCGCGGAAGCTAAGCAGGGTCGGGCCTGGTTAGAACTTGGATGGGAGACCTCTAGGGAAGACCGGGTGCTCTAGGCTTTTTGCCTCCCGCTCTGCCGTCTCCTTTTGGCGCCCGCGGCGTTGGCGGCTATCTCCGCCCCCCGCCGGGTACAGCTGCAAGCCCCACCTCCTCAGGCCCCTCCCACCACAGCAAGCGTCTTATGAGGCGCTCCCCGCCTGCCTGACCGGCCAGGCGGCCAGAAGGCGTCCCTGGAAGGCAGAGGCACACCAGACGCTCCAGGGGTGGCCTGACGGAAACCAGACGTGGCCGCGGACCCGGGAGCCGTCCGTGAGGCCCGCGAGCCCCTCGACCTGCACCTGGCCGCCCCCACTGGAGCCCAGCCCCGGCGCCGCCACCTGTCTGCCGGGCTGGCTCTCCACAGCTCCATACGGAAAAAGCCGCCCCTCCGCCGTTTCGCCATGGCCGGGGGCGGGAGCGGGATCGAGGGCCCAGGCCGCTTCCCCGGGCCTGCCGGCCACCTGGGGCGGGGTCCTGAGCTCGGACGGTGGCGTGGGGGCAAGGGTGGCGTTGCTGGGTCTAAGGGGCTTTACCAACACAATGCTGGCTCCCACTGGCTTCGGGCCACCTGCTGTCGGGCAGGAGGGCCGGCCCGGTCTGCGGTTGGGCTTCGCCTAACGCAGCGTGGGCCGGCTACTACTATTGCTCTTGCTGATTCTTCTACTTCTATTTCTGGCCCTCTGCAGGTCAAATATGCTGCCACTATTACTGCTGCTGATGCCACTTCTACTGCTGTTTCTACCACTACTACTACTACTACTAGGCCAGTGCATGGCAAATACTACTACTATTACCACCACTGCTGCCATTACTACTACTGCTGCTACTACTACTGCTGCTGCTACTTGTACAGGTGCTGCTGCTACTACTACTACTAATAGCCCAGTGCATGGCAAATATTAACACTACTACTACTGCTGCTGCTTCTACTATTGCTACTACTACTGCTACTACTAGTAGTCCAGTGCATGGCAAATTCTACTACTATTACTACAACAGCTACTGCTGCTAATAGTAATGTTACTACTACTGCTAATGCTAGTAATCTAGTATATGGCAAATACTACTACTATTACTACTAGTGCTGCTGCTGCTACTTCCGCTACTACAACTATCAATACTACTAGCCCAGTGCGTGGCAAATATACTACTATTATTGCTGTGCCTGCTACTTCTACTACTATTCCTGGCCCACTGCAAGTCAAATATGCTGCTCCAATTACTCCTGCTGCTGCCACTTCTACTGCTATTGCTACCACTATTACTACTACTACTAGCCCAGTGCATGGCAAATACTACTACTATTACTACTACTGCTGCTGCTTGTACAAATTCTACTACTACTGCTACTACTAGTAGTCCAGTGCATTGAAAATACTACTACTACTCCTCCTGATGCTGCTACTACTTCTACTACTAGTATCATTACTACTAGCCCTGTGTATGGCAAATCTACTACTACTACTGCTATGGCTGCTACTTCTATTATCACTACTGGCCCACTGCAGGACAAATCTGCTGGTACTATTACTGCTGCTGATGCCACTTCTATTGCTGATGCTAACTCTACTACTACTGCTACTACTAGCAGTCCACTGCATGGCAAATCTACTACTACTACTTCAATTGCTGCTACTGCTACTACTACTACTGGCCCTCTGCAGGGAATATACGGTGCTACTACTCCTGCTGCTGCAGCCACTTCTCCTGCTGCTACTACCACTACTATTACTACTAGCCCAGTGCATGGCAAATACTACTTCTATTACCACTACTGCTGCTACTTCTACTGCTGCTGCTAGCTCCGTTCCCCGGGCTAGGCGGGCGGCAGGGCCCTGCCGGGACGGGCGGGCCGCTGGGCTGGCGGTAAGGCCCAAGCGCCCGCTAAGCTGCGCCTCAAGAGGCAGCCCGCGACCCCGCCGGCATCTACTGCCAAACCAGCCTACAAGGGCCAGATCTCGCCGCGATCGCGGAAGCTAAGCAGGGTCGGGCCTGGTTAGAACTTGGATGGGAGACCTCTAGGGAAGACCGGGTGCTCTAGGCTTTTTGCCTCCCGCTCCGCCTTCTCCTTTTGGCGCCCGCGGCGTTGGCGGCTATCTCCGCCCCCCGCCGGGTACAGCTGCAAGCCCCACCTCCTCAGGCCCCTCCCACCACAGCAAGCGTCTTATGAGGCGCTCCCCGCCTGCCTGACCGGCCAGGCGGCCAGAAGGCGTCCCTGGAAGGCAGAGGCACACCAGACGCTCCAGGGGTGGCCTGACGGAAACCAGACGTGGCCGCGGACCCGGGAGCCGTCCGTGAGGCCCGCGAGCCCCTCGACCTGCACCTGGCCGCCCCCACTGGAGCCCAGCCCCGGCGCCGCCACCTGTCTGCCGGGCTGGCTCTCCACAGCTCCATACGGAAAATGCCGCCCCTCCGCCGTTTCGCCATGGCCGGGGGCGGGAGCGGGATCGAGGGCCCAGGCCGCTTCCCCGGGCCTGCCGGCCACCTGGGGCGGGGTCCTGAGCTCGGACGGTGGCGTGGGGGCAAGGGTGGCGTTGCTGGGTCTAAGGGGCTTTACCAACACAATGCTGGCTCCCACTGGCTTCGGGCCACCTGCTGTCGGGCAGGAGGGCCGGCCCGGTCTGCGGTTGGGCTTCGCCTAACGCAGCGTGGGCCGGCTACTACTATTGCTCTTGCTGATTCTTCTACTTCTATTTCTGGCCCTCTGCAGGTCAAATATGCTGCCACTATTACTGCTGCTGATGCCACTTCTACTGCTGTTTCTACCACTACTACTACTACTACTAGGCCAGTGCATGGCAAATACTACTACTATTACCACCACTGCTGCCATTACTACTACTGCTGCTACTACTACTGCTGCTGCTACTTGTACAGGTGCTGCTGCTACTACTACTACTAATAGCCCAGTGCATGGCAAATATTAACACTACTACTACTGCTGCTGCTTCTACTATTGCTACTACTACTGCTACTACTAGTAGTCCAGTGCATGGCAAATTCTACTACTATTACTACAACAGCTACTGCTGCTAATAGTAATGTTACTACTACTGCTAATGCTAGTAATCTAGTATATGGCAAATACTACTACTATTACTACTAGTGCTGCTGCTGCTACTTCCGCTACTACAACTATCAATACTACTAGCCCAGTGCGTGGCAAATATACTACTATTATTGCTGTGCCTGCTACTTCTACTACTATTCCTGGCCCACTGCAAGTCAAATATGCTGCTCCAATTACTCCTGCTGCTGCCACTTCTACTGCTATTGCTACCACTATTACTACTACTACTAGCCCAGTGCATGGCAAATACTACTACTATTACTACTACTGCTGCTGCTTGTACAAATGCTACTACTACTGCTACTACTAGTAGTCCAGTGCATTGAAAATACTGCTACTACTCCTCCTGATGCTGCTACTACTTCTACTACTAGTATCAATACTACTAGCCCTGTGTATGGCAAATCTACTACTACTACTGCTATGGCTGCTACTTCTATTATCACTACTGGCCCACTGCAGGACAAATCTGCTGGTACTATTACTGCTGCTGATGCCACTTCTATTGCTGATGCTAACTCTACTACTACCGCTACTACTAGCAGTCCACTGCATGGCAAATCTACTACTACTACTTCAATTGCTGCTACTGCTACTACTACTACTGGCCCTCTGCAGGGAATATACGGTGCTACTACTCCTGCTGCTGCAGCCACTTCTCCTGCTGCTACTACCACTACTATTACTACTAGCCCAGTGCATGGCAAATACTACTTCTATTACCACTACTGCTGCTACTTCTACTGCTGCTGCTAGCTCCGTTCCCCGGCCTAGGCGGGCGGCGGGGCCCTGCCGGGACGGGCGGGCCGCTGGGCTGGCGGTAAGGCCCAAGCGCCCGCTAAGCTGCGCCTCAAGAGGCAGCCCGCGACCCCGCCGGCATCTACTGCCAAACCAGCCTACAAGGGCCTGATCTCGCCGCGATCGCGGAAGCTAAGCAGGGTCGGGCCTGGTTAGAACTTGGATGGGAGACCTCTAGGGAAGACCGGGTGCTCTAGGCTTTTTGCCTCCCGCTCCGCCGTCTCCTATTGGCGCCCACGGCGTTGGCGGCTATCTCCGCCCCCCGCCGGGTACAGCTGCAAGCCCCACCTCCTCAGGCCCCTCCCACCACAGCAAGCGTCTTATGAGGCGCTCCCCGCCTGCCTGACCGGCCAGGCGGCCAGAAGGCGTCCCTGGAAGGCAGAGGCACACCAGACGCTCCAGGGGTGGCCTGACGGAAACCAGACGTGGCCGCGGACCCGGGAGCCGTCCGTGAGGCCCGCGAGCCCCTCGACCTGCACCTGGCCGCCCCCACTGGAGCCCAGCCCCGGCGCCGCCACCTGTCTGCCGGGCTGGCTCTCCACAGCTCCATACGGAAAAAGCCGCCCCTCCGCCGTTTCGCCATGGCCGGGGGCGGGAGCGGGATCGAGGGCCCAGGCCGCTTCCCCGGGCCTGCCGGCCACCTGGGGCGGGGTCCTGAGCTCGGACGGTGGCGTGGGGGCAAGGGTGGCGTTGCTGGGTCTAAGGGGCTTTACCAACACAATGCTGGCTCCCACTGGCTTCGGGCCACCTGCTGTCGGGCAGGAGGGCCGGCCCGGTCTGCGGTTGGGCTTCGCCTAACGCAGCGTGGGCCGGCTACTACTATTGCTCTTGCTGATTCTTCTACTTCTATTTCTGGCCCTCTGCAGGTCAAATATGCTGCCACTATTACTGCTGCTGATGCCACTTCTACTGCTGTTTCTACCACTACTACTACTACTACTAGGCCAGTGCATGGCAAATACTACTACTATTACCACCACTGCTGCCATTACTACTACTGCTGCTACTACTACTGCTGCTGCTACTTGTACAGGTGCTGCTGCTACTACTACTACTAATAGCCCAGTGCATGGCAAATATTAACACTACTACTACTGCTGCTGCTTCTACTATTGCTACTACTACTGCTACTACTAGTAGTCCAGTGCATGGCAAATTCTACTACTATTACTACAACAGCTACTGCTGCTAATAGTAATGTTACTACTACTGCTAATGCTAGTAATCTAGTATATGGCAAATACTACTACTATTACTACTAGTGCTGCTGCTGCTACTTCCGCTACTACAACTATCAATACTACTAGCCCAGTGCGTGGCAAATATACTACTATTATTGCTGTGCCTGCTACTTCTACTACTATTCCTGGCCCACTGCAAGTCAAATATGCTGCTCCAATTACTCCTGCTGCTGCCACTTCTACTGCTATTGCTACCACTATTACTACTACTACTAGCCCAGTGCATGGCAAATACTACTACTATTACTACTACTGCTGCTGCTTGTACAAATGCTACTACTACTGCTACTACTAGTAGTCCAGTGCATTGAAAATACTACTACTACTCCTCCTGATGCTGCTACTACTTCTACTACTAGTATCAATACTACTAGCCCTGTGTATGGCAAATCTACTACTACTACTGCTATGGCTGCTACTTCTATTATCACTACTGGCCCACTGCAGGACAAATCTGCTGGTACTATTACTGCTGCTGATGCCACTTCTATTGCTGATGCTAACTCTACTACTACCGCTACTACTAGCAGTCCACTGCATGGCAAATCTACTACTACTACTTCAATTGCTGCTACTGCTACTACTACTACTGGCCCTCTGCAGGGAATATACGGTGCTACTACTCCTGCTGCTGCAGCCACTTCTCCTGCTGCTACTACCACTACTATTACTACTAGCCCAGTGCATGGCAAATACTACTTCTATTACCACTACTGCTGCTACTTCTACTGCTGCTGCTAGCTCCGTTCCCCGGCCTAGGCGGGCGGCGGGGCCCTGCCGGGACGGGCGGGCCGCTGGGCTGGCGGTAAGGCCCAAGCGCCCGCTAAGCTGCGCCTCAAGAGGCAGCCCGCGACCCCGCCGGCATCTACTGCCAAACCAGCCTACAAGGGCCTGATCTCGCCGCGATCGCGGAAGCTAAGCAGGGTCGGGCCTGGTTAGAACTTGGATGGGAGACCTCTAGGGAAGACCGGGTGCTCTAGGCTTTTTGCCTCCCGCTCCGCCGTCTCCTATTGGCGCCCACGGCGTTGGCGGCTATCTCCGCCCCCCGCCGGGTACAGCTGCAAGCCCCACCTCCTCAGGCCCCTCCCACCACAGCAAGCGTCTTATGAGGCGCTCCCCGCCTGCCTGACCGGCCAGGCGGCCAGAAGGCGTCCCTGGAAGGCAGAGGCACACCAGACGCTCCAGGGGTGGCCTGACGGAAACCAGACGTGGCCGCGGACCCGGGAGCCGTCCGTGAGGCCCGCGAGCCCCTCGACCTGCACCTGGCCGCCCCCACTGGAGCCCAGCCCCGGCGCCGCCACCTGTCTGCCGGGCTGGCTCTCCACAGCTCCATACGGAAAATGCCGCCCCTCCGCCGTTTCGCCATGGCCGGGGGCGGGAGCGGGATCGAGGGCCCAGGCCGCTTCCCCGGGCCTGCCGGCCACCTGGGGCGGGGTCCTGAGCTCGGACGGTGGCGTGGGGGCAAGGGTGGCGTTGCTGGGTCTAAGGGGCTTTACCAACACAATGCTGGCTCCCACTGGCTTCGGGCCACCTGCTGTCGGGCAGGAGGGCCGGCCCGGTCTGCGGTTGGGCTTCGCCTAACGCAGCGTGGGCCGGCTACTACTATTGCTCTTGCTGATTCTTCTACTTCTATTTCTGGCCCTCTGCAGGTCAAATATGCTGCCACTATTACTGCTGCTGATGCCACTTCTACTGCTGTTTCTACCACTACTACTACTACTACTAGGCCAGTGCATGGCAAATACTACTACTATTACCACCACTGCTGCCATTACTACTACTGCTGCTACTACTACTGCTGCTGCTACTTGTACAGGTGCTGCTGTTACTACTACTACTAATAGCCCAGTGCATGGCAAATATTAACACTACTACTACTGCTGCTGCTTCTACTATTGCTACTACTACTGCTACTACTAGTAGTCCAGTGCATGGCAAATTCTACTACTATTACTACAACAGCTACTGCTGCTAATAGTAATGTTACTACTACTGCTAATGCTAGTAATCTAGTATATGGCAAATACTACTACTATTACTACTACTGCTGCTGCTTGTACAAATGCTACTACTACTGCTACTACTAGTAGTCCAGTGCATTGAAAATACTACTACTACTCCTCCTGATGCTGCTACTACTTCTACTACTAGTATCAATACTACTAGCCCTGTGTATGGCAAATCTACTACTACTACTGCTATGGCTGCTACTTCTATTATCACTACTGGCCCACTGCAGGACAAATCTGCTGGTACTATTACTGCTGCTGATGCCACTTCTATTGCTGATGCTAACTCTACTACTACTGCTACTACTAGCAGTCCACTGCATGGCAAATCTACTACTACTACTTCAATTGCTGCTACTGCTACTACTACTACTGGCCCTCTGCAGGGAATATACGGTGCTACTACTCCTGCTGCTGCAGCCACTTCTCCTGCTGCTACTACCACTACTATTACTACTAGCCCAGTGCATGGCAAATACTACTTCTATTACCACTACTGCTGCTACTTCTACTGCTGCTGCTAGCTCCGTTCCCCGGCCTAGGCGGGCGGCGGGGCCCTGCCGGGACGGGCGGGCCGCTGGGCTGGCGGTAAGGCCCAAGCGCCCGCTAAGCTGTGCCTCAAGAGGCAGCCCGCGACCCCGCCGGCATCTACTGCCAAACCAGCCTACAAGGGCCCGATCTCGCCGCGATCGCGGAAGCTAAGCAGGGTCGGGCCTGGTTAGAACTTGGATGGGAGACCTCTAGGGAAGACCGGGTGCTCTAGGCTTTTTGCCTCCCGCTCCGCCGTCTCCTTTTGGCGCCCGCGGCGTTGGCGGCTATCTCCGCCCCCCGCCGGGTACAGCTGCAAGCCCCACCTCCTCAGGCCCCTCCCACCACAGCAAGCGTCTTATGAGGCGCTCCCCGCCTGCCTGACCGGCCAGGCGGCCAGAAGGCGTCCCTGGAAGGCAGAGGCACACCAGACGCTCCAGGGGTGGCCTGACGGAAACCAGACGTGGCCGCGGACCCGGGAGCCGTCCGTGAGGCCCGCGAGCCCCTCGACCTGCACCTGGCCGCCCCCACTGGAGCCCAGCCCCGGCGCCGCCACCTGTCTGCCGGGCTGGCTCTCCACAGCTCCATACGGAAAAAGCCGCCCCTCCGCCGTTTCGCCATGGCCGGGGGCGGGAGCGGGATCGAGGGCCCAGGCCGCTTCCCCGGGCCTGCCGGCCACCTGGGGCGGGGTCCTGAGCTCGGACGGTGGCGTGGGGGCAAGGGTGGCGTTGCTGGGTCTAAGGGGCTTTACCAACACAATGCTGGCTCCCACTGGCTTCGGGCCACCTGCTGTCGGGCAGGAGGGCCGGCCCGGTCTGCGGTTGGGCTTCGCCTAACGCAGCGTGGGCCGGCTACTACTATTGCTCTTGCTGATTCTTCTACTTCTATTTCTGGCCCTCTGCAGGTCAAATATGCTGCCACTATTACTGCTGCTGATGCCACTTCTACTGCTGTTTCTACCACTACTACTACTACTACTAGGCCAGTGCATGGCAAATACTACTACTATTACCACCACTGCTGCCATTACTACTACTGCTGCTACTACTACTGCTGCTGCTACTTGTACAGGTGCTGCTGCTACTACTACTACTAATAGCCCAGTGCATGGCAAATATTAACACTACTACTACTGCTGCTGCTTCTACTATTGCTACTACTACTGCTACTACTAGTAGTCCAGTGCATGGCAAATTCTACTACTATTACTACAACAGCTACTGCTGCTAATAGTAATGTTACTACTACTGCTAATGCTAGTAATCTAGTATATGGCAAATACTACTACTATTACTACTAGTGCTGCTGCTGCTACTTCCGCTACTACAACTATCAATACTACTAGCCCAGTGCGTGGCAAATATACTACTATTATTGCTGTGCCTGCTACTTCTACTACTATTCCTGGCCCACTGCAAGTCAAATATGCTGCTCCAATTACTCCTGCTGCTGCCACTTCTACTGCTATTGCTACCACTATTACTACTACTACTAGCCCAGTGCATGGCAAATACTACTACTATTACTACTACTGCTGCTGCTTGTACAAATTCTACTACTACTGCTACTACTAGTAGTCCAGTGCATTGAAAATACTACTACTACTCCTCCTGATGCTGCTACTACTTCTACTACTAGTATCATTACTACTAGCCCTGTGTATGGCAAATCTACTACTACTACTGCTATGGCTGCTACTTCTATTATCACTACTGGCCCACTGCAGGACAAATCTGCTGGTACTATTACTGCTGCTGATGCCACTTCTATTGCTGATGCTAACTCTACTACTACTGCTACTACTAGCAGTCCACTGCATGGCAAATCTACTACTACTACTTCAATTGCTGCTACTGCTACTACTACTACTGGCCCTCTGCAGGGAATATACGGTGCTACTACTCCTGCTGCTGCAGCCACTTCTCCTGCTGCTACTACCACTACTATTACTACTAGCCCAGTGCATGGCAAATACTACTTCTATTACCACTACTGCTGCTACTTCTACTGCTGCTGCTAGCTCCGTTCCCCGGGCTAGGCGGGCGGCAGGGCCCTGCCGGGACGGGCGGGCCGCTGGGCTGGCGGTAAGGCCCAAGCGCCCGCTAAGCTGCGCCTCAAGAGGCAGCCCGCGACCCCGCCGGCATCTACTGCCAAACCAGCCTACAAGGGCCAGATCTCGCCGCGATCGCGGAAGCTAAGCAGGGTCGGGCCTGGTTAGAACTTGGATGGGAGACCTCTAGGGAAGACCGGGTGCTCTAGGCTTTTTGCCTCCCGCTCCGCCTTCTCCTTTTGGCGCCCGCGGCGTTGGCGGCTATCTCCGCCCCCCGCCGGGTACAGCTGCAAGCCCCACCTCCTCAGGCCCCTCCCACCACAGCAAGCGTCTTATGAGGCGCTCCCCGCCTGCCTGACCGGCCAGGCGGCCAGAAGGCGTCCCTGGAAGGCAGAGGCACACCAGACGCTCCAGGGGTGGCCTGACGGAAACCAGACGTGGCCGCGGACCCGGGAGCCGTCCGTGAGGCCCGCGAGCCCCTCGACCTGCACCTGGCCGCCCCCACTGGAGCCCAGCCCCGGCGCCGCCACCTGTCTGCCGGGCTGGCTCTCCACAGCTCCATACGGAAAAAGCCGCCCCTCCGCCGTTTCGCCATGGCCGGGGGCGGGAGCGGGATCGAGGGCCCAGGCCGCTTCCCCGGGCCTGCCGGCCACCTGGGGCGGGGTCCTGAGCTCGGACGGTGGCGTGGGGGCAAGGGTGGCGTTGCTGGGTCTAAGGGGCTTTACCAACACAATGCTGGCTCCCACTGGCTTCGGGCCACCTGCTGTCGGGCAGGAGGGCCGGCCCGGTCTGCGGTTGGGCTTCGCCTAACGCAGCGTGGGCCGGCTACTACTATTGCTCTTGCTGATTCTTCTACTTCTATTTCTGGCCCTCTGCAGGTCAAATATGCTGCCACTATTACTGCTGCTGATGCCACTTCTACTGCTGTTTCTACCACTACTACTACTACTACTAGGCCAGTGCATGGCAAATACTACTACTATTACCACCACTGCTGCCATTACTACTACTGCTGCTACTACTACTGCTGCTGCTACTTGTACAGGTGCTGCTGCTACTACTACTACTAATAGCCCAGTGCATGGCAAATATTAACACTACTACTACTGCTGCTGCTTCTACTATTGCTACTACTACTGCTACTACTAGTAGTCCAGTGCATGGCAAATTCTACTACTATTACTACAACAGCTACTGCTGCTAATAGTAATGTTACTACTACTGCTAATGCTAGTAATCTAGTATATGGCAAATACTACTACTATTACTACTAGTGCTGCTGCTGCTACTTCCGCTACTACAACTATCAATACTACTAGCCCAGTGCGTGGCAAATATACTACTATTATTGCTGTGCCTGCTACTTCTACTACTATTCCTGGCCCACTGCAAGTCAAATATGCTGCTCCAATTACTCCTGCTGCTGCCACTTCTACTGCTATTGCTACCACTATTACTACTACTACTAGCCCAGTGCATGGCAAATACTACTACTATTACTACTACTGCTGCTGCTTGTACAAATGCTACTACTACTGCTACTACTAGTAGTCCAGTGCATTGAAAATACTACTACTACTCCTCCTGATGCTGCTACTACTTCTACTACTAGTATCAATACTACTAGCCCTGTGTATGGCAAATCTACTACTACTACTGCTATGGCTGCTACTTCTATTATCACTACTGGCCCACTGCAGGACAAATCTGCTGGTACTATTACTGCTGCTGATGCCACTTCTATTGCTGATGCTAACTCTACTACTACTGCTACTACTAGCAGTCCACTGCATGGCAAATCTACTACTACTACTTCAATTGCTGCTACTGCTACTACTACTACTGGCCCTCTGCAGGGAATATACGGTGCTACTACTCCTGCTGCTGCAGCCACTTCTCCTGCTGCTACTACCACTACTATTACTACTAGCCCAGTGCATGGCAAATACTACTTCTATTACCACTACTGCTGCTACTTCTACTGCTGCTGCTAGCTCCGTTCCCCGGGCTAGGCGGGCGGCAGGGCCCTGCCGGGACGGGCGGGCCGCTGGGCTGGCGGTAAGGCCCAAGCGCCCGCTAAGCTGCGCCTCAAGAGGCAGCCCGCGACCCCGCCGGCATCTACTGCCAAACCAGCCTACAAGGGCCAGATCTCGCCGCGATCGCGGAAGCTAAGCAGGGTCGGGCCTGGTTAGAACTTGGATGGGAGACCTCTAGGGAAGACCGGGTGCTCTAGGCTTTTTGCCTCCCGCTCCGCCTTCTCCTTTTGGCGCCCGCGGCGTTGGCGGCTATCTCCGCCCCCCGCCGGGTACAGCTGCAAGCCCCACCTCCTCAGGCCCCTCCCACCACAGCAAGCGTCTTATGAGGCGCTCCCCGCCTGCCTGACCGGCCAGGCGGCCAGAAGGCGTCCCTGGAAGGCAGAGGCACACCAGACGCTCCAGGGGTGGCCTGACGGAAACCAGACGTGGCCGCGGACCCGGGAGCCGTCCGTGAGGCCCGCGAGCCCCTCGACCTGCACCTGGCCGCCCCCACTGGAGCCCAGCCCCGGCGCCGCCACCTGTCTGCCGGGCTGGCTCTCCACAGCTCCATACGGAAAATGCCGCCCCTCCGCCGTTTCGCCATGGCCGGGGGCGGGAGCGGGATCGAGGGCCCAGGCCGCTTCCCCGGGCCTGCCGGCCACCTGGGGCGGGGTCCTGAGCTCGGACGGTGGCGTGGGGGCAAGGGTGGCGTTGCTGGGTCTAAGGGGCTTTACCAACACAATGCTGGCTCCCACTGGCTTCGGGCCACCTGCTGTCGGGCAGGAGGGCCGGCCCGGTCTGCGGTTGGGCTTCGCCTAACGCAGCGTGGGCCGGCTACTACTATTGCTCTTGCTGATTCTTCTACTTCTATTTCTGGCCCTCTGCAGGTCAAATATGCTGCCACTATTACTGCTGCTGATGCCACTTCTACTGCTGTTTCTACCACTACTACTACTACTACTAGGCCAGTGCATGGCAAATACTACTACTATTACCACCACTGCTGCCATTACTACTACTGCTGCTACTACTACTGCTGCTGCTACTTGTACAGGTGCTGCTGCTACTACTACTACTAATAGCCCAGTGCATGGCAAATATTAACACTACTACTACTGCTGATGCTTCTACTATTGCTACTACTACTGCTACTACTAGTAGTCCAGTGCATGGCAAATTCTACTACTATTACTACAACAGCTACTGCTGCTAATAGTAATGTTACTACTACTGCTAATGCAAGTAATCTAGTATATGGCAAATACTACTACTATTACTACTACTGCTGCTGCTTGTACAAATGCTACTACTACTGCTACTACTAGTAGTCCAGTGCATTGAAAATACTACTACTCCTCCTCCTGATGCTGCTACTACTTCTACTACTAGTATCAATACTACTAGCCCTGTGTATGGCAAATCTACTACTACTACTGCTATGGCTGCTACTTCTATTATCACTACTGGCCCACTGCAGGACAAATCTGCTGGTACTATTACTGCTGCTGATGCCACTTCTATTGCTGATGCTAACTCTACTACTACTGCTACTACTAGCAGTCCACTGCATGGCAAATCTACTACTACTACTTCAATTGCTGCTACTGCTACTACTACTACTGGCCCTCTGCAGGGAATATATGGTGCTACTACTCCTGCTGCTGCAGCCACTTCTCCTGCTGCTACTACCACTGCTATTACTACTAGCCCAGTGCATGGCAAATACTACTTCTATTACCACTACTGCTGCTACTTCTACTGCTGCTGCTAGCTCCGTTCCCCAGCCTAGGCGGGCGGCGGGGCCCTGCCGGGACGGGCGGGCCGCTGGGCTGGCGGTAAGGCCCAAGCGCCCGCTAAGCTGCGCCTCAAGAGGCAGCCCGCGACCCCGCCGGCATCTACTGCCAAACCAGCCTACAAGGGCCCGATCTCGCCGCGATCGCGGAAGCTAAGCAGGGTCGGGCCTGGTTAGAACTTGGATGGGAGACCTCTAGGGAAGACCGGGTGCTCTAGGCTTTTTGCCTCCCGCTCCGCCGTCTCCTTTTGGCGCCCGCGGCGTTGGCGGCTATCTCCGCCCCCCGCCGGGTACAGCTGCAAGCCCCACCTCCTCAGGCCCCTCCCACCACAGCAAGCGTCTTATGAGGCGCTCCCCGCCTGCCTGACCGGCCAGGCGGCCAGAAGGCGTCCCTGGAAGGCAGAGGCACACCAGACGCTCCAGGGGTGGCCTGACGGAAACCAGACGTGGCCGCGGACCCGGGAGCCGTCCGTGCGGCCCGCGAGCCCCTCGACCTGCACCTGGCCGCCCCCACTGGAGCCCAGCCCCGGCGCCGCCACCTGTCTGCCGTGCTGGCTCTCCACAGCTCCATACGGAAAAAGCCGCCCCTCCGCCGTTTCGCCATGGCCGGGGGCAGGAGCGGGATCGAGGGCCCAGGCCGCTTCCCCGGGCCTGCCGGCCACCTGGGGCGGGGTCCTGAGCTCGGACGGTGGCGTGGGGGCAAGGGTGGCGTTGCTGGGTCTAAGGGGCTTTACCAACACAATGCTGGCTCCCACTGGCTTCGGGCCACCTGCTGTCGGGCAGGAGGGCCGGCCCAGTCTGCGGTTGGGCTTCGCCTAACGCAGCGTGGGCCGGCTACTACTATTGCTCTTGCTGATTCTTCTACTTCTATTTCTGGCCCTCTGCAGGTCAAATATGCTGCCACTATTACTGCTGCTGATGCCACTTCTACTGCTGTTTCTACCACTACTACTACTACTACTAGGCCAGTGCATGGCAAATACTACTACTATTACCACCACTGCTGCCATTACTACTACTGCTGCTACTACTACTGCTGCTGCTACTTGTACAGGTGCTGCTGCTACTACTACTACTAATAGCCCAGTGCATGGCAAATATTAACACTACTACTACTGCTGCTGCTTCTACTATTGCTACTACTACTGCTACTACTAGTAGTCCAGTGCATGGCAAATTCTACTACTATTACTACAACAGCTACTGCTGCTAATAGTAATGTTACTACTACTGCTAATGCTAGTAATCTAGTATATGGCAAATACTACTACTATTACTACTAGTGCTGCTGCTGCTACTTCCGCTACTACAACTATCAATACTACTAGCCCAGTGCGTGGCAAATATACTACTATTATTGCTGTGCCTGCTACTTCTACTACTATTCCTGGCCCACTGCAAGTCAAATATGCTGCTCCAATTACTCCTGCTGCTGCCACTTCTACTGCTATTGCTACCACTATTACTACTACTACTAGCCCAGTGCATGGCAAATACTACTACTATTACTACTACTGCTGCTGCTTGTACAAATGCTACTACTACTGCTACTACTAGTAGTCCAGTGCATTGAAAATACTACTACTACTACTCCTGATGCTGCTACTACTTCTACTACTAGTATCAATACTACTAGCCCTGTGTATGGCAAATCTACTACTACTACTGCTATGGCTGCTACTTCTATTATCACTACTGGCCCACTGCAGGACAAATCTGCTGGTACTATTACTGCTGCTGATGCCACTTCTATTGCTGATGCTAACTCTACTACTACCGCTACTACTAGCAGTCCACTGCATGGCAAATCTACTACTACTACTTCAATTGCTGCTACTGCTACTACTACTACTGGCCCTCTGCAGGGAATATACGGTGCTACTACTCCTGCTGCTGCAGCCACTTCTCCTGCTGCTACTACCACTACTATTACTACTAGCCCAGTGCATGGCAAATACTACTTCTATTACCACTACTGCTGCTACTTCTACTGCTGCTGCTAGCTCCGTTCCCCGGCCTAGGCGGGCGGCGGGGCCCTGCCGGGACGGGCGGGCCGCTGGGCTGGCGGTAAGGCCCAAGCGCCCGCTAAGCTGCGCCTCAAGAGGCAGCCCGCGACCCCGCCAGCATCTACTGCCAAACCAGCCTACAAGGGCCCGATCTCGCCGCGATCGCGGAAGCTAAGCAGGGTCGGGCCTGGTTAGAACTTGGATGGGAGACCTCTAGGGAAGACCGGGTGCTCTAGGCTTTTTGCCTCCCGCTCCGCCGTCTCCTTTTGGCGCCCGCGGCGTTGGCGGCTATCTCCGCCCCCCGCCGGGTACAGCTGCAAGCCCCACCTCCTCAGGCCCCTCCCACCACAGCAAGCGTCTTATGAGGCGCTCCCCGCCTGCCTGACCGGCCAGGCGGCCAGAAGACGTCCCTGGAAGGCAGAGGCACACCAGACGCTCTAGGGGTGGCCTGACGGAAACCAGACGTGGCCGCGGACCCGGGAGCCGTCCGTGCGGCCCGCGAGCCCCTTGACCTGCACCTGGCCGCCCCCACTGGAGCCCAGCCCCGGCGCCGCCACCTGTCTGCCGGGCTGGCTCTCCACAGCTCCATACGGAAAAAGCCGCCCCTCCGCCGTTTCGCCATGGCCGGGGGCGGGAGCGGGATCGAGGGCCCAGGCCGCTTCCCCGGGCCTGCCGGCCACCTGGGGCGGGGTCCTGAGCTCGGACGGTGGCGTGGGGGCAAGGGTGGCGTTGCTGGGTCTAAGGGGCTTTACCAACACAATGCTGGCTCCCACTGGCTTCGGGCCACCTGCTGTCGGGCAGGAGGGCCGGCCCGGTCTGCGGTTGGGCTTCGCCTAACGCAGCGTGGGCCGGCTACTACTATTGCTCTTGCTGATTCTTCTACTTCTATTTCTGGCCCTCTGCAGGTCAAATATGCTGCCACTATTACTGCTGCTGATGTCACTTCTACTGCTGTTTCTACCACTACTACTACTACTACTAGGCCAGTGCATGGCAAATACTACTACTATTACCACCACTGCTGCCATTACTACTACTGCTGCTACTACTACTGCTGCTGCTACTTGTACAGGTGCTGCTGCTACTACTACTACTAATAGCCCAGTGCATGGCAAATATTAACACTACTACTACTGCTGCTGCTTCTACTATTGCTACTACTACTGCTACTACTAGTAGTCCAGTGCATGGCAAATTCTACTACTATTACTACAACAGCTACTGCTGCTAATAGTAATGTTACTACTACTGCTAATGCTAGTAATCTAGTATATGGCAAATACTACTACTATTACTACTAGTGCTGCTGCTGCTACTTCCGCTACTACAACTATCAATACTACTAGCCCAGTGCGTGGCAAATATACTACTATTATTGCTGTGCCTGCTACTTCTACTACTATTCCTGGCCCACTGCAAGTCAAATATGCTGCTCCAATTACTCCTGCTGCTGCCACTTCTACTGCTATTGCTACCACTATTACTACTACTACTAGCCCAGTGCATGGCAAATACTACTACTATTACTACTACTGCTGCTGCTTGTACAAATGCTACTACTACTGCTACTACTAGTAGTCCAGTGCATTGAAAATACTACTACTCCTCCTCCTGATGCTGCTACTACTTCTACTACTAGTATCAATACTACTAGCCCTGTGTATGGCAAATCTACTACTACTACTGCTATGGCTGCTACTTCTATTATCACTACTGGCCCACTGCAGGACAAATCTGCTGGTACTATTACTGCTGCTGATGCCACTTCTATTGCTGATGCTAACTCTACTACTACCGCTACTACTAGCAGTCCACTGCATGGCAAATCTACTACTACTACTTCAATTGCTGCTACTGCTACTACTACTACTGGCCCTCTGCAGGGAATATACGGTGCTACTACTCCTGCTGCTGCAGCCACTTCTCCTGCTGCTACTACCACTACTATTACTACTAGCCCAGTGCATGGCAAATACTACTTCTATTACCACTACTGCTGCTACTTCTACTGCTGCTGCTAGCTCCGTTCCCCGGCCTAGGCGGGCGGCGGGGCCCTGCCGGGACGGGCGGGCCGCTGGGCTGGCGGTAAGGCCCAAGCGCCCGCTAAGCTGCGCCTCAAGAGGCAGCCCGCGACCCCGCCGGCATCTACTGCCAAACCAGCCTACAAGGGCCCGATCTCGCCGCGATCGCGGAAGCTAAGCAGGGTCGGGCCTGGTTAGA